>NC_080095.1:51491451-51847076 GCF_950005125.1 Chionomys nivalis
GAGAAACGGAAACAGAAGACAGATCTTTGGCTAGGTGGTTCCCCAAAAGTGTTAAATGGGCTGCTTGGAGGGTAACAGCTCTGACAGCAAATTCTTCGGAGCTCATTCTTCGGAAATTCTACCTTGCAAAGAGTCAGCATTGGGGCAAGGATCCTAGTGCCGGAGGCTTTGCTGCTGTGGGAGAAATGTTCTACCCTTGTGCTGTTCAGCACATAACTGCTTAGTCCTTGAAGTACCCTTCATACAACCTGGATTCTCGCTTTCCTCTGTGATAGACAGGAAGCTTTGGTTCAAAAATCTCGCAGATGCTTGCCTTTGACTTGCTAAAGCATTGCAAGTATGGAGAGACAAAACATTATAGACTGTGAATCAAAATCACATTGAATTATTTAAGCCTTTTAATAGCCATTTACCTCAACTTTTGTATTTGACCTAACATTCTTGCGCTGGATAAAATTTATAGAGACCCCCTCTGGGCTCCAGCAACCCTAGAGCTAAAAATGTCACATTCGAAACCTAAGGTAGACTCTCAACCTTCCTGTAACCCTGAAGCTCCCACCAATATAACTGATTGATATCTTGATCTGACATTTTGATGGCGTTGTTCTGCGGCTATAAAAGGTCGGTAATCTGTGGCGCACGCCTTTAATCCCAGCACTCGGGAGGCAGAGGCAGGCGGATCTCTGTGAGTTCAAGACCAGCCTGGTCTACAAGAGCTGGTTCCAGGACAGGCTCCAAAACCACAGAGAAACCCTGTCTCGAAAAACCAAAAAAAAAAAAAAAAAAAAAAAAAGGTCGGTAATCTCCATTGTGAAAGAGGTCATTGCGAGGTATCCCAAATATCTTCTCAGGTCATGATCACTTAGATTAAGCTGGGAATAAACTTTTTCCTCTCCTTGAAAGTAGACTTGTCATTTCACGTGTATACATCTGATGTCTTTTTTTTTAGATTTATTTATTATGTATACAGTGTTCTGTCTGCATGTATGCCTGTTGGCCAGAAGAGGGCACCAGATCTCATTACAGATGGTTGTGAGCCACCATGCGGTTGCTGGGAATTGAACTCAGGACCTCTGGAAGAGCAGTCAGTGCTCTCAACCTCTGAGCCATCTCTCCAGCCCACATCTGATGTCTTTTAATTTATAAGTTAAATAGCCCCATGGTTGGAATGTAGCTCAGTGGTAGAGAGCTTGCTTGCATGAGGTTCTGATCCAGCACAGAAGAAAGCAGAGAAGCAGGGGAGAGGAGCCGGGGAGAGACTGGGAGGGGAGGAGAGGGAAAGAGAAGAAACCAGCCAGGCACAGTTCCGGTGCAAGACACTAGATTGCTTTCCAGGTACAAAATGTTCTCATACCACTTCAGAATTAAAAGGGGGTGACGAGAGGCCTGGCTTAGGGAACAGCGAGCATCATGGTCTGTTTTTGTTAAGTCCCCAGCATTGTCTCTGAAGGGAATGCTTGAGTGTTCTGGCAAGTTCTCAGACATAACATCTGAGAGGGCGCCTCTGAAGCAAAACACAGGTTGCTTGCCACCAAGACGTAGATGCTTCAAGAGCTTTGATTTCCTCGTGATGACCCACCTGACGCTGCTGTGGGAAGCCGGACAAAGAGTTCTGAGATGAGCGAAAACAGAGAGAAAAGGAAACAGGCAAGCCCCAAGGAAGGAGAGGAGGGTGCAGAGTTGGGGCGGGGCGGGGCAGCATCTTCAGCTGCTGGCTCTTCCTGCCCAGCCCTGCGCCAACCCTCCCCTTCTCGGCGCTCAGCTGTATTTGGCTGTTTCATCCCTTCTTTCCTCCGGTGAAAGCCTGTAATTACAGACACCAGGTGCGGCGGCTCTCTCTCCTCTCCGGTGACTCCAGCAGTCAGAGCTGTGAATGGTAATTTACCAACCACCACCGAAGTTTCCTTTCAAAAGCAGGATACGCTGGGTGTCACGTTACCTCACTCCGAAGCTCGAGACAATAGAAGAGGAAATAGAATTTACCCCGGGAACAAAGGAGTCTGCAGCTCACTTTTCTTTAGCCCTGGATAGGGTGGGATTGACTGCTGCCTCTATAGCGGTTGTTCAGAATCGGAAAAGAAAGGGGCAGAAGTGTGGGCGCAGGGTGCTGCTGCGCCCTAAGTGCCTATGTGCGTTATTTGTTCCAGGCCAAATTAGAATGAAGCAACCACACAACATGCTGTAAGTGGGTACCCCAGAACGATTAAGATGGTCTTAGGTTCAAATCCTACTCACATGCCTTCTCAAACCTTTTTCGTTTACATAATGATGACGATCCCCCCTCCCCCCATCTCTGCCCCACCTCCTCCCTTTCTGTTTTTTCCCCTCTCCTGGCTCTTCCTCCTCTTTTTTTTTTTTTTTTTTTTTTTTTTTTTTGCCATGCTGGAGCTCATACCTAGAGCCTCACACCTGCTAGATAAGCACTCTGCCGCTTAGCCATATGACCAGCCCAGTCACGGCAATTGTACCCTTGTGTCCTGGTGCTATCTGGAAGATTTTAATGTTAGGACTCAGTAACCACCTGACTATGCTAGGGTAGGTGGACTATAAATGCCAGCCTTGGGTGGTATCTGTTTGATTGCATTGCCTGGCTCTATGCTACCAGGCTGAGGCCAGGGAGCAAGCAGCCTATGGGTGGTATCTGGTGTGTTGAACCTTTTCTGTGTCCCCTGCTTCTAGAGGTTTTAGCCTGCATCTTCCCCCTTCTCTGTCACTGTCTGGAGTTTGAAAGGCCAGGCTGGAAAACCTGTGCCCTACGAACTGAAATAGACAAGGAAGAAAGTAGTAGCTTGCTTCCATCCCAGGTGACAAAGGGATGGACAAATGACATTATGACTCGAACCCCAGGGACTCTGCGCTGTAAGTGCTCTGTGGGTCTCCCCTGGGTTTTCTCAGGAGTGGGCTAATGAATGTCAGACCCCACTGGGGCTGCAACAGAGCCCAAGATGTCATGGCAACGGAGGGGCTTGGGTCCCCTCCAAACCAATGCATTTTCTCAGGAGCCACTTCTGTAGGGTTTGCCCGTTCTTTTCTAGAGATCAAGCTTCCTGACGGCCCTGTCTCACTAGCCTTTCGGTGGTCTTGCCGCCTTTGAGGAGTTGGTAGGATGCTAGTTCCTGGCTGCTTCCCTCTTTCTAAAAGTCAAGGGAATAAAATGGAGCAGTGATGTGTGACACCTGGGAGGGAGAGGGCCCATGGGGGACAGTGGTAAGGATTATTAAGACATATTTGAGGAGATTGCCTTTCCTTTCCTAAGGAGTTAGGTTCTGTACTTAGTGACCACCATAGCCGCCAGAGCCAGGCGTCTTCAGGTTCTTGCCTTGAAAATTCTAAGCATGGAATTCATGAACACATGGGGTGAGTTTTAGCAAGTTTTTTAATAGATGCATTGGTGGGAATTTAAATGTGTGTGGTGGTGGGGAGCTTCCTCTGTGTCAGGAAGGGTCCAGGAATTAGGGGGCCATTGAAATGCTAGCCCGGAGACTGCTTTGGAAGGACTTATGGTAGAAACCTGGGTGAGGGATGAGGAGTGAGCTGGAGTCTATAGCCCCAGCCTGGTGTGCGGGCGTCACTTCTCAGTTTCAAGCATGCAGCTGCATACAGGCCAGGCAGAGGGTCTCTTTAGGAGACAAGAAAGACACAAGACCACAGCTCTCTTCCGACATCCCTAGCCTCTGGCAAGGACATCCTTGAACTGCTGCCTTGGTTGGAGGCCCTGCTCTACCTGGCCAATTTCTATGTTCTGTTCTCATCAGGAAGACCAGACACCTTAGCTGGGATGGAGAGTGTGACACTGAGCCCACAAGACCTCCTCCTGGACTCTGGGACAGCCGCGTACCCTGTCCATTCACCATCTAAAATGACTGATCACAATCAACTGGTTAGAATTTAGGCCAAATTCAGTCTAAGTGACACAATTGATAGCCACAATGCTGTCAAGTCAGCAGTCCTGGCCCTTGTCCTCACTCCTCAGGGGTAGCCATGTTGGCTTCTGTATCTCCAAAGGTGAAGGGTCCTTCTCTCCCAAAGTCAGTCCACAGGTAACTTTTCCAGCCATGCTTCCATCATGTGCTCTTTTTGGGTGAAAAGGGTAAAGCAGTAATGTTAAGCTGGGAGCGTCACCCTAGCCCCTGGCTTCCATCCCAGCCCCTTGGCCTGGGAGTTGGGTTGGTCTGGACTTCAAATCCCAGCATGCCAAGTCTTGACCCCTTCCCAGGGTATTTAAGTGGGTGCCCAAAGGAAGAACAAATGGTCCTGGGTTTTGCATGTGCTCCCTGGTTTTCTGTTTCCCCTGCCATGCTCTTGGCCACCCGAGAGTGCTGCATTTAATAAGACATGGGCATTTTAATTTGGTTTGATTTGGCCTGATTGGATTTCTTTGTGCCGGTGGAGTGGCTCATCTTAGGCTTTTTCCTAACAGGTGGATTCGCGCTAAAGAATCAGATGGACCTGAGAAACAGCTTCTGCTGTTGCCTGAAGTATCCCTGGCTGTTCACTATTACTTTCCACGATCCACAAACAGTTCTGTCTGAGAACAGGGTCACCTCGTCTACACAATCGTATGGATTGATCACCACGGAATGATCACCATGCAGGCTCTGCAGGGGCTGGGGACAAAGAACCCAGCTAGATTCCCATAGATTGCAGTAGGTCAGGAAGGATGAAGGAACTCCAAGACCACACAAATCTTCCTAATGTGCCTGCTCGCATGGAAGTTTCTGGTGTGTGCACCCCACATTTGGCTAAATGAAATGTCCCTCTAGCTCAAGCAGCCTTAGGGATAGCACTGGAGACTCTTGTGTTTTACAAAGACCGTTGCACATCATAGCCTGACTTTCCGGAGCCCTTCTTGGTCCAGCATAACTGAGTGGAACATGAGAACACGCCTCAGATGGGCCTGTGTTTTCCGTCTCCATAGCAACGACCCTCTTTCAAGGAAATCTCCCTATACAGTCCTAAGTTAAGAACTGACTGACCCAGGTGTTTCTTGGGGTGGAGCTAACTTGTCAGTCAGCTGCCATTTCTCCACCCGTTCCATCTTCTCTGTACAGCAACCATGACACTTTCTCCACAGCCGCTACAAGTCTTTTCTCGAACTTTCTTCTCTATAGTTAGCACAGGGGGCTGCAGGGATGGCTGAATGTTGAATAAAATCTCCCACTTAAATACTGAGTATGAATATCACACTCACAGCCTCTATTGGGGGCCGGGTTTTATCTTACATGTCCTTTAGCTCTATGTCAGAAGTTGGCACCTGCCCTAGTCAAAGGCAGCTGTCTCGCAGTTTGGCCTGTTGCATATGGGAGGGTCCAACAAGGGAGCTCAGCCCAGCAAAGATTCTTGATAATGGCTGTTGAGAAGCTAGTCAATCAGATCTCTCTTGGGGAACTGGGACTAACATAAGTTCTTCATTTGTTGTTTACCATAACGAACTTAACTTTCAAACACACTATATGTAACTTATAAACTACTAGGTGTGGCTCTGTCGATGTGGAGTTCACTCTGGGACCTAGGAAAATGGAATATCTCCTCCATGGAACTGTGTCAAGTCTGTGGCCGGGGAGGGCCAGCAGCATCACTCGGTTAAGTTATCTTCGCGGCCAGCCTGGCAGCAGCGGGGCATCCATGTGTGACCTCCCAAGGGAATGGCCCATAGGACTTTTAGAGAAGGCCATGGTGTATCTTGGAGAAAATACAATAGCTAGGGCAAGGGTCTTAGGGTACATGTCTTAAGGGTTTCTATTGCTGTGAAGAGACCTACGACCATGGCAGCTTTTATAAAGGAAAACATCTAATGGGGTGGCTTGCTTATAGTTCAGAGGTTCGGTCTGTTATCATCATGGTGGAACACGGCAGCATGCAGGCAGACAAAGTTGGAGAGGTAGGTGAGAGTTCTACAGATTGCAGGTAACAGGAAGTGGTCTGTCTCACTGTGCATGGCTTGAGTATACATGAAACCACAAAGCCCACCCCACAGTGACGCACTTCCTCCAACAAAGCCACACCTCCTAACAGTGCAGCTCCCTTGGGGGCATTTTCTTTCAAACCACCACAGTATGCATCTGAATTTTCAAATATTACCTTTTCTATCTATTTACCCATAATCTACAGTTAGTTGTGGGCTAAATTTGCCATTTAACATGTAAATTACTGAATGGCAAGATGAGACTGGATGCGAGACATCACAGAAGCCAGGTGGGGTGACCTTTACCTGTGATCCCAGCACTTGGGGAAAAGACGATGAGTTTGGGTTAAATCATGGCTACACAGTGAAACCTATTTCAAAAGCAAAACATCCCACAAAATTACCACCCCCACCGCCAAACAATAAGAAATCATCAATAGCCACAGTAGAGATGGCCTGGACTTCAAAACATAACCAGCAATAGTGTGTGGGCTCTGCGAGTGAGAACCCCGATCGCAGGTAGTTGACACAAATTGTTGCTTGGCCTGCATGTATTAGCGAGTTTTCTGTTGCCCTGATAAAATACTAAAACTGGGGCACGCTTTTGGCGTACGCTTCCAGGGGGATGAGAGGCCATCGTGGCAGGAAAACATAGCAGGGAGCTGAGAGCTCACATCCTTAACTGCAAATGGTAGAAAGCAAACTGGAAGCAGGGCAAGGTTATAGTCTCAAATTTCACCCCCAGTGATGACCTTCTTCCAGGAAGCCTACACCACCTAAACCATTGCTCCGAACAGCACCATGAGCCATCACAGGATGCCCAGCAGAGACGACCACTCAGATCCAGTTCATAGCCAACTGGAAGTCTTTATTCTGGCCGTTGGGGCTATACTCAGGTACTTGGGGACCCAAGTGTAGCCCTAAGCATTTAGACCAAGCAAATTTTAAAGGCAAAAACCACATCTTGGTATTTCACCCAGCAGCTCCAGGGGGAGATTTGCACAAGCAAGCAAGTTATCTGGGGCATCTTGGCCTTAGGTCCTAGGAAAGAGTTGGGTAATTTTTCACGGGAGATCTACCAAGGAGATCAGAGACTAGTTAAAGCTGAAGTGGCCTTGATGATAATGTAAGAGGGAGGAACCTGTGTGCTGCTTTGCCCTGCCACATTCCTCACTAGTTCTATGGGTGTAGTCAGAACAGTGACTTGTCCTGTTTTAGGGCATAGCTGGTCCTGAGGACCAATAGCTTACCTTAGTTTATTCTCTGATGTAGCTGGCCATGCAGTTGAGGATGCAGGGTCCCATTGTTAGCCCGATGAGGATAACAATCAATAGTCTGGCAAATGTTGATAGTAAGGTGGAGACCAGGTAAACAGAGACTGACACCAATTATATGATTTACGTACTCTTTCTTTCTATTCTTTGAGGTTTTCTCTGACTAAGATTTTCTTTAACTACCGCTGATTGGTTGGCATGGAAACAGCAAATTTCTCCTAAGGCCATGCAAAGTTCCTTCTGTTTCATAAAAGGGGGCTCTAGTGGAGCAGTGGCGGTGGCGCACGCCTTTAATCCCAGCACTCGGGAAGCGGATCTCTGCGAGTTCGAGGCCAGCCTGGTCTACAAGAGCTAGTTCCAGGACAGCTAGAACTGTTATACAGAGAAAACCTGTCTCAAAAAATAAAAAGAAGGGGGTAGGGTGGGGGTGGGGAAGTCCAGCCTCCTTCAGCTCTGTAGTACCACCTTTGTGAGGCCAACCTGACTCTTCAGTCTAGAAATAAAACTCCCGTGAGTTGGGAGAGGCACATGTAGTCAGCACAAGCAAACCAGGTAATTTAAAACATGATATAGGTACCTTGTCATGCATTAGATTGTAATCTCGGAAGGCCTTTTCCTAGCCAGTCTTCCCCACCACCTTATTTACTGACCCTGGTCCCTCCCCTCAACCCATGCTGCTCCATCCCTGGAAGAGAGTAGCGGTCCACATGAAAGAGGGTTTCCCACCTTTGGCTTTGCTGGATTCCTGTGTCTAATTTTGAGACTGATAAGGATTGTGCGACGGGGTTAGTAATCTTATCTGGTCAATCTTATCTCTAAGGAGTCTAAGGCCCAAGTGACAGTCCGTCTGCCTTTGTCCTCAGTGACTTTTTTCCAAGGGATGACACAAGTTACTCTGATGGCAGCTGGGGTGCTGTGCGGTCTTTATTGTTCCTAGGTGGGTGGCCTGGTGAGAGCTATAACCAATAGCCTCCCACCATCTTTGTTTATCCTGTTTTGCCAGTTGCTGTTTTGCCCAGTTCCTCCTGCTCCAGGGCGTATTCTGGGTGGTCAGACAGTGGCTAGACTCCACTGGTTCTAGGGCCATTTCCCTGGTGGCCAAGTCAGTCACTCTATTGCCTGTGGCTTCTGGGGAATCCCCTTTTCAGCATCTTATGGAATAGACGACGGCCACCCTCTTGAGTAACCAGATAGCTTCCAATCGGGCTAAATTTTCTTCTTTATTTTGATCTCTTTTAGTAATCTTCTTTCCCTGAATAGAGCCCCATGCTCATAGGCCATGGCAAAAGCCATATCAGCTATCAGCATATACGACGATAGCCTTGGCTTTCCCCCAGCAGAGTGGCTGAGTCAAAGCTAAAAGCTCAGCTCAGTGAGCTGAGGTTACCCTGCTTAAAGATTACTCTTACCTTGGGTCACCACCCTGGCTCCTGCATACGAATACCTGCTCCTGTCTTCGATGAAACTGCTCCCATCTGTGAACAATACATCATCTGATATTGCCAACGAGACATCAGTCATATCAGGTCTGATAGGCTGGTTCAGGTCAGTCACCTCAAGACAATCATGCAGAGGACCCGTGGGGTTGTCAGCTAGCAGGAAACTGGCAAGGTTGAGGGCTGGCATCTTGTGTAACCAACTGTCAGACTGATCTAGAAGCAGGGCTTCATTGGGTCACTTGCGCATTAGACATCCATCTCTCGAGTGCCCCCCTAAAGAGGGGACTCAACAGAGTGTGGGACTGTCAGGAAGAGTTTGTGACCTAAAGTTAATTTGTCAGCTTCTTTTACCAGCAGGGTTGTGGCCAGCCATCCAGCTGCAAATACGTCAAGTTCCTTGGACAGACAAACCACCGGCCTTTCCCAGAGTTCCAGGGTTCCAGAGACCTCCACCCCGACCTCATCCACACACAAGTGAAATGACTTAGTAACGTCTGGGAGGTCCAGGTCCAAGGCAGACACCAGGGCCTTTGGCAAGGCTTTGAAGACTATCTTGGTTAGGATTTCTATTGCTGTGAAGAGACACTGTGACCAAGGCAACTCTTAGAAAGGAAAACATTTAGCTGGGGTGGGCCGCTTACAGTTCAGAGGTTCTGTCCATTATTTTCATGGCAGGAAGCAAGGCAGCGTGCAGGGAGACATGGTGCTGGAACCAAGTCCTTACTTGAGTCCTTACATCTTGACCCAAAGGCAACAGGAAGTAAACTGACTCACTGGGCATGGCTTGAGCATATATAAGTCAACCTCCACAGTGACACCCTTCCTCTCAGACCACATACACTACAAAATGCCACACCTCCTAAGGTGCTACTCCCTTTGGGGTACATTTTCCCTTTCAAACCACCACATAGACCCTCTATTGTGTCTCAGTCTATTCTAAAGGCTGCATAGCCCCAGTGCTGGTATTAAGGGGCTTGGCTATCTAAGAAGATCTCATTATCCATATTTGGAAGCATCCAACCACCCCCAGGTATTTCTGCACTTTTTCTCTTTCTCTTGTGGACATCTTCATGGGAACCCACAGAAGTAGATCCTTTCCACCTTGACTAAAGGTCAGAGTTCAGGCCTATTCTTGTTCCTTCAAGGTTATGGCAGGAGGTTTTGACCTAAGCCGTGGCTACTAACAGGATGCTTTGACTTAGGGTATGGTTACTTGTTGCTTTGGGTATTGAGAAGGTGATTACTTTGTTCTTTGTATCTTGGTAAAGAAGTCTTTTGCCTTCCCCCTCCTTTCTGGATTGGGGCATATAAACATGAAACAATTTCAATGTTTACTGGATACCCTCCTGACTCTATCTGTTGTCTCTTGTCCATTTCTTTCTTAATCCTCATGCTTCCGTCTAAGCATGGAAGAATAAACCAGGTAGGACCCAGCAGCTGTCACCTGGATGGGGAACACAACATATCTTTGCCTAAATTCCAACAGATCTGTACTCAGGGCATCATAAAGCAATGCTGGCGAGTCCCCGAATCTCCTCTCCTGGTCTACTGCCCCCATTTTCTCTCATCTGTTTCCCTAAGGGCAGTGGTCACAGTATGGACATAGTTTATTTCCTTGTCTGTCTTTGACTGAATCTTGAGTATTATAAACTCTGAGAAATTTCCAAAAGTTGAGACCTATTCATCCCTTCAAATCCCTTTAATTTCTGGAGCTTTCTCCTTATGTCTGGGGCCAACTTCATGACAAATGCAATATCAGTGGCTTGCTAGGTTTTGGGGGTCTCTGGGAGTAAATATACAATATATCTCACAGAGCCTTTCCAGAAACCCAGCAGTCCTTAAGAAACCTGACCTACCTCGGATCAGTTGACATATTTCTGACTGCCTCTTTTAATTCTCCCAATAATGTTTGGCAGAAAAGAAAGTTCAATGCCCTCTTACTTTAAAACAGCTTCCAGCAGGCTGATAAGGACCTGCAGCCTGGAGGGTTTGGGGGTCCTGCGGCATCTAAGTATCAGAATCCAGGGCCTAGTGATCTCTCTGGGGCCTCTAAAATATTACAGGGAGTCAACTACAGCTGACCAGATCCAGTGCATAGACAATTGAAAGTCTGTTCCATCCAGCTGGGACTACACTTTAGATATTTGGGGACCCAAGTGTAGCCCCTCAAGTATTTAGACCAAAAAGCTTTTAAAGGCAAAAATCACATTCAGGTATCTTGCTCAGCAGCTGTAGGAGGTAGTCTGCATAAGCAAGGTGCTTAACAGAAGTTAAGTTAGCTGGGGCATCCCTGCCTCAGATCCTGGAACAGAGTAAGGTAATTTTCCATAGGTTTTTCTATCAAGGAGATCAAGTTGCAGTTTAACCTGACACGGCCTCAACAAAAATAAAAGATGGTGGAATCTTTGCACTGTCTTGCCCTGTCACAACTGGGAACTAAGTGTTCAAATCCTGAACCCGGGGGGGGGTAGTTATTTTTTATTCAAACCCACCATACCCCACCATATATGCTAAGGACAGATCTTTCCTCTAGTTACCCGAATCTACCCATTTCCAACCTGTTTTGTAGCCTTCACACACACACACACACACACACACACACACACACCATGGCTGGTGAGACAAGCTTGGAAAGGCAAATTGCTGGTAAACAAGACTCACAGACTCCATTTCCTTGATTAATTAGAAAACTGAATGGGAAATCAGGAGCCATGATCATCACAGGAATCTGTCATTGGTCCTCACCAACTAACAGGAACAGGAAATAACCTTTTGGCTTTTCTGTCTCCATCTTTGGCCATGGCTGGCGAGACAGGAAAAGAAAAGGAGCTACTCAATCCATTGTAAATAAAACTGGTAATCTCTAGTGTTGGGGAGATGGGAATAAGAGCACTAGCTATGCATGGAGGAGAGAGAACTCAAGTTCAAATCCCCAGCAACTATGTCAAAGCTGGAATAGTCATGTTGTAACTGTAACCCCAGGATTGAGATGATAGGCATACTAATGTAGCCAAAATGGCAAGCTTGTCGGTCTCAAGAGTCTCCGTCTCAAAAGAGCGAGGCAGAGTGACTGAGGAAGACTGTACTCAGGCCCCTGGATGCATGTGCTTGGGCCCATGCACCCCACCACCACATACACCAACACACACAAATCAACAGCAGAAACAATGAAAAAAAGGCTGGTAATGTTATAAAAATGATGCCAGTAAAGTGGAGCATCCATGGGCAAGAGGATGCTGTATCAAACACACAGACTCAGACTGGTCCCAAGACCCAGAGGAGTGGGCTTATGCAATAGCTGCAAGAGACAGCTTGACAATATTCACCTAACACATATGTCACACTAAAAACAAACTCTTAATGAACCAGATAGAGGTGGTATTCATTGTAAGGAACATGAAGAAACAGCAGCCCATCAAATTGAGACTAGCTTAAACCATCTCCATCTTCTGCGGCTTCATTTGTGGGCTGGGGTCGAGGCCGCCTGCAGCAGTGCCCAAGGGTACAGAGGAAGCTCCAGCAGCATATGTGGTTTTGCCCCTCTGCATGCATGTGCTTGACCCAGTATGCACAGTTCAAGTTAGAGCCTGACCGTTGACACCGGCTGGCCCACAGCTAGCCAGGCCAGCAATGTGGTGCTGGTCATGGAAGCACTTTCTCACCATGCCCAGTTCTGCCAGAACCATAGCCATGTTTATAATCTCTACTTCTGGGTTCTAGAACATTCCGCTTGGGTTATCTAGCAGGTGTATGTTCTTGACCAAGCAGCCGACCAGCATCAGTCATCACAGCTAGATCTAGGGCTAAGGTGCACTGTTGAGGCCAGGATGATGATTCTTGTGTATTACTGCTATTTTTAAACTTTATTTTATGTGCAATGATGTGAAGGTGTCAGATCTCCTGAAACTGGAGTTATAGACAGTTGTGAGCTGCCGTGTGGGTGCTGGGAATCGAACCTAGGTTCTCTGGAAGAGCAGTCGCTGCCCTTGACCACTGAGCCATCTCGCCAGCCCTCTTGTGGATTATTAAAATACCATTGAGTCTGAGAGGAAAGTAAGGTTTTGATAAACAATAGTGAAAATTCTTTTCAAGAAGCAAAGAACAAGCTGGGTGGTGGTGACAGCACACACCTTTAATCCCATCACTGGGGAGGCAGAGGCAGGTAGATCTCTGTGAGTTCGAGGCCAGCCTGGCTTATGAAGTGAGTTCCAGGACGGCCAGGGCTACACAGTCTCGGGGGTGGGGGGAGCAGCAGCAAAGAACATAAAAGGCCTTTTCATAGGGCATGTGCTTCAATGTAACCTCTCGTCCCTGAGGGCTTGGAGTAGAAAATTCCTGTTGAGTCCGACATCTTGTTTCCTACCACCATATTTTCCTTTGCTCAGCTGTTGCTTTCGCATAGATACCTGGTTAACTGGGTTACGCAACTCCAATATCACTTACTTAACCTCTTCCCCCAGAACACTTCTCCTCATGAGTGTCTTAGGATTTTATCACCATGAAGAGGCACCGTGACCATAGGGTCTCTTTTTTTTTTTTTTTTTTTTTTTTTTTGGTTATTTCTAAGACAGGGTTTCTCTGTAGCTTTGAAGCATGTCCTTGAACTCCCTCTGTATAACAGGCTGGCCTTGAACTCACAGAGATCCACGTGCCTCTGCCTCCTGAGTGCTGGGATTAAAGGCGTGTGCCACCACCGCTCAGCTGACCACAGCAACTCTTCTGAAGGAAAATATTTGCTTATTTTTTCCCCCGAGACAGGGTTTCTCTGTAGCTTTGGAGCCTGCCCTGGTACTAGCTCTTGTAGACCAGGCTGGCCTCAAACTCACAGAGATCCACCTGCCTCTCTCTGCCTCCTGAGTGCTGGGATTAAAGTCGTGCATCAACACCACCTGGCTGAAGGAAAACATTTCATTGGTGCTGGTTTACAGTTTGAGAGGTTTGGTCCATTATCATCATGGCAGACATGGTGCTGGAGAAGAGCTAATAGTCCTACATCTTGAGCCACAGGCAACAAAAGAAAAAAAAACTGTGTACTGGGCATAGCTTGACTGTATGAGACCTCAAAGCTTGCCCTTACACTTCCTCCAACAAGGCCTCACCTCCTAATAGTGCCAGTCCTATCAGCCAAACAGTCAAACACCTGAGTATGGAGTGGGGGCAAAACCTATTCAAACCACCACCACCATGAGCATTTACAGCGTGAAGCCATTTCACATGATTGTATCACCACTGCTATGGTGGTGTACACCTTTAATTCCAGCACTTGGGAGGTGGATCTCAGTGAGTTCAAGTCCTGCTTGATTTACATAGTTCTGGGCTAGCTACACAATGAAAAACCTTCAACAAAAACCCACAAATGAAATGGCGCAGTAGGAGACAAGACTGTATTCTCGACACACACAAGGCCAATCTCGTTTGCACAGAGACACACATGAAACCCTGTTCAACCGAATGCACACTGGATCCCCCAGTAAAGATCAGGGTTTGTTCTTTCAGGTTTCCTGAACTCTCCTGTGACCTGCTTTGGCCAATGAGACATCCGGGAAGAGGTAAGATTTTAGGGTTTGAGACAGGTGCAGTCAGGAATAGCCGGAGGTATGGCCAAGGCAGAAGGGAGAGGGAGGTGAGTCTAGGCAGAGGAACCAGACATTAGAGGCTCTGTAGAGCAGCCGAGGGATGTCTTTGGGACAGGGTCACTAGTGACATAGGTGGCCTCAGATTTGGTGTGTTTCAGAGGACCTTAGCCTTTTGATCCTCTTGCCTTCCTGTCCCAAGTGCTGAGATTATGGGTGTGCCCTAGAGCTGCATGCCCAGCCCCAGCGTGGGGATCTGAAGGGTGAGTCAGCTGACTATGAGCCAAGGGGAGGGAAGGGAGGGTGCAGGCTTCCCTACGGAGGAGCTTAACTTTCAGTGGGAACTTCCCCACAAAGCAGTCCCTGTAAAGTGCTTGGTTGTCAGGCTTCCAAGTCATTCCATCTTGGTTAGGTGCAGACTGCGGCTTCAGAGGTTTGGTAGTAGAGAGGCATCTGTAATTTCTTCACCTTTGATCACTATGAGCATACTGATGATTTATGGTGACTAATTTCACTTTAATATCAGAAAAGTAGCGTTTTCTCAACTTAAATAATTGTAACCTTGTTTTTAACCTTAAATCAACTCTCTCCTAACCTTAAGCATTGTATCATTTTCTCCATATTCCCTTTGTTTCTTCGTCATCAAACAGGAAAATGTCAAGATCATTTTTTTGTTTGTTTATTTGTTTTTTGAGACAGGGTTTCTCTGTAGGTTTTGGAGCCTGTCCTGAAACTAGCTCTTGTAGGCTGGCCTCGAACTCATAGAGATCCGCCTGCCTCTGTCTCCCAAGTACTGGGATTAAAGGCGTGCGCCACCACCGCCCGGCCAAGTTCATTATTTAATTTCATTACGTAACTTCAAGTTGCAGAGTTCAATCATTTTCCCCATGAAAACCCTTAACTTTTATACTTGAACAAAAGATTTTTAAACAAAAACATTTGACATTATTCCCAGAAAAATCAGAATATGAACTGCTCCAAGAGAGCCAACCATGTAATCTTCAAAACCTAACACCCCATTCCTAGCTCACTATGGAGACTTGTTGTACAGAAGTTCCCTTCATGAAGCCCTGCTCCTCCTGGACTGAAACTTCTTAAGACAGATCTGGTCTCCAAATTCCCATGCCTCTTTGAAGGTCAAGGTGACTGTGGAGTTGACTTTGAATAAGGACATGAGCAAATGTAATATACTTCGACCAATACCGCGCACGCAGAAGTTGCAGCATGTGTGTGGAGGTCAGAGAACAAGTCTGTGGAGTTAGTTCTCTTTGCACGGGTCCCAAGGATTGAACTCAGGTAGCCAGGACATGCGAGTACCTTTACCGGATGACTGACCTTGTTGCCATCCTCAGTTTACTGTCCATGAGAGAACAGTGCTCTGAATGTTTCGGCGTGGCGTCATTTCCTTCCCTCACCGCTGCTGGAGAAACACACCCCGGAGTGACATGCAAGCTGTACACTGGCTTGGATATACCAAACCTGTATAAACGTAGTATTGCCTATTATCAAACTCCCTACTTGCAAATTTGCTCATGTAGGTACCTCTATACAGATACATCCGTGTGTCTTCCTCACCCATTCAAATAGTGAAAAATACCTGCTACTGACACCCTAGCTGGTTGAAAACAACTCATTTCAAAGGACATCAAATTGAAGAGTTTAAAACAACTTCTTTAGTAGATCAATAATGGCCAAATATTGGAAATCCTGCTGGTTCAAATTAACTTCTGGAAAACACTTTGTATGCGGTTGTAAGGACAGCTGTAGGAGCGCTTCGGTCTGGAAGACGCCAGCCTGCACCTAAAAGCTAAGCCACGACACTCTGGGAGCAGCTGAGCCTACGTAGGCAACAATAAAACTATCACCATAAACCATTTTATAAAAAGCCCTTAGAACACAAACATAACAATATGAATCTCATGCTGACTCCAGGCAACCAGTGAAGCAAAATCTTTTCTGGGGCCATGTGGTGGGTTCTGTTGTAATCCTTCCGCCCTCTAACACATTTCATCAAGAATATTATCTTCAACTAGAATCCCATTTGATTGGACAGCAAGTTCAGTCTGCGCTACTAAGGGCTAACAAGGAAAGGAACATTTCAGAACATTAGATTTTAGCAAGCATCGAGTAGAAACAGCTTGCAACGTACAGAACTTCCATTAAATCACCTACTCAGTTTTCAAACTTCTAATGGTGGAAGTGAAGTCTAGACTGAAAATCTGGAGGTCATTTTGAGACCTGGGTGAAGATGAAATATCCGCTAGAGCCAATCATTAGGAGCCGAGCAAGCGCCTCCTTCTGCACCCTCCTCACAATCACACACCAGGGCTGCTATAGCTGACAGGCCTTCTCCGGATCACTTCCAATCCCAGTCTCCACTCTTCTAGTCCAAGAGGAACAACAACTGGCTTTTTTATTTCTGGAGGTTTCATAACAATAACCACCAACCCAACCTTTGTGGCTATCAACTATCTCCCAAAAATCAGGGACAATTCTAGTTCAAATTATGATTTCATTGATCTGATCAGCCAATTTACCAAGTTCCACTAGGGAAAAAAATTCTCTTAAGTTCACATAATAATTAATCCCCAGATTTCTAGATTCCTCAGCACAACACACACGCTCCTGGCAGCAAACAATCATGAACACACACATTATGCAATTGCCTGTTTATTTAGTGGCACCGATTTTGCAAACTAGAAACTTCTACTTCCCACCTCACATACAATCTGTAACCATCCACAGGCGGAATGCAGTTTTTCAGAGAACTAGAAAACAAAAGTACAGTCTTAAAATTAGAACTAAATTCACATATTTTCTTTGGACCAGGAAATGGTACATAATACAAAATATACATTTATGGAATTTCTTTAAAACTGTGGGTCACATAAACTGCAAAGTGGAGAATTCTGTTACATATTATGTTTAAGAAAAATATTTCTGCAGTTCTTACATCGATAAGTTTAAAAAACTGAATTTATGTGTAATGTAACATGCTTGTAACATGTACAATGTCTCCCCATTCAAAACACTCACAGAAATGATGTGAAATAATTACAGTTGTAAAACTAATCAGTGCTGGGCATCGCTGCTCCACAGTATTCTCCTGCAGATATGCTATGGCGTTAGTTCAGGGCTAGCCAGGTAAGATAATGAATTCTGTTTCTACTTCCACAGACGGAAATCAAGCTAGAACTGAACATGAAATTCTGGCAACAAATTTAACAATCATTTTTCAATGTAATTATGGTATCTTTGTAACGGTATCATCAACCTTCTACACTGTTTGTAAGACCTCATTTTATACGTTCTTTATTAAGTACTTAATTCCTTAGAATCCCAAAATTAAGTTAGTATTTAATGAAAATCTTAAAGCCTGAGTGAGACCCGACAGCTAGCGTGCTGTTAACATATATTAACAGATTAACCTGCACTCTGGAGGGTCAGACGCACGCCAGATACATTCAATTTCCATTCCACTTTTGAGTTACAAGACTGGCAAACCTTAAATGACATCAACCTCCAAAAGCTAGCCTCAATGCCTCCTTCCACCTTTACAGATAGGTTCCCACAACATAGGCCCTCGGGGGGGCGGGGGGGGGAAGACACCCAAACCAGACAAAAAACAAGACAAAAAAACACCCTCACACCAGATTCCAGCCAGGTTCCGGCTCTCCTTTCTCTTTTCAAAGTAAAACAAAAACTGTCTTCTGATAAGATTGTTGTGCTCTTGGGATAGTTTGAACTCTGCTGGAGAAGGACGGTGCCCCATGATATAAGAGAGGGTCTTGACCAGGCCAAAGAGACATTCTTGGGGAGTTATATACGTCATATGCATTTTCCCAGGTGCAGTCAGATTCAAAGGGTTGTGACCCCCAAAAGCTTAAGACCCTCAAGAACAAACCTGTGCTATTCGATGTACGCAATCAAGATCTAAGTTTGTTCTATAGCTACCCAAGCTTTACATGAACTAGCTCACTTCAGACAGGACCATACAGACACAGATATTACTCAGCGGTCTTTCATTAGTCAGGACTATACACAATGAACAGCTATCTTAAACATTTAGTTTAATGAGAAGGCAGCCAGTAGAAATTGATGGATTTGGAGCAATGAAGAGCAAAGGAGTGGATGTGGGTGAATAAACACAGTTTCTTTCTCAGTTGTTTGGGTTGAATCAGTAACTATCAGCAGATCAGAAAAGCAAACTCATTTGTCTCTGGCTGACTTCTGTGATGCTCAGTTCTGGAACTGTGACAGCCAGGTCCAAAGCAATTATAGTGCCCCGCCCCCCACTATTCCACATCCTGAGTTTTCCTACTTTTAACCCAGTAAAATAAAGTTATTAATTGGCCTTCATGAGGTAATACATGGTTTTTCTTGTTCAAGAGACTAGAACTGGCCTATTTAAGAAGTGTGTGTGTGGGTCGTGGCACCAAGGGAAGAGAGAAAATGGAAGTGTGTGTGTGTGTGTGGGGGGGTATTTCATGAAGAATAAGGAAGAAAAACGGTTATTTATTGTTATTTCAACTTAAACAGCTTTCCTGTCTTGTAAAAGCAACTGCAGTTTGAACACCAATTGAGACAGGGTTTCTCTATGTAGCCCTGGCTGTCTTGGAACTTGCTCTGTAGACCAGGCTGGCATCCAACTCAAAAGATCTACCTGCCTCTGCCTCCTGAGTGCTGGCATTAAAGCTGTGTACCACCATGCCCGGCTCCATCTGAGTTTTTCTGACACTCCACCATGCTGTTTAAATGGATAGGAAGAAACAGAAGCCAATAGCTGAGTACGTAGCAGATAAAAAACAAAGAATGTGTGTTGAACTGACCCTGAATGGAAATCGCTCATCTGACAACACAGCAGAGCCAATGCCTGTCACGCATACTCCTGGTAATGGCGGTTAGTGAGTTACTGACCAACATGAGAACACCGTCTTAAATATTTCAAGCATATTCTGAAATAATATATAATTTAAAACAACTGCAAATCAAAACGAACAGCACATCATTCTAAGATATAAAGTAAAATCAGGCTTCTAAAGACATTCAAATGCCTGAAAGAAAATCTAATTAGAAGACTAGTAAATTTAAAATGGTCATCTCATTATCTCATTACCAGAATATGTGAGAATATATAACATTCTTGAAGGTCCCTCCAAACAAAAACCTTAAATGAGAAACATTTACATGCTAAAATATTTACATCTTCTCGGATACCAAATCTATACTGTAAAATCAGGGAAGTTTGAACTAGAAGTATAGCATGAAATTAAAAACTAAAACAAAGCCAATTCATCAGTCTTTTGGGAATCCATGTGCTAAATTCCCAGGCTAATCTGTTCAGTAAGGACAGGCAGTAAGCATGGCTACTCTAAAACACTAACGCGCATTCGATAGCACGACGATTTCATACGAACACTGGTGCTGTATCATGAGGCCCACAGTCTTAAGGAAGAACCTACAGGAGGCCCTAAGCTTAGATCCCACCTCATCCTGGGGGTTGGAGAACTCTAGGACATCCATTACTTGCTTGTGACTTGCTGTAGTCAGCAGGAAAAGTCAAGGCCAAAAGAGAACCAGGAATTCCATATAGATACTAAGACACACTTCAGCAGTCCAACTTACTCTTATGCTGAGCATAATCTTCTATTGAATGATTTCAATTTTTGGGAAGAAGAAACTAAACAATTTTGGGGAACAAAGGAATAGCAACTATTCTTCCAGGTGGTGACCTACTTTGTTGAAGAAAGTACTAGGAAAAGAAGGGGCAGGCAATGCATTTTTCTTTATTTATATGAATGATCCACTTATAATACATACACTGGATTCTAAATTCTGCCCAAACGTGAACTCCCTGAGAACAAGGACCTACTTCATCTCTTTACAGTCCCCAGGGACTTAACCTAGAACAGTATTTTGCTAACACTGAACACTTTGTGGGGAAGCAGAGCTTAGCTGGTTTAATGTGTTCAAACACATGGTCTTTGTAAGCAGTACTGTAATTCAAACTATTTGTATCATATAACTCTTTAATTTAAAAAAAATTCAGAGAGGGTATCACTTTGTGGCCAGTTTAGTCTTAAACCCATGATCCTCCTGCTTCAGCCTCCCAAGTGCTAAGATCATAGGCAGAGCTTTCACACCTGGCTCTCGCACCGAGTTCCTAATACTATGTGGTATCAAAAGAACAGCTACTTCGTGATCTAGAGTCAAATAAACGCACAATAACTGAAGGTGTTTGACAAGTGTTCTGAAGCCAAGCAAGTGACCACTTTTGTTTTTTTATAAAGTTTATGCTGGCCATGAGATGCTTTTGCTATCAGTGGAAGGAAATGCTACAGTGAATCAGTGAAAATCAGATGAGACAGAGTCTCACTGTGAAGCCCCAGCAATCCTAGAACTCAGTAGATCACACTGGCCTTGAACTCACAGTCACACCTGCCAAGACTCTACAGTGCGGGAATTAGAGGTCTGCACCACTGTGTCTGGCTTATTTTACTCTTATGATCACTTGTTAAAATAGTAAGATATGAAAAGCATTTTTAGGGGAGGGGTTGAGACAGGGCTTCTCTGGGTAGCCCTGTCCTGGATCTCGCTCTGTAGCCCAGGTTAGCTTTGAACTCAAGAGATTCACATGCCTCTGCCTCCCCAGTGCTGGGATTAAAGGTGTCCACTGGCTTACTCAAAACTTTTTAATGTAAGTTAGCAAAACACTGCTATGCAGAACTGCAATTTTCACTGACATAAAAGTATACTCTGCATGTTATATTACCATCACACAAGAACTTTTCCTCTCCACATAAAAACAAAACAAAACCCATACATCCAAATATTTTGAGGCATTTGTCCTGAGATGTTAATTAGCAGGAAAGGGGATGGGGAACAAGAACAAAGTGTACCATGCAGGCATGAACATCCCCCTTCAAAAAAGCGTTGCTGGCTTCCACCACGGCCATTTTCCCAGGAAGTCGGCACGATCTGCTTTTACAAGGCACACCTCCTTCCTGTAGTTCCATAATGCAAAATGACACCCAGTGTGGTGCTGACTCGTGGAAAGATCTAGTCTCCTTAGATCACAGCACTTTCTTACTCCAGTCTTCAGAATTAACGGTTTCAACAGAAGAGCATTTGAATTTCCTTTTCTGCTGAGGCAATCTCAAACAAGGCTGACCTGACTAGGCTGCTGTCGTGTGAAACACAGCTTCCCACCATGGCAGTTTCAAAAGCCGCCACAAGCAAACCCCGGCTGGAGGTTTTGAAATTTCTAAAACTAAAGGTTTTCAGGTTACTTCTAAAAACGAAGGAGCCAGGTCATCTGTCAGGATCTCGGCTTCCGCTGTCAGCCTAGCGCCCAGTCTGTGCTAGGAGCACTAGATTTCATGAAATGCACAGGCCCATCTTTGCAAGTCACAGCTTGAACATTACCATACTTCCAACTCTCCCACAGATTTAGACATTAAGCATTTATTAAGTTTGGAATTGGTTCTGTAATTGCAGCTGTTATGAATTTCTAAATATCAAGAGTATTTCAGCTTTTCTTCATTCATGCTGGACTAAGATATAAATTAAATACAATGAAGTTACATCAGCTCGCGAGAGGGGTAATGAAGAGTCCGCTGGTGTTCTAGCTACTGAAGTCTGCGACACTTCTCAGGGCTCTCCTACATTCCCTTCACGTTACAGTGGTTTTAAGGCTGTATATACAAACATGTCTATTTCCAAGATTGGGGAAAACACACAGAACAAAATGTATTACACTAACTTTTGTACACAAAGTTGTGACTTTGTATCTAACGTATTTGAATCGGTTCCTAGAGGGGACTCGGTCACATGTTGGTAAATGCAGCACTCAACCTACAGAGACGGAAACACAGACGGGTACAGAACAGTAGTCTTTATGATGTGACAGACCAGAAAACTTACTCTTACATGCTTAATCGGAGGGGGTTAAGCCTAAATTAAATTAGGTATTTTATATCTACAATTCCTTAAGCTTTGAAATTTATTTTTAAAGGCCAACAGCTAAATATTATCAACATGCTATATTTCAAATCACAAATACATCTTAACCTCTTAGATTCTAAAGACGTGGGTCAATTAAAAGTTACAGACAAACACACATTCAACACACACACATCTATCAGTGTTAAGATTGTCGAACTTGGACAATTCTTTTCATTAACAGTAGGTAAACCCAAGCTGATGCACATCTTACTGACAAGCAAGCAGCCTGGAAGAAACTCATTTTAAAAACAGGTTAGGACAACACAGACTGATTTCTTGATCCATCTGTACCTGGGGAACACCACCATCCAATTTAAGGAGACTAACACCTTTCCCTAGGAGGCATGTCCCGTTTATGGGGTTCTGAAAGCCGGGGCAAGAGGAACTACGCGAACATGATTAAATTTCTTGTTTGTTAAACCAAGCTTTATTGATAAAATGGAATTCAGAATATCTTACTAGGAACAGCAGCAGGCCCAGCCAATCATGATAGGAAAAAAAAAACGTGGCAGTCTCCTACTGTGTAGGAAGCTGCTGCTTACCAATTAGTAACTGAATGTAGGACTCATAAAGAGGTGCAAAGAATCAAGGCATTTCAGCCCCAAATCGATACTCTCACCAACACTCGGTGTCACCTGCAATGCTCTTGGCTGCAGGAGAGGCCATCCTAGAGACAGGTAAGAAGGAGCGGCTGCGTGAACAAGCCAGTCCCTCGCCAGAACACAGAGACAGTTTTCCATAACTCCCTGGGTGTTCAGCTTTGTAAGATTTTGGAATTCTTCATAATCATGCGCACATGAGCGTCGAGCTATGTGGCTGCCGCTCTCCCTGTCCACAGCGCGACTCTGTTGTGTCACACAACAAGCCAAACATTTCCTTATCGTTGACCGTGATTTTAAAGCAGTTCATAATTAAATATGAGCACTTTGTACAAGGACAATTACACTTTACAAAAAACCAAAATCATACAACAAAAATTGCTGGAGTCTGATTTACAACATGAATTACGGTTTGAAATCACGTTTACATAAGTCTCAAATTTACAATTAAAAAAAAAAAATCCGTTCTGGGCTAGCTGTTCCACCGCTCAAGCTCTGGTGTAGTCCCTCAGCCACGTCGTACCCCTTCTTCCTTAAAGTTGATGATGGCTGTTCAAAGGTTCGGCCAAGTTGAGCTGTGCTCTCCTCTGGCGGCGAAGGCGACCCATGGCCATGAGCGGCTTCACCACATGTCATCGGTTGATGCAGAGTCCTTCACAGGGGAGAACAGACAAACAGGGCGTTAGATGTACCACTCCCTGGAGAGTGCAGAAAGACACGGTTTTATAATATACCAATTACAGAACTTAGCTGGTTTCAAAAATATCTATGTCTACATATGAAAACTAATATTTAATCTGCTTAGTTAAAAAATAAGAAATCTTTGCCTTGGCCCCATCCACCAAAAATTTCCATAAACAAAGAAACAAACAAACAAATCCTTTGGTTTGAAAAAAATATTTGAATGATTTTACTACAAGTATGAACAAATTTATCATTAAACCAACAAAATTTCTAAAAAAGCTTTACCTAACTTATTTTAAACCTCCACTTTCATTACGCTTATTGCATTGTGGGAGTGAAGAGGTTAAGAGCTTCATAATGCAGCACACAGCCCGTAACAGCTGCACTCAGTGACTCTGAGCTAACAGCTGCAAGGGACTTCTCTAGTGTCTTAGTGCGGGTTCGGCCTTGGGACTGTGGCAAAGATATCTGCATGCATAAAAACACTTCACGATGAACATTCTGAATTCTGCTGTTGCTTCTTGTAAAACTCAGAATAATCCAAGATTCTGAGGAAAGAGATCCCTAACTTAATAAAAAAAGAAAGGCAGGTCTTCTGAAGTTGATTGTAGAGTATGGCCGGCCGAGCCCAGAGCAGCAGCACTGACCCACTCAGCTGTGCGCTAGAGCAGACCCACAGGGAGGACAAGAGAGCAGAGGAGCGAACACTACTCACAGTGTCATCGTTTTTGTAAGGGTTCAGTCTATTGTAAACGGCTTCAATTACATTCCGCCTAAATGTTAGAAAATGCAGAAAGTTAATCTTTCAGCAAGTAAATCACAGCTAATAACCCCAGTCCAGTGTCCACTAAAACTTTAAATACACTTCAGATACATTTGATTCTAGTTCCTGCTGTCAGCACCAAGTCTGTTTTTAAGACATCTGTGTCCCGATGCTAAAGCAGAGACAGTCTCTCTAACATGAAATACTCTAACACTCCACTGATCTAAATAACACTGGAGCAAAAGTCACAGTTTATTTCAGTTAGTTAACAAACCAACTGGTGATTTTCTTCTTTTCAGCTCATTTACTGTGTGCACATATGTATGGAGGTCATAGGACAGCGGGCAGAAGTCTCTTCTCTAATTCTACTATATGGGTTCTGGGGATCAAAGGCAGTCACCAGGCTCGGAAGCAGGAGCCATTACAAAATTACAACAGAAGTAGCCTCCCAAGAAATCCAGCAGCTCACTGGCAAAGGGTTTCCTGCACAAGCACAGACCTTGGTTGGAACCCCGGTGCCCACACAGTGTCCTGCATCTGTGACTTTAGCACTGGAAGAAGTCAAGAACAAGTGGATCCCTGGAGTTTACTGGCCAGCTAGTTAGTGAACTCTGGGTATAGTGAGACCAATCTCAAAGATAAGGTGGAGAGCAACAGAGGGAGATGTCGCCTGTCTTCTGCCTTATGTAACCTCTGGCCTCCAAGCACATGTGCTCACACGTACACACATGCAAGCACACACACACATACACGTATGCAGACTAAAAAGTCTATATGGTCCTACTTCTATTTGAGCTGACTTAAATGGCTACAAGTGAGCAACAGCAATACCAATCCGAAGACACACTGACTGAGAATGGTACCATAGTTTCCAAGTAGAAGCGCCTTTAACATGTCAAAGTAGAACAATCCAACATACATCTTGTCTTTGCTTCCTTTTAACATTCCTTCAAAAAAACTTCTACAAACACTAGAACACTGAATACTTCCATGACAAGTATAAGGATTAATTTTTGAATATTTTGTTTTAAAGTCTGGCCATGTGTTGGTACATGCCTAATCCCAGTACTGAATAGTGGAGGCAAAGTTACTTGAGTCAGGAAATCTTGGGCTGTACAAGAAGATCATGTCTGCCTGTCTCCTTCACAGAAAAAAGGTGATGTGGACGCTCCCTCCCCTCTGTGTGCTGTCATCACCATTAACGAATAAAGAAACTGCCTTGGCCTGTTGACAGGGCAGAATTTAGGTAGGCAGGGAGGACAGAACTAAATTCTGGGAGGAAGAAGACAGAGTCAGAGAGATGCCATGAATCTGCCACCACAGTAAGACATGCTGAATCTTTGCTGGTATACATGTGGTGATATACAGATTAATAATAGAAATGGGGGGCTGGAGAGATGGCTCAGCGGTTAAGAGCATTGCCTGCTCTTCCAAAGGTCCTGAGTTCAATTCCCAGCAACCACATGGTGGCTCACAAACATCTATAATGAGGTCTGGTGCCCTCTTCTGGCCTGCAGGTATACACACAGACAGAACATTGTATACATAACAAATAAATAAATATTTTTTTTAAAAAATAATAGAAATGGGTTAAATTAATGTGTGAAGAGTTAGCCAATAAGAAGCTAGAGCTAACGTGCCAAGCAGTGATTTAATTAATACAGTTTTTGTGCGGTTATTTCAGTTCTGGGCAGCCAGGACGAACAAGGGACCCTCCCCCTTCTACAAAACAGAGGTGCGGAGGAACACCTCTTTAATCCTCAATGGCAGAGAACTTCTCTAGCAAGTGTGAGACGTTGGGTTTATTCTTCAGTATAACAAACCATACACACACACACACACACACACCTGTGTCTGTCTGTCTGTAATGCAACGATTGGTGCTTTTACAGTTACAGCCTTCACACTTCTAAAACTGATGGGAAAAAATTTTTATAAACAGTCATTTCAAAGATGGTCATGTGAAAGTTTTCAAAAACTACAAGTTTCAACAGGAACTTTTAGAATCCCTGGTGAAATGACCACAAAGAATAAAGATAGCAGTATGTGCAAACTACAGAAAATCAGAGAAACGGCTACAATATCCCTCTTTACACCAAGCATTGAACTAAAACAAGACAAAATGAAACACTTGAAGCCTGGCAGTGGTGATGCACACCTCTAATCTAGTACTAGGGAGGCAGAGGCAAGCAGATCTCTGTGAGTTCAAGGCTGGCCTGCTTTACACAGCGAGTTCCAGGACAGCCAGGGCTACACGGGAAACGCTGTCGCAACAAACAAACAAACAAAAACCCACCTGAATTGCACAATGTACATTGTTGACTACAGATATAAGCTTAATATCTAACACAAACTAGTATGGTTCTATGAAACAATAGAAAAGGAAAAACAAGCAAAGGAAAAAAGTGTCTGTCTACTCTTTCTGACACCAAATACCAATCAGCAATAAACAAGCAAACACTGCCCAGACTGAAGACAGTCTTTGGAGTGTTAAGTTATACAAGGATTGACGACAGAAAACACCACCACCACTACTACAGCCCCTTGCCCTTCTGCAGCCATGCTACTTCATGTATAACCTCTCAGTCCGTTATCTCAGTGTCACCCAAGCTTCCACTAAGAACAATTCTCAGTACAACTATAAACAGTGACAATTAAGCACTGATCCCAATCAAGGAGCACAATTCCTAACAGCGAAGGCACAGCATGAACTTTTAGAGTAAATGCACAGCTCCCACAGACAAAGGCTGAACACACAGAACATACTCACTTGCTTGCCAGTTCACCCCCCGGTGGGAGGCTGGGGATGTTCTCGCTGGCTAGCGTGCGCATCACGTGGACTAAGTCAGGGACTCCTTCCCCCTGCTTCTTTATGATTTCTGGGAATCAGAAGTACCTTTTTTGTAAGTGTTATCAAAACTCAATTTTAAACACTGAAGCAAAGACACCTTAGGTTATTACAGCTGAATTACTTGTCCTACACCTGAGACTTTCTAAACTACTATGAACATAATCACTCATCTTCAAAAATGTAAGGTCAGGGAATGCAGAAAAAGACATAAAACATCAACTTCAATGAATGAAAACAAGATAAAAATGTGAAAATAAAAAAATAGTTTGTGTTAACTTGATGTGTTATACAATCAAGGTGGGTATAAATGACTTTCTTTAAGGTGTTAACTAGTTACTGTTGAAATCAACTCCTGTCCTTACACAGGACACGGGTTTTCTGTAAAATACATTGCACATAAAAATAAATAAATGAAAACTCAAGATTTGAAAAGGTACCTTTAAGTATAGGGCAATTTATTAAAGATATACTAGTTCCTAAAATTTTAACCTATATTTTTATAGTGGCAACATGACTTAAGTAGCATAAACAAATGAATGATATACTTGAACATCACTCTGCATATCAATTTTCCCTTTAGGAAATGACATATAAATAAACACACACCACCGCCTTCATTTGTTACGTAAGCAACACTTTAAATGAAAGGATCTAAATTTCATGACAAAACAATTAAGAGCAGAAAGAAAGACTTAGTAACTGTACAGCTGCATTTAGAATGATTAGTTTCACATCAGACTCCCCCCGAGGGCACAGAGAGGGGATCTGTAGCACTAACAGGCAGATGCAGTAATTCTTATCAGAGACCAATGCGAGCTGTGAACAAAGACCCTCATCCCATCTCTAAACTAAGTACAAGTCCTCATTTGGAGACTAAGCACAGTTACTCTCAGTGCAAATCCCAGCCCAAGGCACCGCAACACTTTGCTTCTCAATATTTATAATAAATGGTATTTTCTAGGCCACCAGAGCAAGAAATTATTCTATTTCTCCATTTGTAAATCCCTCTGAAAATAACACAAAAACTTCATTCTCTATCAAGCCTCAAAATGTTTCTTCACCATTAAAGGCACACGTAAAGACAGACATCACTTCTCATGAAATCTCTTTAAATGGTTTAAAATTATCCTCCTAAAATAAAGGCCAAACTTTGCATGTATTATATTATGCCTTCTTTTCCTTAAAAAAAAAAATGAACAAAATAAAGCAGTCTTAAATCTGAACAAAAAGCGAGGATCTCAGATTTGGTTTGCCAAGTTCCTTTATTGTATAGTCTTTAACATTTTGGCATATTGATGTTCTACATGGTGCTAGTGCTGAAGATCTACTATACAAAAATAAAGGGATTTGATGCTTGCCTATGCTACACAAGTTCACAATCTAGACGGGTTAACACACAACATAGTGTCTACTAAGCCAATACAATCATTTGGTTTGAGCTCTAGATACAGGAGAAATGAACACTGATAAATTCAACCAATGATGGTTTCGGTTCTAAGTTAAAAAAAAAAAACCCCGCTGTATTTGATGTAGCTTACATCTTCATTAGAATATGATATTTTAATTGTTAAGAATACAGGAAAGCAAATTCTTTTAAGAATAATAAAGACTTTAGAAACAATTAGAATCTCTTATTTGATGTGGGACAGTCATTTAAACTGTTATGAACACTTACACTATTCCGCTTCCTTCAGCTTTTAGAAAAGTTCTGGATGTTAAGAAAAATTCCTGCAATTGTTCTTGGACCATACTTTTTTTTTTTTGGTTTTTCGAGACAGGGTTTCTCTGTAGCTTTGGTTCCTGTCCTGGAACTAGTTCTTGTAGACCAGGCTGGCCTCGAACTCACAGAGATCCGCCTGCCTCTGCCTCCCAAGTGTTGGGATTAAAGGCGTGCGCCACCACCGCCGGGCGGACCATACATTTTAATTAGACTGCAAAAACTCGGTGCTGCCATAAAGAATATAAATGTCAGGAACTCTGCTTCATAAACAGAGACAAACACACCCTGATCCCCCTCTTTCCTCAAGAAAGCTTAAGGAATTCTCAGTTTCCTCCAGATTAGCAACTTTTCAGGGAGCCAGGCCAGTAGCAGACAAGAGAGTCACACACAGTTGAGTATAATCTTAAACTGCCTAAGGACCGCAGCGCAACAGCCATCTGGTTACTAAGGCAGCAAGAGTCTCCTCATCACCTCCCCTCAGTAAAGGTGACACAGCAGGAGGAGGGAGGGTCTGAGAAGCTTTGTCCTTTCAATGTTGTAGACACAGAAGCCAAAAATGTTGAAAACAAATAAATGAGGCTTAGTAGGTCACAGCAATTTCGTCAAGGCATGTATTTAAACAAGGAGAAGGGTATTTGGTGTCTGTGTTAGAAGCTGCGAACTTGTCCACTAGACATACATCTTTCACAGTGCAAAGATACATTCCTTCTGTGCTTTTAAGTAGCAGCAACTTTAACACAACTTTCTCTCTAGTTGCATCTCATCAGTTCTAAAATACCATACTTAATTTACAACACATTACCTCCAATTGCACGGTGTAACAGCTGAACATAGTACAATATTGACTATTAATGTAAACTCTGCCCAGGTGGCAACTGCCACTTGATAGCATGAAATATAAAACTTATTATAATAAAATTATATGCAGTGACTATTTTATAACTCCACCAAAAACTC
The DNA here is from genome assembly GCF_950005125.1 of Chionomys nivalis. NCBI lineage: Eukaryota > Metazoa > Chordata > Mammalia > Rodentia > Cricetidae > Chionomys > Chionomys nivalis. The sequence continues at coordinate 51,521,220 of NC_080095.1, forward strand.
ACTTTAAAATAAGCACACTGAAGAGAAAAATAGTAATTCATTCCTAAAACTGGATCCTATTCCATAGTAAAAATACTAAGTTACGTATTATTTCTTTATACCAATAAAAAGTATTCCCAGGCTAAGGTGCCAAAACAGCAACATCAACTTACCCCATACACATCTTTTTGGCTTCATAATTTTCTACTAAACAGCAAATTTAGACCAAACACTCTGTAACATTCTAAGTATTTTTAGAGTATTTTAGAATATTTTAGAATAACAATTGAAATACCTTAAGATGTGAAAAATTACAAGACCCTTGAAAATAGTGAGGAAGAATACATTGACTAGTATACTTAATGAACGAAATACTAAACAATACAAACAGACGTTACCATCAGGGGAGGGAGGATAGTAACAAAACCTCAAATCTCTAGGTACACTAACAACCCAAACCAAGCACAACTCTAATAGACAGATTACAAATGATATCAAGCAATAAAAAAAGAAAATAAAATTAAGATGCACACTAATTTTAATAATGAAGACACAATGGATGCAATAGTATGGTGGGTCGATGCTTGCATGCCAATTACGGTATCAGGAGAGCAGAACGCACTTTTTACCCTCAAGTGTTTGTTTATAAGGCATGCATAATCTCCGTGCTTACTCTATCTGTCCACACAGTGAACCTAGTGTCTGGGAGACAATGTTTATGCTTATGCTTAGTGAGCAGCTTCATCAAAGATCATGGAAGGGCTGGGGTGGGGTTCAGAGGGAAGTACTTGCTCACTGTGCAAGAAAAACCTTAGATTTGGTCCCCAGTTCTACAACCAACCAACCAACCTATCTACCCAACCCACCAACAAAAGATAAATTTCTTCCAATATTTAAAAGCATCACATTTTTTTGAGGTACAAATGCTTTCCATTTGTTATAAAATAATCTGCAGAAATCTAAGAACCACACTCCTACAGTTCCAAACCACTTTCCTGATCTCATTTGAGAGTTGATTCCTGCCAGGTCTGTGCTGTAAAGTCAAAGAGCTCATGGCTTAGGAGGGAAGCCGTCAAAGAACTGAAAACTAAGTGTGGAAAGCTGTGGGATGTGACAGCTGCTAGGAACCATCTGACTTCCAAGTTATCAAAAACAAAACAAACAAACAAAAAAACCAAACCACCCAGAAAACAACCACCCAAACACAGGTCATACACAAACTATTCCGGAGGTTTGAAGTTAGCGCACATGGCTTTCTCACAGGAAGATGAAATATTCAAATGAAACAAACTGTGTTCTCCGGGCATAAAACTCCTCACGCCAGTGAGGTGAGCAAGAATTTTAGATTCACATTTCAACCATTCAGAACAGAAGTTTCCTAACCAGAAAACTCATGTTTGCATGAGGCTGTACTAGCTATCTCTAATCTGACAGGGTGCCTTGGGCGGACATCTACATGCTTACTACGAAATGCCCTTTCCACTTTTACATGATAAGTACTAGATGTTAAAGGCATGTAAAGAACTAAAAACTAGAGTGTTAAACTTCTGTTGTAGGTTTTGTTTTTTAAAGAAAGCTACTTATTTTTTGTTAAATGATCCACCTTCTACTCTGCATTCCAGGTACTTGTCCAGCTCTGCCTCCTTCTTCACGGCTTCTGCTGAAACTTTAGGTGCATTGGGAAAACAGATCAGAATCACACTCATGTTGTCTCGACTTCCCTGGAAAGAGAAAGGGCAAGAAAATATTTGGTTTTCTTTCTACTTTTTAAAACCTTGAGAATCTTTATACCTATGCCAATTATAACTATATTGTGTCTATAAAAATGTTATTTTTAGCTGGGCAGCAGTGGCACACGCCTTTAATCCCAGCTCTCGGGAGGCAGAGGCAGGTGGATCTCTGTGAGTTTGAGGCCATCCTGGTCTACAAGAGCTAGTTCCAGGGCAGGCTCCAAAGCTACAGAGAAACCCTGTCTCAAAAAACAAAAACAAAACAAGTTACTTTTAAGGAGAAAAAAGCAGACATGTTGGTGGGGGACAGTTGCCTCCATATAATATATTAACTATTATAAGGAGCAATCATTACAGGCTACATCCTCTGTGAAAAAATTATTGTCAAAGAGCCTATAAAACAAAAATTTCCGTAAGTCTTCTCTGGTGGCCACTTTGCTTGAAGTCACCTGCCATGTCAGTATCACGCAGCTGCACATGCCATATAATATGGCGGAGCTTGTTAGTACTAGTCTTTACTGTCCCTGTCACAAATTTACACTTTAGTCACAACGCACTGTGGGGTCAATGCATTTATTTCTGCAGTAGAAATATGAAATCAGAAGGAAAACTAGAAGAAGTTTATACTTTTGTAATATATATTATGTATTACTTATATAATAAAAGTACCGATTTAACTTAGGAAGTACATTCAAATCATTATTCAAACTGTTGTTAAATAGAACACTTGAACTGACAGCCTTCTACATTTTCCTTACTTTTAGTATTTAATTCAGCTATATGGAAACATTGGTCTTATACACATTAAACGATACCTCAAACCGTTTATAAGGAAGCTAGACTGACAGCACGCTATCACTGGTGCCCTTTACAGACACACAGCTGGAAGGGACACAAATTCCACTTCTAATAGGATTAGGATTTTACACTGAGATGAATGTGTGGGTACATAAACGTTTGCTTTCAAACAGTAGTCAGCAAGCATCACTGACAAGACACAACAGTGTGGCACAAGCGACACTGATGCTAAGCCAAGGCCCCAGCTTTTCTAGTCTGGGGGCTGTGGCTAAAGCTGTGTAATATTGTAGAAATGAGTTCTGAGTTCTCCAGCATGAATCGACTATGTATTACCTATCAGACTAGAGTGTACACGAGCACACATGTAGGCAGGCATGTATGCACATGTAAATCCTTAATAGAGGCTAGCAGCTATATATTATCTATATTTTATAGCAGAGAGAGGTTGAACTTGGTTAGGACTGAATCGTACAAAAGCAATAGAGGTAAGCCTTGATTCCAGGTCTGTTTGACTCTTAAGTTCACAGAACCTTCTCTGTCTTCAGCTTCCTTATCTGCTTCTCTATGTGCATGAGCCTATTTGATCCTCCTCCCAGCAGTCCCACTAGACAGGGCAATCTCTGTTCTTTCAGGAAACAAGAGCTTACCTCAAGTCACAGGGTCTCACCCGAGGTCCTTCTGAGCCCACAACCAAGGCTATTTGTATCGCCCCATACCCAGCACTCACTGAACTCTGCTGTTCTGATGCTACAGAACTCATGTTCGAGTGGTGGAAACACTCAACTAGCGTTCTAAAGCATATCCACAGCTTACAGCTAGATACAGAGCTCCAGATCTCCCCACCCTCTTTCTAATATTCTATAGTACCAAAAGCTTAAGTGCCTATTGTTAAAGACCAAGCATTTAGATTCAGCTCTTGCACAGATGGGAACTGGCTAGTTTCTAAAGTACCCTTATATTTTCACAGTTGGTAGAGTATCCTGTAATTGTGCCAAAAATTTATTTTTGATATCTACAGGCTCCACAATAATTAAAAGGATCAGTAATTAATGGCATAAAGTTGATTGAAAAGAAAAAGTCTAGCTACCTTATACAAACAGGTGTCGACTACTTCATTGCAAACTTTCTCAAGGTCATCAGTGACTTCAAGTCTGGATCTCACAAAGTCACAGAGCTCTTCGTTTCCCATGACATCCCAGATTCCATCACATGCAAGAATAATGAACTGATCATCCTCTTCAGACCTTTCGATATCATGGACCTCCGGCTCAGGTGAGACAAGCTGCTCTGTGGGACCTTTTCCATGGACACATTTGTAATCGAAATCCCCAAGGGCCCTTGACACAGCCAGAGAACCGTTAACACGCTGAATCATCACAGAGCCCCCTGCATTCTGAATTCGTTCTTTTTCCAGCGGATTACTTGGTTTGTGGTCTTGTGTGAAGAAGTGAACTTTCCTGTTCCTACAAAGCAAACCTCTCGAGTCTCCACAGTTAATGAAATAGGTGTGCTGGGGAGAAATTAAGACCCCCACAGCTGTTGACCCACTTCTATCTGCACCATGTTTCTTCTCTGACATAACTCTCATGTGTTCATCGATCTCCAGAAAACCTGTTCTGATTCCATTCTTTACATTTTCCACAGATGGCGCTCCTGCAGAGCCTTTAAAATCCTGGTTATTGGTGATGTGATCTAACAGATGCTCACAGCAGTATTTGGCAACCTGAGAACCAGCATGCCCATCATATACAGCAAAGAATGACCATGTCTCAAGTCCACTTGGCAAGCCGATCACAGCTGTATGTGCGTCCTCCATTTCAACACGCCAGCCTTGCATGCTGCTTAGGCCATATCGCAACCCATTCCCCTGCCCCTGGGCATTATGCTTTTCCATCTTTGGCTTGTCTAAAAATGCTCCCATTATGACTTGATCCTCTAGGTCTGTAAAGGAAGAGAAATAAGAAAGTCAGTAACTGTCTTTGAAACAAAACACACACCCAACAGTCTTTTGTAGTACCTCTGAGATATAAGGAAATTGTAAAAACTCATGGGCTATAGCCATAAGCATTGTGTTACTGACCTGGAATGTGCAGTTAACAAGAAAGGGAGAGGCTGATCGAATAGAGCTCACTTAGACAAGCTGCAAAGGGAACTAAGTCACCAGGAAAAGGAGTTTGTCTGCCTCTCTCTGATACTAAGGAGACCCAGCAGTGACCATTAACTTACACGAACCAGGCAAGATTCCAGGGTACACGTATCATATGTAACCTTGCAATTATGTTGTGTGTCAATAAAAAAGTTAATTCATAAGACATATGAGTATCTCCTACTTCAGAAACCTTAGTACTAAGAAATTTTGAAAGTTTGATTTCAAGCTATTTCATTTTGTTTCCATAACAAGAAAACTCTGTAAATTACTCACACTGGTCCAAATTTTCAGTGCCTTTCTTTAAGCCCTGTGTAGGTCATACTCCTTAGCTTGAATCCCCTGCCTCATCTCTTTACTAACAGGAAAAAAAAAGAAAAAAAAAGAAAAAAAACCCACACCTGTATCTATCCTTTAAAGTCCAGCTTAGATTCTACTCCCTTCATCAGACTTTGCAGTCTTTGACAAATCCAGTCAGTTACTAAAGCGCTCAGCTTCAATTTTCAAGTAATAATGTGCTTTAATGACAAATTTTATTATACAAAAAATTTAACAGAATTAATCTGATAATTAAGCTAACAGTAATAATAAGTATCATTATTATATGCTTTATGAGCACCAGGTATAAATCATAAAAGATCCAAAGGGTCTAGTTCGGCTCATCTAATCCTTTGCCAACACTTAACAGCCAGTTCCCTGATTTGGAATGGACCCACAAAGCAGACACAGTGGGTCAAGACGTAGGCTAGCTCTTGATCAAGCAATATTTTAATAATACATTTAATAATTCAGTCCAAGTAACCAAATGAGTTATAAACGAAAGAAAATCTTAAAGTAAAATAGAATACTGAAGAGAGAAAGGAGGTAGAGGAGACGTATATAATAAGGGAAGGACAGTGTTCAGGTGATGTTCTGAAACTAGGAGACTAAAGATACCAGTAATGATAAACTCAGAGAGAAATAGTATAGAAACTCCTTGGGAAAGAAATAAAAAATTCTGTTTTTGCAGACATCCTCTCCCCACTACTTCCTTTTTCCTTCTGACCAACGGATGCACAGGGAAAGAAAGCTCAAAACTCCTTCAAGTTCTCTGATTTCCACTGTGTGCAGATGTGTGTGCATACACGCGCGCGCACACACACACACACACTCAATAAAAACGCAAAGGATTTCAGTTTTAAAATTCCTATGTGATTTTATGAGGCATAACAAAGTTGCAGAGCATAGGGGAAAAAGAAAATCAGATGAACTACACAAAAAGTGTAAAAGACGAGGTAAAGCCAGGGGTAGTGGCTTATGCCTAGAATCCCAGCAGAGGCAGGCGTCTCTGTGAGAAGCATTCCAGGGCAACCATGACTACATACATCATAGAGAAACTCTGCCTCACTGTCCATCACACCCTCCAAAACGGCAGGGAGGGATGGGAAAAGACGCCAACGGGTAAGAGTCAAAGAGAAAAACAGCTCAAAATATGATTACTAGAAATAACTACTCAAAAGTGGGGGGAGTAAAATTCAAATTGAAGCTCATTTCATAGACAAAGCAAAAGAAAGATCATGAACCACAGACTCATAAGACTTTCCCAATGGAACCAAGCACCGAAGAATACAAGTTATAAAGTTAGACCTGACCAGCTCGATCTCTTTGTAACAGTGTGACCACAGCAAGCATACTAGTTTTTCTGAACTGCTTTCTTCATCTGTATAATAAGGCACTAATCCCCCGCACTGCTGAGATAGGGTTTCTCTGTGTAACAACAGCCTAGGCTGTCCTGGAACTCACTTTGTAGACCAGGCTGGCCTTGAACTCAGAGAGAGCTGACTGCCTCTACCTTCTGAATGCTGAGATTAAAAGTGTGCACCACCACCACCCAGCTAAACTTTTTTTAAAGACAGCTGGGTATGGTGATTCATGCCTTTAATCCCTTTAATCTCTGGCAAAGGCAGAGATCTCTGAATTTGAGGCCAGCTTATCTATATAGAGTAAGTTCCAGGACAGCCAGGGCTGCACAGAGAAATCCTGTCTCAAAAAACAAAGAAAAACAAAACCAAAAAATCATCAAAAGACAGGATCTCACTGTATAGCTCTGGTTGGCCTGAGACTAACAGAAATTCACCTGCCTCAGCTCCTGAAGTGCTGAGATTAGATTAAAGGTGTGTACCATCATGCCTGGCATAGGTGCTAATCTTATGGGATTGGGATTCTTTTTTTTTTTTTTTGGTTTTTCGAGACAGGGTTTCTAGCTTTGGAGCCTGTCCTGGAACTCCCTTTGTAGTCCAGGCTGGCCTCGAACTCACAGAGATCCGCCTGCCTCTGCCTCCCGAGTGCTGGGATTAAAGGCATGCGCCACCACCGCCCGGCATCTTATGGGATTCTTACAAAGAATAAGTGTATAATGAATTTGCAGCATGTCTAGTACACTATATACACTTAATATAGTGAAGCTGTTTATTATAAAGCAATGCTTATATAGTATTTTTTTTGTTTTTTTTCGAGACAGGGTTTCTCTGTAGCTTTATAGTATTATTTTTCTACCAGAGCAAGGGAGTCAGTTATAATAATGTTTTTCTCCTGGACACCAGCTTTGTCTGTCCTTTAGTAAAAAATTTGTACATAATATACTTTTGGGAGTGGTAGTGATTAAACTCAAAACCTCACTAATGCTATTCTACTAATGAGCTACACATTTATTCTTTGTGTAATATACTTTAAAACATACTTTAAACACATTATTAGAAATGGGGGAGGTGATTAAGAAAGTCCCTTCCTGCCCGCCTGACACACCAGAAGCAGGTAGAGTACGAGGAAAACAGGAACTCCAGTGACTGTACTAACAGCAAAAGCTGGAAGATGCACTACACGACAGCACAGTGGCCCCATGACCATTCCAGAGCAGTGTGCTAGCAAGGGCAGGCAATGCCCAGGTGATGGAGTCACCTCTGTGGCCATGTCTGACCTGCATCTTACAGGCCTGGAGTAAGGCAGCAAAGGTAAGGTTTCTGCTCCATATGTTCACTCACATTAACAGGCTCAAGCACACCATGATTCTAACTGTAGTTGGTTAAAGAACCTGACATACAGCATCTTAAAGAAACTGTCCTATCTACCAAGAAAATGTGTAGTGACCATTACTAAAAGCTATAAATGGCAAACACTGGAAATAACTTGCTTATTAGAAAGTACAGTAGATTGCATTTAACAACAGACATTTAATTGTCATTTTTTCCCAACAAAAGGCAGTATCTTGAGTAATGCAGCAAAGCAATTCTACATAATACACAGTACAGTACATATAATGAGGGCAGCAGCCAGCTTAAGGACAGTGGCTGCAAACTCCATGAGGACAGGGACTTCCAATGGTGTGCCCCCAGCACTCAGAGCCTAACAGCAGAAACTCAATAGCATATAAAACTACTGGTTTCTGTCTGGAAAGAAAAAGAGACAGCATGGCTTCAGGAAGAAGTCCAACATGGGAGTTTGGCTGTATTAAAGGGACAAAGGGACTTGAGAACACTGCTTCCTCTAAACCAAACCAAGACATGTTTTAAAAGCACATGACATTCTCTTAAAACCTAGAGCCCCCACCCTCACCTCTCAACAACTGGAGAAGGTATTAGTGAATGATTACTGGCCTAGAAGTAACATCTCACAGAGACTGGGTGCACGTGGGGGAGGGGTACCAGCCAAGCACTATTCAGAAGTTTTATGAATGTATTAATGTTTTTAAATCATTATGCCAATATTGGCATTATTATACCCCTATCTTACCAAGGAAGAAACTGAGCCATTAAGTTACTTACTCAAGGCCAACAGCCAAGTTGCTTCATCTGGGTCTGAACTGCCTTGCGAAGTTGACTAGCCAGTAATGTTTGAGTTGTGATTAAGACACCTAGATGATTAACAAATCTAGATAGATGCCTACCTAGACTAGCATCCCTCGATTTCTTCACTGTGCAGCAGACATATTAATATGACCTTCTGAATGATACTTCAATGCAGTCAGTCTGGTAAGAATGAAGGCACTGAGCAAAGGAATACTATTTATTTATTTATTTTTGGATTTTCAAGGCAGGGTTTCTCCGTAGCTTTTGGTTCCTGTCCTGGAACTAGCTCTTGTAGACCAGGCTGGCCTCGAACTCACAGAGATCCGCTTGCCTCTGCCTCCTGAATGCTGGGATTAAAGGCGTGCGCCACCACCGCCCCGCAAAAGAATACTATTCAATCACTATTATATTCCTACAAATAGCAAATCTAGATTTTCACTTTGCATAACAGAGACCTTACTCTCCCCTTTAGAAACAAGTCCAGGACTTATTTACCAGATATGCATATGAAATTACCAAATAAATTAATTCCGCAAAACTAAAGTATGCAATTTATGAATCTTATCTACTTAAGAGTTTGAATAATTTATAAAAACTTAGTGAAGTAGCCAACTGTAAACTACATAAAAATATGATGCTGATTATATAACTATGTCAGAAAGTCTTTACTAATATAAATATTGTTTGCATAGGCCTCTTGCATACATGGATGATTGATTACACAGTGTTTTATTTAGTACAATTATTAAATGAACAAGTGTGTGTGTGTGTCAATGAAAGTTTAACTCAGTTTCTGAGTCTTATACCTACTTGAATACATACTGCATCTCATCACAAATATTAGCAGCTGATCTGAATTTCAAGAATGCTGTGGTAAACATTTTGAGTCCTTTAAAATGAAACCAACATCTAAATTGAGAAATCCACTCATTAAAGGTCAACCACTGCCTGCTCTTTCCTGCAATGCCCAGGTGTATGTTACAGTCGATAGCAAACTACACCTGCAACCCCTCAGCAGCTTGTGCCTTTCACAAAGCAAAGCTAATGTAATAATCTAGTAGTCAAGAGGTTTAATTCCCGGAGAATCAAACTGAATAATAGTTTTAACAAGCTTTACATATTTTACTGCTGACCTCTGAAAACTGTAATAGCCAAACATGGAAACAATTGACTGCTCCTTAAAAGGCATAAGAAATAAATAAGGGGATACTATTTATACTATACTATGGTGTAGGAGGTCCTTCTGTTTATGTGTTGCTTTCATTGGTTAATCAATAAAGAAACTGCTTGGCCTGATAGGGCAGAACTTAAGTAGGTAGAGAAGACAGAACTGAATGCTAGGAGGAAGAAAGAGCTAGAGTCAGAGAGCCGTCATGGAGACGCCAGGTCAGACATGCTAAACCGTTCCTGGTAAGCCATGACCTTGTGGTGAACACAGATTAATAGAAATGGGTTAAATCAAGATGTGAGAGTTAGCCAATAGGAGGCTAGAGCTAATGGCCAAGCAGTGTTTTAATTAATACAGTTTCTGTGTGATTATTTCGGGTGTAAGCTAGTCGGGTGGCCGGAACAAGGGGCCCCACTCCCTGTAACAGTATACTATACTATACTATACTATACTATACTATACTATACTATACTATACTATACTATACTATACTATACATCCCTATACAAATCCATTTTGAGCAGTCTTTAAAAAATTGAATCAAACTTTATAAGTATTTGTTTGCCTGTGGACAGTCTAACGAAACAATCCTCCAAGTTTCTATGTCAAACAGACCCATGTAAACAACGTGAGGAAAATGATACTCTCTTAGCAACTGGTACTGCATCATTCTCATACGGAGCCCTACATGCTGGGAAGCAACATTTAATGTGGATATTTATAGCGGGGGTTGGTAAGATTCAAGGATATACTCAAATAACAAAGAGCCCTGCTAAGGGCTCTAACAGGAAGGATGTTGGGAACTAGAGGGCCTTTGGTGGGCATTAAAATAGATTTAGTTATAAAAAGGGAGGGGGAATATTTGGAATAGATCTGCCTAAGAGATAGGAACCTAAAGATAGAAAAGAAAGGCACAGAGAAGAAGTGCAAAGGCTCTGGCTGAGAGCACAGGAAGCAGGGGATGCAGAAAGGTACCAATACCACCCATCTCTGCACTGTACATAGTCCATCGGTGCTGCTGTCCTCAGAGTCAGCTGGCTTCTCAAGTGCAAACTGATGAGTAGTATTGGGCAACACATCAAACAGCTGCAGCTCAGGAAAGCAACACAAACTGCTTACTGTCACATCCCTGAAAAGGGTAACTTGGCCACACAAAACACTTTTAATTTCCCAAGTCACGATTAATTAAGGCAGCTACCTCAAGGTTATCTATAGAAATGAGAGAGAAGCACGTAAAAAACTGCAACAGATTGAGAGGGAAGAGCTAATAAAAAGGGAAAACCATACAAAAACAGTAATACATATTCACAAATTTAGTTCTGGTATAAATACAGAAGTAATCTGTCAAAATCTAATTTTACAAACAAGAAGGTACAGGGAAATATTCGAGGTAAGGCTGAAAAGAGGACCCGTATTTCTGGATTTGCACCCCAATTCTACACACGCCATCACATGTACATGGAAATGGAATAACAGAAAACTTAAAATACGGGAGGTATATGTTTGAAGATGATATGAAGTACTCAGGATTGTCAGAGAACAAAGTTAAAACTCCTTCAGAGTTAATATTATTCCCTGCCTACAAGTCTATAATTTTTTAAATACCTATACTTTCAAGAGAAAGAAAGAAATCTAAAATTTATGATTAAAGGCCACATACATCAGAAGCATGTAGCACCTTACACATAAAAGGCTGTATTTTACATCAAAAGTCAAGAAGTGGTTATAGTGGTACATTATTTGTGTTTTAATAAATAAAGCTTATGAATGAAGATCAGGGAGCAAAGCAGACACACTAGTCAGCCATAAAGGCCAGGGAGTAGTAGCACACACCTTTAATCCCAGGACCCAGGAGACAGAGGCAGACAATCTCAGTGAGTCCAAGGCCAGCATGGGCTACAATGAGAATGATCCAGAAACAGAACCAGGTGGTGGTGGTGGCTCACATCTTTAATCCCAGCACTAGGGAGGTGGAGAGAGGAATATAAAGAGGAAGAGACAGGCACTCAGTGGAGTGTGGAGTCTGAGGATCTGCGGAGACAGGATCTCGCCCTTTTGGTAGAGATTAGGAAGAGGTAAAAGGTCTCTCCAGTGGCTGGCTGCTCTGCTTTTCTGACCTGCAGCTCAAACCCCAGTATCTGTCTCTGGGTTTTATTATTCGTGCTGCAGTAATGGACTGTATTAACTCCAAATCGGAAGTCACCTATCAAGATGAGATGGCACTGAATGAGGCTATCAATGTTTAAAACAGCATTCTGAAAACAGTTTTCTGGAAATGAAAAATAAAGATGAAAAATGGTAGTAGTCGGGAAGTAAGATCCAACTCCTCTCAGAACTCTTCTGACCTCGTCTATTTTTATTCTGATGGAGACTGTTTCTTGTCCATGATGAACCCTTCTGTGAGTGCTCTGGAGTCCAGGCTATTTTTCTGGGCCCCCACACTATTATCTTCCCTGGATCTTCACATCATCATCTTTTGATTGGTGGGACTACTTTCTTTTTTGAGACAGGGTTTACGCACAGTAGTCCTGGCTGGCTATATAAATAAGAGTAGTCTCCAGATCATAGACCCTGCACTCACACTGTTTCAGGAGTGCTGGTTAAAACAATGTGCCTCTATACCAGGCCTTGAAGCATGATGCTTAGAGACACTCGAGCACTATTCATGTCGTCCACCAATATCTCAGTGTACACTCTTCCAGCTACCCGCCTTTCCAGCTAACCTTTCTGAAAAGCAGTGATACTCCAAAGTATCATTTTGGAGTGATATCTTTTTTTTTGGGGGGGGGGGATTCGTGCTTTTACTTTGTGTATGAATGTTCTGCCTGATGTATGTCTGTTGGCCACAAGCCTACCCAGTACTCACAGAGGCTAGAAGGCGCATCAGATCCCCTGGAAATGGAGTTACAGACAATTGTGTGCTGCCAGGTAGGTGCTGGGAAGTGTCCTGGGTCCTCTGGAAGAGCAGTCAGTGCTCTTACCATCATCTCATGGCCCCATTTAACCGACTGCTCACACTACCTTCCCCACTATGAGCCCTCCTGAAAACATTCTTTCCCTGCCTTTAAGCTGCCCCGCCCCCCACAATTTCTATACTCTGCCAGGTTCCCCAAAGTTGTCTCTTTGGGAGGCTTACCACTACCTCCCCAGCCATTGAGTACTAACGCTCCTCAGGCTTCTTCCTAGGTCTTCTTCCACATGCTGCCTCCCTAAGTTCTTCTATCAAGTCTCATACATTATGCTTCTTAAATATTTGAAAACTTAACCTAGTGTTTCAATCTCCAAGCTATCATTATTGTCAGTTCATAATATCAACTTTTTATTTTGTCCCTTTGCAGGCTGGCACTACTCCAAACTGTACTTTTTTAAATTAAAATATTTATTACATTTATTTTTATTTTATGTTGAGTGTTTTGCTCACATGTTTGTCTCTGCACCATGTGAGAACTGCCATGTGGGTACTGGAATCAAACCTGGACCTCTGGAAGAGCAGCGATCAGTCCTCAACTATTGAGCCATCTCTCCAACCCTGCAAGTGTTCATACATTAAAAAAAAATCATAATTAAAAAAGAACTAAAAAAATACCCAATCATTTTAAAATGCCAGGGAAATAGTTCATATTTTTTGGACTCGACCTATCAACAGCAAGCACTATCAGAAGATTATCCAGGTTGGTGGTGCACACCTTTTAATTTAAGTGCTCGGGAGGAAGAGGCAAGCAAATTTCTCAAGTGAGATTGAGGTCAGCCTGGTCTACACAGCAAGCAATACAAAGAGAGACCTTTCTCAAAAAACAAAAAAACAGCTGGTCGGTGTTGGTGTGTGGCTTTAATCCCAGCACTCAGAAGGCAGAGGCAGGGGAAATCTCTGAGTTCAAGGTCAGCCAGGCCTACAGAATTACACAAAAAATTCCTCTGTCTCAAAACAAACCAACAAAAACCCGTTGTCCTTAAAAATTGTGGTATTATTTTACTACAGAAAGATCAATTTGGAAAAAAGAAAAAAAGGTAGCTAAAAATGCAGACTGCCAACACCTATTATATCTGACCATCATGATTTGTCAGTCGCGCCCCCCCATACCCTGGAATCACTGCAGCTCCCAGGAACTAGACTGAGCTCCATTCACCACTTCCACCATGGGTCTGAGCACCACTGTTTTATAAGGAGAACAATACCACTAGATTCTAATTAGCAGCATAAAATCTCATTAATCACAAAATGAATTTAAATTTAGTAGAAACTGGCCAACACCAAAGCATATTTCAAGGATACAATAGTTCAGAGAAATTTAACATGTCCCCTTCTTCTCAGAAAGAGACACATCAGCCTGGCTTCAGACTTCTTTAGGATATCGAATAGGCAATGGTGAAATGATGTCTGCACATCCTGTGGTTAGAGAAGCATACTCCAACTATTATATAGTATTGTGCAAACATGCTCATTAACTGATACAAAAAATTAAATAAACCACCAGTGTTCATTTCAGAAAGACAGCTATGGACCAGTATCAGAGATCCTAACAATACACTGTTTCTTTAAAAATTCAAAGGAGTCATGTGTGGTGGCACACGCCTTTGATCTCAGCACTCAGGAAGCAGAGGCAGGCATGGATGGATCTCTGAGTTTGAGGCTAGGCCGGTCTACACAGTAAGTTCCAGGTCAGCAAAGGCTTTAATAGTTAGACTACCTCAAAACAAAACAAAAGCCCTAAAAGCTTCAAAAAAAAAAAAAAAAAAAAAAAGCACAACTAAAGCTGGGCGGTGGTGGCGCACGCCTTTAATCCCAGCACTCGGGAGGCAGAGGCAGGCGGATCTCTGTGAGTTCGAGGCCAGCCTGGTCTAGTTCCAGCTAGTTCCAGGACAGGAACCAAAAGCTACGGAAAAACCCTGTCTCGAAAAAAAAAAAGCACAACTATATCATTCCCTAAAAGACATTTACCCATTCTTTGGTAATTCATATTTAAAATCAAAGATGAAACACTGTGATTAGAACAATCCTAGAAAAAAAAATACAAAAACAAGATTATTATTATTCCTGTAACTTAGCAATGTCTAGCAATACTCGTCAATACAGTGGGATAAAATAAAGAGATGTAAAATGATAACAGATCAAACTGTTTGTTGCCAGCAGTTATTCAAAACCTAACATCTACATGAAAAGACTGTGAGGTCATAGGGATATAGAAGAATCACATGAACGCTATTACGATCTGTCACTTAGAAAAATGAAGAGAAATAGCAATACAAATAAGACACTTCCAAACTGGCTACGGCAGCACGTGTCCATTACCCCAGCAGATAGGAATCTGAGGAGACTATCAAGTTCAAGGCCCGCAGGGGCAGCACAGCAAGGCCCTGCAGCAGAGTCAGAAAGAACTAGGGCTTTAAGGAGGCTTTGGAATAGGAGACTTCACCAAGACAGGTTCATTGTAAAGATGGCTGCCATCTCATTTTAGTGAGCTATAAACTCGATCACAAGCAGCCCTTTTGGTTCCCAGATCTTGATGAAAAATGTATTTTTCAAAACACACTGAAAAAACACCAAGCAAGTGGATGTCCGGCATATTCTCAAATATCATGATAATTTGCACAATCAAGTAAGAAGTGGTGCTGAAACAGAAAAAACTGATGAGGGAGATAGAACTATATGATTTCTGAGGGAATGTGGGAACAGGTTCAGCAATGGTGAGACCAGCTGACCTTTCCCACCCCTGCAGTGGGAGGCTACCCCGCACCTTAAAAACAACACAACAGTTAAGAGTTCTGTCTTGAATTTAATAACAAAGCCATCCTGCTCCCCCTGGAAAGGTTTCTATAGTCTCACGGTAGAAAGGGCATTTCTGAGAGTGGCAGTGCTGGTGCAGAGGGAAATACGAACTCTGGAAGAGAGAAGAGCTGCAGCTGATAAACTCTTATACTCAAAACAAAGCTCATAAACCTGCAGGGGGAGTGTTTAGTGATGCGCCCTTCTGGACAGGAGGGTCACACATTTGAGGACAGCAAGACCCTATGCAGTTCAAAACAAAATAACACAACAACAATCAATACCAACAAAAAAATCAGAGGGGCAAGCAATTTTAAGTATCTGCAATAAATGAAACAAAAATGAATATTCCTAGCCGGGCGGTGGTGGCGTACGCCTTTAATCCCAGCACTCGGGAGGCAGAGGCAGGCGGATCTCTGTGAGTTCGAGGCCAGCCTGGTCTACAAGAGCTAGTTCCGGGACAGGCTCCAAAGCTACAGAAAAACCCTGTCTCAAAAAAAACAAAACAAAACAAAAACAAACAAACAAACAAAAAAATGAATATTCCTAAAATGTGCAAAAGGTTCTTTTAAGAATCATTTTGAGATTTGAATCTAAAGTAGTCAGGGGCATGGAGCTAGGTGAGGCCCAAGGCAACTTAAAAGTCCTAATCCTCCACCTTCCACCAGTGGAAAAACCCTTCAAAAGAAATGAAAGAGAAGAAAGATATGAACAAGTGATTAAATGAATAAATAATAAAACAAATGAATAATAAGTACAGGGAACAATGACCAACCTCACTAGTCATATTACCTCACTTTTTAAAAGTTTTTTACATTTATTTACATATATAGGTGTTTTGCCTGAATGTATATACATGCATCATTTGTGCTTGGTACTCTTGATGTCTAAAGGGGCCAAAAACCTTGCATGAGTTCTTTGGTTGAGTCAGGCCCTAGCATATTACCTGAGCCATTTCTCCCATCTTCTTGAAGGTTATTCATAATTCCCACTACTGGCAAAGGAGTTTTTTTTTTTTTTTTTTTTAAAGTATCTCATACTAGTATCGTTCTAAAGGATAAGCAAGCTCTGTTAGAATAATGAGTAACAAACATAGATATCAGCTCTAAGGAATGAAGATGCAGGCACTGTGGAACATCGGAAGCCCAGGGTCTATTAACTCGGCTGTGTTCCTATTGATTCCCTGGTTTAAGGGGGTAGCAGAGTTCCTAGTGTCGCCTATTGCAGACACTCAAAGCCAGAAAAGCAGTGGCACCTACAATGAGCAAAATCTTGTTTAGCAAATATTCTGACAGTTTATGTTTTCTAAATACTTTATATCAAGGAGAAATCTGTGCCACCAGATGCCCTGGAACTGGAATTAACAGGTGACTGTGAGCCACCATGTTGATGTTGGGCATACTTATATTAGTGGCTCAGATTTTCTGACAAGGCCTATTAGTTGGTAGTTTACAAAGCCAACATCTTTAGAATGTCACACTAATTTCCCTCTCAGGATTATAAATATTTTCTTAGATTTCTCTTGATTCAATTATTATTTTAAAACAAAACACCGAATATAATCTGCACATTAACTAGCTAAAAAACAATAAATACTCATAAGTTTCTCCTAGTTTCTTGTAAGAGTAATTTATAAAAGTTAATGAAGATTTATATAGAAATTCTTTACAAAGCATCCTTATTACTAAAACAAATACACATATTATAAACCTGTTTCCATTACAAGTTCAATATAAAACAGCTAATTTTGTTAAAATAATGAACCTCAACAGGTGATGGAGGAATGACTTTAATCCAAGCACTGGGGAGGTAGAGGCAGGCCGATCTCTTTGAGTTCCAAGCCAGCCAGGGCTACAAAGTGAAACCCTGCCTTGAAATGCCCCCCCCCCCCCCCCCACTTGCTCTAAGAAAACAAGACATTTCCCACTTGGTCCTTAAAAGAATTATATAAAAAATATTCTAGGCAGAATGGGTGGTGGTGGCACACGCTTTTAATCCCAGTACTCAGGAGGCAGAGGCAGGCGGATCTCTTTGACTTCAAGGCCAGCCTGGTCTACAGAGTGAGTTACAGGACAGCCAAGGCTATAAAGAGAAATTCTGTCTCCAAAAATAAAAGCAAAAAACAAACAAACAAAAAAAAACAAACTAGGCAATATTGGATACAAAGAACTAAATATCTGCAGGAACATGAAAGGCATATTAAATGAAATAAAAAGGAAAAGCTGAGCACTGTATGCTTTACACACACCCTCACACAGCCACAGGAACTGCTTCAGAGAAGAGAGGACCAGTGAAGGCGGAGTGTGGAAAGGCAGCAAGGAGGCTTGCCTATGAGAGCAAAGTATAGTGATAACATATGTACAAAGATGTCAATCAAATCCTTTATTCTGTATAACAACAACAACAACAAAAGACGAAACAAGTTAATTTATAAGCTAATGCGGGAAGGGGTAAAAGCCTACTTTCATCATCTCCTTAAAAACTGGACATACATGGAGCTAGAGAGAAGGTTTGGCATTTAAGAACCCGTCATTCTCACAGTAGATCTGACTTTGCTTCTCCGCACCTACATGGTGGCTCACAGTCAAGTTTACTCGAATTCCAGAGGATCCAGTGCGTCCTTTGACCACAGGGCACCAGCACACATGGTTCACAGACAAAGATGCATATTCAACACTCATACACATAAAATAAACTAGACATAAAATATTCTTGACACGATTTCTAATCTAAAGAAGTGAATATAAACTGGGCAGTGGTGGCACAAACCTTTAATTCCAGTACTCCAGGGGCAGAGGCAGGTGGTTCTCTGTGAGTTCCAGGCCTGCCTAGTCTACAGAGAAACCCTGTCTCAAAACACACACACACACACCAAACCAAAAAACAAAAAAGCTAAATACAATGTTTACTCTATAGTATCAAACTAGTCATCACACATATAGTATGACTTCTGATAGTTCATACACTGCACCCTCAAATTTCCAATTTCTTTACCATACAACTTTACTGACTTCAAATTCTACATTACATGGCTTTCTAACTTCTGGGGGGCACTTTCACTGACTGACCCTAAAATCTCACTAATAATTCTGACTAAACCAAACAGTCTTTCTTTTCCCTCACTGAGTAATTTTCTAATTAGCTCTAATTTGCTGGCTAATGAGGGACTTCCAAAGTAACCCTGTTGTGTGATATTTTGATCATGCTCTGACAAAAAAAATTGCTTTGAATTAGAGGACAGAGCTAGAAAAAATTAACCGTAGAGGTTTCGATTGACTGAGGACAGATAGGGAACCAGAAGTAGAGAGGGGTCTCAGCCCTTTAGGATGGAGGAATGACAGAGACAGTAGATCACCACTCACTTTTTTTTGCCGCTTCTCTGATCATTCAGGTTCTCAATTGTTTTTTTTATTGAGCTATATGGTTTTCTTCCCTCCCCCTCCCTGCCTCTCCCATGATCCCCATGCTCCAATTTACTCAGAGTATCTTGTCTTTTTCTACTTTCCATGTAGATTAGATCCATGTATTTCTCTCTTAGGGTCCTCACTGTTGTTTAGGATCTCTGGCATTGTGAATTATAGGCTGATTTTTCTTTATGTTTAAATGCCACTTATGAGTGAATACATATTATATTTGTAGCTCTGGGTCTAGGTTACTTCACTCAATATGATGTTTTCTAGATCCATCCATTTGCCCAAAATTTCAAAATGTTATTTTTTCCTGCCGTGTAGTACTCCATTGTGTAAATATACCACATTTTCCTTATCCATTCTTTGGTCAAGAGGCATTTAGGTTGTTTCCAGGTTCTGGCTATGACAAACAAAGCTGCTATGAACATAGTTGAGCACATGTCCTTGTGGTACGATTGAGCATCCTTTGGATATATACCCAAAAGTGGTATTACTGGGTCTTGAGGAAGGTTGTTTTTTTCTGAGAAATTGCCATACTGATATCCAAAGGGGCTGTACCAGCTTGCACTCCCACCAGCAATGGAGGAGTGTTCCCTTTACCCCACATCCTCTCCAGCATAAGTTGTCATCAGTGTTTTTGATCTTGGCCATTCTTACAGGTGTAAGATGGAATCTCAGAGTTGTTTTGTATTTCTCTGATGGCTAATGGTGTTGAACATTTTAAGTGTCTTTCAGTCATTTTAGATTCATCTGTTGAGAATTCTCTGTTTCGGTTTGTACATGATGTGGTTCCCCTCTGTATGCTGTGAATACCATTGGTTAATAAAGAAGCTGCTTTGGGCCTATTGCAGGGCAGAATAGGGCAAGGTGGGAATTCCAAGCAAATAGCGGGAGAGAGTAGGCAGAGTTAGGGAGAAGGTAAGTACCCACCACAGGAAACAGACATGGGAACCTTATCAGTAAGCTACAACCATGTGGTAATACACAGATTAATTGAAATGGGTTAATTTAAGATGTAAGAGCTAACCAACAAGAACTGTGAACTAATAGGCCAAGCAGTTTGGGTCTGGGCAGCCGGGAAACAAACAAGCAGCCTCCTTCAACATGTACCCCATTTTTAAAATTGGATTATTTATTTGTTCTTTTGATGACAAATTTTTTGAATTCCTTGTATATTTTGGAGATCAGCCCTGTGTCTAATATTGGGTTGGTGAAGATCTTTTCCCATTCTGTAAGCTGTCATGTTGTCTTGCTGACTGTGTCCTTTGCTTTACAGAAGCTTCTGTTTCAGGAGATCCCATTTGTTGTTTCTCTTAGTATCTGTGCTACTGGGGTTGTATTTAGAAAGTGGTCTGTTGTGCCAATGCATTCAAGTGTGCTTCCCACTTTCTCTTTTATAAACGTCAGTGTGGTTGATTTTCTATTGAGGTCTTTGATCCATTTGAACTTGAGTTTTGTGCATGGTGATAGATCTATTGATCTATTTTCATTCTTCTACGTGCTGATATTTAGTTATGCCAGCACCATTTGTTAAGTATGCTTTCCTTTTTTCCTTCTTTGTCAAAAATCAGGTGTTCGTAGGTGTGTGGATTGATATTCGAGTCTTCTATTTGGTTCCATTGGTCCTCCTGTCTGTTTTTATGCTAATACCAGGCTGTTTTCAGTACTGTAGCTCTGTAGTAGAGTTTGAAGTCAGGGATTGTGATGCCTCCAGAAGTTCCTTTATTGTACTGCCTCTTTTGGCTACCCTGAGTATTTTGTTTTTCTGTACGAAACTGAACATTGTTCTTTTGAGGTCTGTGAAAAATTTTTATGGGCATTGCAAATCTTTACATTTTCTGTTGTCTTCTTCAATTTCTTCCTTCAAAGATTGAAAATTCTCTTTATACAGGTCTTTCACTTGTTTGGTTAGAGTTACTCCAAGCCATTTTATGTTATTTGTGGCTATTGTGAATGGTGATGTTTCTCTGATTTCTTCCCCAGTCCATTTATCATCTGTGTAAAGGAGGGCTCCTGATTTTTTTTTTTTTTGAGTTAATCTTGTGTCCTGCTACATTACCGAAAGTGTTTGTGAGTTGTAGAAGTTCCTTGGTAGAACTTTTGGGGTCACTTATGTAAACTATCACATCATCAGCAAATAGTGAGAGTTTGACCTCTTCTTGTCCCATTTTGATCTCCTTTTGTTGTCTTATTGCTCTAGCTAGAACCTCAAGTACTATATTGAATAGATATGGAGAGAGTGGCCAACCTTGTCTTGTTCCTGATCACTCAGGTTCTTATTCCAATATCTGCTTCCCAAGTTCTTATCAATAAAGAATAATTAAATTAAATGCATCACAACCCACTATGAGCAGCATTCAAACCCAGTATGAGCAGTATTCAAACCCAGGCAGATGCTATTGAGTCCCCTGGGAAATTCCTCCAAAAACCTATTTTAAGGTTACTCTATGGCTTTACTACTCACTAGCTCCAAACTGAATAGCTTGGATAATGTCAGACAAGACTATTGCTCACCTTCAAAATTCCTAAACAGGGTCTAGAAAAATAAAAACTTTTTTTTTCTTTTTGGTTTTTCAAGACAGGGTTTCTTTGTAGCTTTGGAGCCTGTCCCGGAACTAGCTCTTGTAGACCAGGCTGGCCTCGAACTCACAGAGATCCGCCTGCCTCTGCCTCCCAAGTGCTGGGATTAAAGGTGTGCGCCACCACTGCCCGGCAAAATAAAAACTCTTAATGATATTAAGTTCAGAAAGGTAGTTAATTTTGTTTGTCACTGAAGTATGACTGGGATCACACAGCACTGTTTTCTAAACAAATCCGTCTTGACGTTTTATCACATCACATTTTTGCTTGAAGTGCTCCTCTACTTCCCCATCTCTCTCGGGGTCTCATCGGTAGCCCTGGATAGCCTTGAACTTGCTGTGTAGACCAGGTGTGGCCTTGAATCAGAGATTGGTTTGCCTCTGCCTCCCAAGTGTTGGTATTATAGTTGTATCCTATAATGCCCAGCTTTATTCTTTTCTTCAACAACTGTAGCAAGAATAATAAAAACCCAGAGACAGGTATTGGGGCTCAACCCAAAAACCAAACCAAACCAAACAAAACAAACAAAAAACCAAAGTAGCCACCTGAAAAGTCTTGCCTCTACCAAGGCTGGGCGACTGCAGACTAAGCAGACCGAGCTTCTGTTTCCTCTAGTGCTAGCATTAAAGGTGTGAGGCACTACCACTTGGATTTGTTTCTGCATTGATCTTATGCAGCCCAAGGGATCCTAAATCCTGGGATCAAAGACGTGTGCTACCATTGCCTCACCTCTAGTGGCTTAGCTTTGCCCTTCTGATATTCAGGCAAACTCTGTTTATTAAAGCATTGCTATAGCCAGGAGGTGGTGGCGCACACTTTTAAACCCAGCAGCAGGCAGATCTCTGCAAATTCTGTAAGTTCGAGGACAGCCTGGTCTACAAGAGCTAGTTCCAGGACGGTCAGGGCTGTTACACAAGAAACCCTGACTTGAAAAATAAAATAAAAACAGTATAAACAACTTCAAGTTTTATTCTATTGTCCATAAATTCAGTGTGATGTTGATCCAAATAGCCATTCTAATTCCGTTCTTACCATTATACTCCTTCACACCTTGAACAAATTACACAATGTACCCATCTTGCTTTGAAGTTTTCCTTATAGAATTTAGGACTAAAGAAGAACAGTTAAATCCAAGGCTGACATTGCAAAGAAAACCATTTCAGTGCAACTCAGGGAAGTCTGAGTTTCAGACTAAGGGGAGGAAAACAAAAAGACTACAACAGTAGCATTTTTAAAAGCGGAAGCAACTGAGCAGCCCAAAAACACTAGCGGCCTACCTACAGCACACATTCAGTTATGCTAGAGACAAGTTTAATTCTTGATTTAAATCTGGACACAATCTCTGAATTTCCATGTATTTTTTTCCTAGTCAGACAAGAAAGCAGTGATCATTATTGGGAGGGTTTACTTATAACTAGCTCTCTTGCAAGCATTTATGTCTCCTGAGGTTAAAAATTAAAACATTGATCAAAGTTACCTGCATTGCTTTATATAAAATATTCACATAGACAAATCTATAAACAGAAAAGCAACAAAGAGAAAGGAACAGGGATTGACTGCTGGAGAGTACAGTTTAGAGACCATGAAAACACTAACAAAACTGGGGAAAGGGAGCACAGCACACAACTGTGGTCTCAGTTCCTTGAGGTAGGAGAACTGATGAAACCCAGCAACTGGAGACCAGTTTGGGTGGCAGTATTAAGATCCTGTCCCCCCCCCCCAAAAAAAAACCAATCTAACAAAAAATCTTGTCCCCCAAACAGTTTAAAAACAAGCACACACACAACTATAATAATGGCTGCATAATTCTGTGAACATAAAAAAACCTCAACTAGGCCAGGCGGTGGTGGCGCACGCCTTTAATCCCAGCACTCGGGAGGCAGAGGTAGGTGGATCTCTGTGAGTTCGAGACCAGCCTGGTCTACAAGAGCTAGTTCCAGGACAGGCTCCAAAGCCACAGAGAAACCCTGTCTCGAAAAACCAAGAAAAAAAAAAAAAAAAAAAAAAAGCTAGTTAAATAGGCAAAATTATGATGTGAGTTATAAAGCTGTTTAAGACTATCACTATAGCTTTTCTGTATTTTAACATAAAATGGCTATACTAATATGGAAAATACTAATAGACATACTAATAGGGAAAAGACTTGTATTTGTTTTTTAAAGGTGAAAGAAATTACTGAATAATTTCTCAGCTGCCCAATATTTCACGGTATAGCCTCACTTAAATATTTTTTCAATTAAATATTTCAACAACAAAAAGCTGTAAATAATTTCTTTGTTTGTTTTTGGTTTTTCAAGACAGGGTTTCTCTGTAGTTTTGGAGCCTGTCCTGGAACTAGCTCTTTTAGACCAGGCTGACCTTGAACTCAGAGATCCACCTGCCTCTTCCTCCCAAGGACTGGGATTAAGGGTGTGCGCTGGGATTAAGGGTGTGCGCCACCACAGCCCAGCAGCTTTAAATAATTCTAATGTAAATGAACCCCTGTATTAAATATTGCCCCAAATAAAAACTTTTTTTAAAATTCAGAATGAATCTAGAATCAACTAATTGAACCAAAGTAAGACAAAGGTCTACTCTGCTAAAGGTCATTTTTCTAAGCCCTGAATTATTAAGAAAGAATCAGTTACCAGACTAGGTACAAATTTACAGGTATCCTAGCTAGTCAGTCTGTACAGATTTTGACAACAGTTTTAGAGTTCATATTATAGAGTTTTGTTACCTATGGTTCATTTAAGAAAAGAAAAAAGCAATTATCTTCTAGACATGTTGAGATGATTGCATATTGCATAAGGTCACTGCCTCAAGTTTTACCTAGGTGTATCTCACACAATTTTTTTTAAAAAAATTAAGTTTCTTTATTTATATATTTTATGTAACATGAGTGCTCTGTCCTTATGCACATCAGAAGAGGGCACCAGACCCCATTACAGATGGTTGTGAGCCACCATGTGGTTGCTGGGGAACTGAACTCAGGACCTTTGGAAGAGCAGGCAGTGCTCTTAACCGCTGAGCCATCTCTCCAGCCCCTCACACAATTTTTTAAGGTAAATTTTACAAGTATATTGAATAACTGCCTGAAAAAATACTAGTGACCATAAAAATTAGAGACTGATTCATTTGCTCCAACAATTATAGTAGAGATTTAAATGGGACAGAGCTATTTCATCTGTGACGTTTTCTAAGAATGTTTGATATGCACAATCTCATCTGTTAACTGATCCAAATTTATCAGTTTTGAATACAAATTTTAAAATATAGCTAATTCCTAGTTTGGTAATTTTTAATCCTTGCATAACAATTCAGATTTGGCTGACCCAAAAAACAACAGCTGACTTACTAAGCCAATATACTTTTTGTTTCGCTAAAAACAAGTCCCTCAACTGAACATCTTCAATATTTGCTAAAAACCTTGTATATTGCTCGAAAGAGGGGAGCAATGTAACTTATTTAATAGTTAAGGCAAGAAATGCTTCATCAACAAATGAAATATATGGGGTTCTAAATACTTTACACATGAAATGTCTCCTCTAGGAAAGCCAATAGCAGCTGCTCTGAAAAGACTTCTGTGTAGATGTGTCTTCCTAACCAAACACAGTCACTGAATCTATACACTGGTACACATACTTTCTTATAAGTAGGATGGAGTACCCGAAAAATAAGAAAATAAAAACTTACGATGAAAAAAATCCTATCTAACTGTCGCCTAGATTGGATAGTCTCGCCTCTAATGGCATAGCCCAAAAGAAGCATCATGTCCCTATCATTTTCCTTGTCTCAGGAAACAGATCCACCAATAGCCTCATGCTCGTAGCAGCCTGTATCTCCCTTAGTAGTACTCACTGCCAGAGCAATCTCTCCCTTTATATTTCAGATTCATAAAGGAAGAGAGCATGGCTTTTGGTCAGTATTTAGCAGAGGCTAATACCTAATAGGATTAGGATACATGTGTGGAGGAAATGAATGGCAGTAACCATCTTGACTTGCCCAGTGATTCTTTTCTACAGAAGGAGATAATCTCATGGAAGCTGACCTGCCAACAGTGTTTCAACCATTTCCATCTTGCTTAGGCTACAGAATGCACAGTTCATTCTGTTCCATCACCACAGAAACAATAATACATCATAAATATGAAAACATTGAGCAGGGCATTGGTGTGGGAAGTCCTTTTGTATATGTGTTGCTTTTATTGGTTAATAAAGAATCTGCCTTGGCCTGTGATAGGGGAGAGTAGAGCTGGAAGGGGGATACTACACTGACTGCTGGGAAAGAAAAGGTAGAGTCGGAGAGACGCCATGGAGTCACAAGAAAAGACTCAAGTCAGCAGCCAGAACCTTGCTGGTAGGCCACAAGCTTCGTGATAAATTATAGAATAATAGAAATGGGTTAATTTAAGAGCTAAGAGTGAGCTAAAAATGTGCATAAGCTCATAGGCCAAGCAGCATTATGATTAATACAGTTTTTGAGTGGTTATTTCCGGAGTGTGGGTGGCCGGGAATGAACAAGCAGCCTCCTACAACAGGGCATGGCAGTGCACATGTGAAAGGGGGAAGGAGAATAAGGTGGCAATGTCTCTTGTGTTGTTTGGAGGGCAGCCTGGCCAACCTGGTGAGATCCCCAACTCACCAGAGTTGTAGATGGTGTAACTAAAAATTATAAGGCAATTCAGACATGACAAGGACTAATGGGAACAGGAGGCACTCTCTCTGTGTAGTCTTGGGATTATACTAGAGGAGCACTGCTTTCCCACTGCCCACAGCCTCATCGGCAGTTCTGTGACTGACCAGAAGCCCAAGGAAGCATCATTACAGAGAGATGAAAGATCCAAACTCACATGGGGCAGACTGTAGGCTGACCACAGAACAGAACCTGCAGGTGTAGGAGGTCCTTCTGTTTATGTGTTGCTTTCATTGGTTAATCAATAAAGAAACTGCTTGGCCTGATAGGGCAGAACTTGGTAGGCGGAGAAGACAGAACTGAATTCTGGGAGAAAGAAAGCAGAGTCAGGGAGATGCCATGAATCTGCAGCTGGAGGTAGATATGGCTAAAACTTTTCTGGTAGGTCATGACCTCATGGTGATACACAGATTGATAGAAATGGGTTAAACTAAGATGTAAGAGTTAGCCAATAAGAAGTTAGAGCTAATAGGCCAGGCAGTGCTTAAATTAATACAGTTTCTGTGTGATTATTTTGTGTGTAAGCTAGCCAGGCGGCCTGCTTCTTGTAACAACCTGCCACTTCCAAGATCTGCCTGACATCTCAAGTCTTCCCTATCTCAATATTAACTGTCTGCCATATTCCAGGCAGGACAATCAACCTACTCCCTACCACACCATTCTGAGGTATGATGACAAGCTGTAAAGATGTTTTTCTAAAGCCCAATTAAATGAGATTTTGCATAGAAAACATGGCAAAATACATAACTATGCTTTACTTGTCTTTCACTATGGAATTCTGTTAACAAAGGAAGGCAAACCATATCCTATAGATGTAAAAGCAAATTTGGTCAAATTTTCAACCAACCATACTACAGGAAGTAGCACTAAGAATTTAGGCATTCAAAGCTGGTAATCAATTACATTATTCTTTGAAAGAGAACAGATAGTTCTTGAATAGCATATTCACTAAAATAATTAAGATACATATAGCATGAATAAAAATGATTCTCTGCATCTCTACTTCAGATAGTCACATCATAGATGAATGCAAAGCACCAGTCTAAATTTAAACTAAATTACACATGACCTATGCTTTCTCACAGTCTGACATATTTCTGGCTCACATTCAATTTTTGGCATGTAATCAGAAACCAGAAGAGACTGAAAAGATTAAACAGGCACAAAAGGAGAATCTATTTCCAATGAGTAAAGATAGGACCCAGTTTTCAAGGACTTACTTTTGTACTAGATCCCTACCTATCTTGTGTGTGTGTGTGTAGCTCTGCTTGGTGAAAAGTTCTAAAGGAAGCTGATGTGACATAGTGATGTGTTTTAGAAGTGTACACAGCCATCTTAAGATTCCAACTCATCACAAGAGTTACATCCTTGGTACAATAGAACTGAGGTCCTATCTTTTGTATACAAAGACTTTGACACACCACTACCACCCACAGACTTCCAACAGCAGCAACAAAAGTGTGATAACCCACATTTAGAGTTAGTTTAAAAAGTCCAAGAATATGCATTTGGCTTTAAAGCTGCCTCAATTTCTTTGTTTGTTAGGATATAACTAATAATGCTATCTATCTCATAAAAATATTGCAAAGTTTTAAAGTGATAATTAGAAATATAATCTAGCGGTTCCTGTTATACAAATGCTTGTTGTTGCTAGTCAGTGTCAAGGTCAGAAAAATAAAAAGCACATAAAGATTAAGTTTATGACTCTGATCTCATTAGGATTATAGTCAATAAATGAATTGAAGTCACTAATTATAAGGAATTACCCACTTAAAATCTAGTAAGAAAATATTAACACATTTTCTAAATCCTAGAGCTAGTTTACAATTTGTACATTTGTAAAAAAATTTGTAAAGTTTAGCTTGGAGGTCTATATAAACAGATTACATGCTAGCAAACTGGTTGAAATTAAATGTGTTGATAACTTTTCTGTAACGAATGCACTGTATAATTCCTGTGACTACATAATTCCCGTTATTACAAGGACAACTATGACATGATAATATTTGCATTGACAGATATTCTGAAAAGAAATGTATGATCATAAATGTCCTATTAACCCCCAAAGCCCAAAGATAAGTTAAGAGTGAAGCTGTCAAGTCCATAATCAGAGAACCTAACCTCCATTCCAATAAGAATCTTGTCCCACTTCAGATTTATGTAACCTTCACACTTAAACATCTATGTTCACAAGTCATATGTCTGCTACCAGGAAGCTCACAGGCTACTCCACCTCCTCTAGCAGGAACTCACATGTCAGACAGACCTTGATTACTCCTTACCAAATATCTGAACATCTACGGGCCGCAAAGCATAGCAGTAGGCCCTGGAAATAAATTATTCTGTTTTCCCTTTCAGAATCAAGCATAACTAAGATACACATCCCTTGAAGTAAAATACATAACTTAAAAGCCATAGAAATAATACAGGTATACTATTAAAAATGAGCTTTGATTTTAAAAAAGAAGGGTGGCCGGGGCAAATTCCAGACTGCAAATTAGTATAAGGAAAACCCTAGCAAGAAAAGTAATGGATGCACTCCAGAGACAAGGGTCCAGCTTAATAGAAACTCGATGCCTGGTATCTAATCATAGAAGGCACTAGAAGGAATTACTGAAGAATGAGGAGAGGGAAACTATGAATAACAGTATTAGGGGGAGAATTCTGTATTTATAGACTGGATTGGTGGTGGTACAGGATTAAAGGGACAGAGACCAGTTACAGCGCTGGTGCTGGTCTGGGCTGAGGAAGTAGGATCTAGCGTGCTCAGCCCTAAACAACCCATGACAGACACAAAGCCTTACTGTTCATTATAAAGATGAGGTTTTTTTAAAAAAAAAAAAAAAAAAAAAAAAACAAAAAACAAAAAACAGAATCTTTTCTGCTTGTTTCTAGCCATGAAATTTAACTCCTCTTCAAAATACCAACTCAACTCTTCCCTACTTATTGATTAGTCTCAGCTTTGCTTTATTGCTGCTATTCTTTATCACCAATTTCATCATCTACTATTGCTTAATCACCAACTCCAAACCCAAGATGACCCTTTCCGACTCCAGAAAGCCAGGTAAAATTTTCATACTTAACTTTCTTTTACTTGACATTCATTCTGTGCATATGAAAGCTCTATATACCCAATAGTCTTTACAGTGTGTTCTCAATTTTCTACTCATACTCAACCCTAAGTATCTTAAGATTCCATAAACTTAGCCCAGTGTGGTAGCACACACCTTTAATCACAGCACTCGGGAGGCAGAGGCAGGCGGCTCTCTTGTGAGTTCAAGGCCAGTCTGATCTACAAAGTGAATTCCAGGAAAAACAAAAAAGAAAAAGAAAAGAAAAAAATAAGATTCCATAATAGCTAACAATTATTTGGTACTTTCTTTATGATGGAAAATTTCAAGCACCTGCCACCCCCTTTTCTGAGAAAAGACCCTACTATGTAGCCTTGGCAGGCCTTGAGCTTCCTATATAGAGATCAGGCTGGCATGAAACTTACAGAGATCACACCAAGTGCTGGTGTGAGTCACCATGGCCTTTTTCTGGGGAGTGGGGGGTTCAAGTCAGGGCTTCTCAGTAGCTATGGAGCCAGTCTTGGAACTCGTTCTGTAGACCAAACTGGCCTCGAACTCACAGAGATCCACCTGTCTCTGCCTCCCAAGTGCTGGGATTAAAGGTGTGCACCACCATCACCTGGCTCAATGAAAGTCTTTACATAATTATTCCACCATATTTTTAAGACAACCTTCTAATATAAAGTTCTATTTGACAGATAAAGAAAACAGACCTAAAATTAAGTAAATAACTGATTCTGCCCTCCTCCTCCTCCTCTGTGGAGCCTTTCGTGAGGCTCTGCTGGTCCACCGGCTCAGAGACAGTCTTCAAGTTCTTCAGTCAGGCTCTCAGTCACTCAACAATACCAACTCTACTCCTCCATCTCAACAGTGCTGGGCCAGGCCAACATCTTTGGTTTTAACTTCTAAAGACCTAGAAATGAAAAGCTAAGCATCATCACACATCCTTTCTGAAGAGATTCTTGCAGAGGATGACAACTATGTACTTACTCCTTCTAACAGCAGAAACCCACAATTCAGAAATGCTAACCTTCAGCTTTTAAAATTCCAGTTCCAGGAATAACGAGAGAACCCACTCGGGAGCATTTTCAGACTATTTTTAAATCTATAGATATGATTCTGCAATGTCACTTAGGTTCACCAAGCCCATATGTAGCTATCCACCAGCACTTAACAAGGCATTGGTTGCAGAATTCCACACATCCCTCATTTAAGAAGGTGTAGAATCTTCATGGAACCTATAACCACTCTCCTGTATACATTGAGTCACCTTTAGATCACTTAATACCAAATACAAATACAATGGAAATGCTACTGTAAATTAATCATATATTGTTTAGAGAATAAATACAAAAATATGTATAAATGTTTAGAAACATATGCAATTTAAAAATACTTATTCAAGGTTTCTTGAACCAAGGAGGCAAACTATTTGTCAAGAGGAAGCTAACGCCACGACAGCCAGAACTGTTACACAAAGAAACCCTATCCTGAAAAACAAACAGAAAGGAATGGATAGACACCTGTCATGAAAGCTAAGGGTAACTAACTGAAGGTATCCAACAAGGAGGAAGGAGGTTTTTGTGGAAGGGGACCAATAAGAACCACAGGGAAATCTATTTTGTTTTTGTGTATATGCTGTGTGTGTTTGTTGGGGGTGGGGGAAGAACTCGTTCTAGCCCAGAATTTTACTCCTGACTAGTTTAGATTGACTTCCAACTTGTGTATCTCCTGCCTCAGACCCTAAGTGCTAGGAGTCCACCACTATGCCCGGCTTAAAACCCGTGTGTATGCCAACTTAAAAAATTTAATTCTAGTTGGGTGGTGAGGGTGCACGCCTTTAATCCCAGCACTTGGGAGGCGAGGCAAGTGGATGATCTCCATGAGATCTACATAGCAAGCTCTAGGACAGCTATGGCTATGTAGAAAAACCCTATCTCAAAACAAAACAAAACAAAACAAGAGGAGTTACCATCAAGTATTTTAGAGGACTGTTAGCTTGACACAAATAAATGGTCAATAAAGTATAGGGTTTTTTGTTGTTGTTGTTATTTTTTGAAACAGAGTTTTTCTGTGTAGCCTTGGCTGTCCTGGAACTCTCTGTAGATCAGGCTGATACTACTACTGCCTCCCTAGTGCTGGGATAACAGCTATGCACCATCACTGCCAGGAAAGTATAGTTTTCCTTATTTACTTTCTGCTATTTATCAAAGAACTTTAGTTTCATGATTTCCAAACTGCCACAAAACTCAGATCTTAAATATTAATACTACATATACTTGAATCAATAGGTTCGAAATAAAACTCACAGGCAGGTCTCTGTGAGTTCAAGGTCAGCCTGGTCTACAAGAGTTCCAGAACAGGCTCCAAACTGTTGCGGGAGCTCCTTCCGCTCCTTCAGCCAATAGCCGCTGAGATACCAGCCCACTGGGGTGTGGTCTCTCTCCCTTTAAAAAAGCAGCCACTTCCTTCTCCTTTCTCTCTGGCTTCCGGCTCCGCTTCCGGCGACTAGGCTCCTTTCCTGACTGTACAGAGGGCTGTTGTCTGGGACGGTGATCTGTAAGTTTTCCACTTTAAATAAATAACCATTCTATTAATCATAATTCCAAACTGGTGTGAGATTATTTGTGATTTACGCCTTCATATGGCGCCCACGTGGATAACTGCATCCACAGAAAGCCTGAGAAAGCTTGGGAAAGATAAAGTAAAGCATGCTTTCTTGGTAGCAGCAATTTCTCGGGTCTGCTCTGCTTGCTAGAGGCAAGCAAGTGCTCTCATCTAAGAGAGGCTTCCTGACTCAGCTTTAGCTGCAAAACCCTGCAGCTCTTTTAAGAGGTCCTGCCACGAAACACTTAAATGGTGTTGATGAAAAGCTGAACGCATGGTTTTCGGTTTTCACAGCTATAGCAGGAAAAAAGTTGTGCTGTTTTAAAATGCTGGCTTTCTGGGCCATCCTGCCAGGGCAAACTCTGACTCTTTGAGGCAGGAGGTCAGCTACAGAGAAAGCATTTGAGTGTTGTAGCTTGTTTGCTGGCAAGGACCTTGAAATGCCATAGAGTTGTGGCAATAAAAATGGCTACAGCCGCCGGGCGGTGGTGGTGCACGCCTTTAATCCCAGCACTCGGGAGGCAGAGGCAGGAGGATCTCTGTGAGTTCGAGGCCAGCCTGGTCTACAAGAGCTAGTTCCAGGACAGGAACCAAAGCTACAGAGAAACCCTGTCTCGAAAAAAAACCAAAAAAAAAAAAAAAAAAAAAAAATGGCTACAGCCGGTACTTCCGCCATGAGGCTGGAAAGCTAAGGAATGGGCTGGATCCAGCTGTCAAAGCCACGGCTTTAATACTACCCATATTGCTTGGTAAATTAAAGACTTATATGGTCAAAAAAAGAGACATATACAGTAAAAGAAAGATTCAAAGTCGAAGAAAATGTCTAAATGGTTTACAGTGTGTTAAAAATATATGCAGGCTAAAAGTTAAAGTTCTTAAAGTAAAAAAAAAAGGAAGAAAGAGTAGTTGGGTGTGGTAGCATGCATCTTTAATCCCAATGCCTGGGAGGCAGAGACAGCTGGATCTCTGAGAGTTCAAGGACAGCCTGGTCTACAGAGTTATTCCAGGACAAAGATATACAAAGAACCTGTCTCAAAAAATAAAAGTATAAATAAACGAAATAGAGGTCAAAATAAAGCTGCACAAAGACGGAAAATACACAGAGAATCTTGATACTCTATGCTATTATGCTCTCTTGGAATTGTTTGAATGCTGAGGAAAGAGTAACAGCTGCTAAAAGGTATTTGTTTATAAATGCTGCTGAGCTAATCCAAGATAGATATTTTGAAAATACCTTGACTTCAGAATTTGGATCTAAGGATATGATACTTTGGAAAAGAGACTCTTCTTTTGTTTTCACAGAGGATGAGACCCTGTGGATTGCTTCTATCCCAATATGATAGACCATGCCCTCCTGAAAGGTTGCTGTGAACACCTTCAAAAAATTACTTCACTCGACTGCCAACTGAGATGAACCTAGCAGACAGGTTATACCATGAAAGACCTAAATAACAGCACCCCCATACAGCAGGAAGCAGTTTGGAAAGAAATAACTGCGCCCATATTCCCAAATATTGTTTATAAATGTTCTTTTACATTTAAAGGGGGATATGATATAGATATGAATAATTTGCATTGATATGAATTTTAGGGTCAATTTTGTTATATGTATTTGTATTTCTGATCTTGATTAAGGTATTGTGATTGTGTAGTTCATTTAAAAATGTAATGTATAATTAGAAATATAGGTTGTTAATGGATAATCATCAATAATAGTCAAGCTTGTAGTCATGTTAGTTAGATTTTCTAAATATATAGAGATATTTCAGTTAGATAGGCATTCTTCATATCTTTCAAAGACTGCAGAATATGGCATTTAAATGTTTTAATAACTTAGGGTTTTTCATGACAATGAGACACGTCTGCTCCTGGCAGCACCAGCTACTTCAAGAGGAAGATGGGCATGGAAAAGGCTCCTTATGGAGTTGGATGTTCCTGCCACCCAGCTCCTGGCCTCCTGGCTAGCTTATGCCCCCAAATAACAACACACAAACTGTATTCATATAAACACTGCTTGGCCCATTTCTATTAATGTGTGTAGCACCACGAGGTGGTGACGTATCTTGCCTAACCCATATTTAGCACCAGTTTTACCAGGAAAGATTCAGCATGTCTGACCTGGCGGCTTGTTTCATTGCGTCTGCCCTGGAGAAGAGCGGCATGGCGTCTGCTCACTTCCCTTCTTCTTCCCAGCATTCTGTTCTGTTTACTCCACCCACCTATGTTCTAACCTATCAGGCCAAGCAGTTTCTTTATTAATTAACCAATGGAATCAACATATTGATATATGAAACTCCCACATCACCAAACCTACAAAGAAATCCTGTCTCAAAAATAAATAAATAAATAAAAATAAAAAAATAAATTCAGCAGGACAAGGTGGCATATGCTTTAATCCCAACACTCAGAAGGCACAGGAAGCCGAAGCAGATCTCTATGAGTTCGAGTTCAGCCTGGTCTAACAAGTCAGTTCTAGGACAGTCAGAGCAGAAAAATCCTGTCTCAAAAAACCAAAATCAAAACAACAACAAAAAAACTAAAAATTATGAAAATTCATCGCTCATTCAAAGATAGCTTAAAACATCTCTATTAAAAACACACTATTAATCTTTGTGAGTTCAAGCTGGGAGGTGGTGGTGCACGCCTTTAATACCAGCACTTGGGAGGCAGAGGCAGGTGGATCTCTGTGAGTTCAAGGCCAGCCTGGGCTATTAGAGCTAGTTCCAGGACAGGCTCCAAAGCTATAGAGAAACCGTCTCAACAAAACAAAACAAAAATTCTCTGTGAGCTCAAGGTCAGGCTGGTCTACTGAGCAAGTTCTAGGACAGCCAAGGTTATACGGGGGGGGGGGGCACGCGGGGCGCACAGATGGATCAGTATCTACAGCCTAATTATTTATTTTTATTATGTATGTGAATGCTTTGCCTTCACGTGTATCTGCATACTACAGCTGGTGGAGGGAGGCCAGAAGGCATCAGATTCCCTGGAAGTAGAATTACTGATGATTATGAGCTGCCATGTTGGTGCTAAGAACCAAATCTCAGTTCTCTGCTGCAAGAGCAGTAAATGTTCTTAACCAGAGACACCACAGTCTAATTTATCAATGTATATAAATCTGCACTTCTCAGTTTCTTATAAGAATTGTCAAGTCTTACTACATTTTAGGTAAAGGTTTATGAGCTCATTGCACTCAATACTTTCTCTAGCTCTTCCCACCTGGGGGTGGGGGGGAGTTCAAGAGTGTAGGCAGCATATAGACAGGTAATATAAAGGTTAAAATTTTATTCATTCTGGAAAGATAATGAAGTATAAAATTGTTACTTGTATCCAGGTGTGGTGGCACACGCCTTTATTCCCAGCACTGGGAAGACAAGAATCAGGTGGATGGACCTCTACGAGTTTCAGACCAACCTGGTCTGCACAGTGAGTTCCAGGCCAACCAAGGCTACATAGTGAGACTCCCACCTCAAAAAACAAAACAACAAAAATACATTTATAAAAATGTAACTTAAATAATATTGAATACATTAAACATTAGACAGCTTAAAGCATGGAAAACTATAATCACTCTTTCTTTTGCTATACATTAATCCAAGCTTCTTTTATGAGAATGGCTAAATAATGTGCCAGAAAATAAATACATCCTGCTAAAAACAGCAACATAATTCATGAGGCAAGTGAGTTTTTAAACATTTTTGCTACCTAAAAACAGGACAAACGTGACAACACATACAAAGAAATATTTTCCTAATTACCTCATATCGTCTATTTCCCCTTTCCCAAGGTACATTCCTATATGTATGTCATACAGCCAAGACATTTTATCTTTTTGTGTTAACTCTTAACAAAATTCTGCTTAAGCTGTTTTTTAAGACAGTCTTCTGATTTAATTAATAATAGAAAGTATTCAAGGTTATAACTCAGACAACAGATGATCATTTGAAGGAAAAAAATCAAATATAATATCAGAATTATTTTTGTACCTTAGGATAATCCAGTCTTTAGTTTAAAATTATAAAATAAATAATTTCAGTGAAACCACAATCGGCAATACAATCTATTGGTCATACAGTAAAAAGTCAAGGTGTGGTCTAAAAAAATTAAAAAGATGAAGCCATTTAGTAACCACTTAGCAATATTTATCAGGTGACAAATGAGGTTGCTATACACTTGAAGGGGGAGGGTTAGATCAGAAAAATTTCCAAACAAAAGTTTAATAAGGCAAAATCAACAACACTCAGCTTGAACCAACAAAAATATACACACACACCATATATGTATATATATATTCTTATAATGCCCATCATATCCAAGTACTGAGGGTTCCAACTTCTTCAAACATGCCGTAGGACATAAGATGTCCACCCTCCTCTCTCTCCCAGGAGTTCTTCCAGGCTTCCCAATAGCAAGAGAAAGACCTGTGAGGGCCACCACAGGAAGTTTCCTAAACCACAGCCCCAAACGTCATGTTCTCTTAAATACATCATAGCCCAGAGAAAAATAATCTGCAGAAGGCTGAAATATCTAAGTGGCTGGCACCTATCAGGCATGTATTCATTAAAGGTATGTGTAACTGCCACAGGATGCCAAGAGAACAAAAAATTCACTAAGTGGACATGTGATGACATAATCTACCCCTCAGCTTCACTGACTCAGAACCGAGACTCCAGAGGTTAGAGGACTTGTCCATGAACACAACTATTTCGGAGCACAGCCATTCCTACATAATTCCAGCAGGGCAGCGTTCCTTCCAACAGGTTATACTATAATTATGATTCAGCTCTTCAGCCCTTCATATTGAAATATAGTTATCCAATCCATGTGAAAATATGGACACAAACCCTGCATGCAAGAAGCAACTTGACGCTTCCAGTAGCCAATTATACTATTTCTCAAACACATATTAAGGTAACTAATGTGGAATGTTATCCGTCTTAATATTTCATACCACCATCATAACTACTTCCCAGATGTGTTTAATTAATATTAACTAAAAATGTTTGAAGCAACTTACACATGTAGTTCGCTATAATTGCAATGTGTTACTGCTGCAAGCTTACGGGTCAAAGGCAGTCATCCCAACACAGTTGAATGTTAATGAATATATACAAGGTAGACAAATGAGAACGTGGGCCAACAGTGTAACTCTTCCACCAGGCGAGAGGCCCTGGGTCAGACCTATGCCCAACAATGCAAAAGCAAAACAAACATAAAAACCCCAGGAAAGAACTGTAACACCGGGAGGATGATGTGGTTTGTGCTTCAAACTATCAAGCGCTAAAGCAGACATTAAACCAATAAAGGCAGTATCTAAGATTTAAAAATAGGGGGTAAAACTGCTCACTATCTTCCTCGTCTCAAGTTTCCTCATCTCTAACTACAGAAATAATCATTGGAAAGGGCCCAGAAAATAAATAAAAGACAAAAGTGTGAAAGTGGAGCATTCTGTCTAGTTAAAGGGAGGTGGGAACCAAGCACTACTTGACTATGGAGTGAACGAACGAAGGCTCAGGAACCCTAAGGCCCAGAAGAGAAACCGTTTAAATTCTATGAATCTTCAAAAGGCTTCTCCTCCATCCAAAAAGTGGTCATGTTTGAAATCTCAAATCCCGCGTCTAAAAGAATCATTTTTTTAGTTCTCACAAATGTTGAAAGTTACTAATTTCCATATCGTCTAATCATTTATTCTTCCCAAACCATGACATTCTCCTATACACTAACCACATTTAAAAATACATCAGGCTCATTATTCCAACTAGCAGGAAACTTGGGGTGGGGGTGGCACTGCAGGTTGCTTAAGACTCTGATCTCTGTGAATTTCTAAGTACCATGCGGTGCTTGAGAAAAATAACTTCGGATGGTGAAATTTGCAAAGCATCTAAAACTCCAGTTGGCAGGAGGCTCTCCACAGCCAGCTGTCTTTCAAGAAAAGGATCCGAGTGTGTATTTACAACCTCCAAACAGAAACGAGCCGCGCCTCAACTAAACTCTAACATAAAAGAACTTTCCTCCAATATACACGGCCAAAATGATGCAAAACCTGTCGTTGACTTCAATGGGTTTGCTTGAAGCCGGAATAATGAATGAACTGGAGGCATCATTACCGAGTTAGGGGCCTCACTTTCAGCCCAGCCGCAGTCTCCAAATCGTGGGGACTCGCGGGCTGGTCAGCTCAAAGGGGCGGCCCCGCTTCGGGCTCCCCGAAAGTTCCGGGGCAGCTGGGGTCCGCCCCGCCCGGGCGAGGGTCGCGCCCCCCTCCCCGCCACCGCGCTCAGCCTTCCCCCCGCCCCCGCCGCGCGTTAACCCCTCGTCGCCAGCCGCGGGCTCAGGGATGAGGCCGCCCAGGGGGTGGAGTTGTCGCGTCTCCTCCCGGGAGCGCCCGGGCAAACGCCCGGCTTGTTTACAGGCCCCAGGCCTGGCCGCCGCCGCGCAGGCCCTCCCGCCCGCCCTCGCCCGAGCGACGCGCTTACCCGGAGCAGCCGCGGGCGGGCGGGTCCCTTGATCGGCCGGGGCGGCGGCGGCGACGGCGGCCGGGCTCGGGGGTCCCGCGACGGCAGCGGCCGGGCCCGGGCGAAGGAGGGGAGGAGCCGGGCTGGGTCCGGGCCCCCAGCTCTCGGAGCCCTCGCGGCTCAGATCATCCGGGCGTCGGAGCGGGAGGCAGAGAGCGGGGCCCGCGGGAGGCGGAGGAGGCGCCGAGGACTCATCGCTTGCCGCCCCACCTGCCTGGGCCCCCCTCCCCCCGCCCCAGCCACCCGATCCCGAGCTGCGGACCCGGCCGGCGCGGAGACCACGGCGTTCTGGCTCCTGCGCGCGCTCCCGCCCCTCGCGCCGCCGCCGCCGCCTCTAGCGCGGCCCCGCGCACGCGCGCTCTCGACGGCGCCGCCCCTCCCCCCGCCGGGCCCCGCCCCGCGCCGCCCGCTCCCCCGCCCGGCAGCTGCGGCGCGGCCCAGCGGCTGGAGGGACCCGGATGTGGGAGGGCCGGAACTGCGGCGAGGACGGGAGAGGGGCTGCGGTGACGTCACTGCCCGGCGCTGCTCCTTAGCGGGTTGCTGTAGGGCGGCCGGCGCCTGGGGCTGGTCTCTAGGGAGCCCTGGAGTTCTGGGTGGAAGCCAGGCGCCAGACCTTCGCGCTGGGGCGCTGAGGTCCCCTCCAGACCCGACCGTCGTTGTCACACCGCCTTCTTACACCTGCCTACCGACGCCGATCTTCTGGCGCAGTCGCGGTTAGGGCCCTGCGTGGGGGAGTCAGCCTCCCCTTCGACCCCAGGAGTCCCACACGGGTGCCACATACCGCATACGTGTGTGTACGTGTAACCAGCTCACGTCTTGGGACACGTGCCTAGAGCTTTTGGCAGGTTGTCCCTGTGTCGCTCCAAGGATTCCGAATTATATTTATGTGCACGTTACACGGTCACGTGATTCCGTCTCAACGGGCATTTCCAAAGACCTCCAATGAGGTTATTGGAACCGAGGGTTTTTCAAAATCTAGAGGACAATCAGAAACGTGACAGCTGCCTCCTCGAAAAGCCAGAGATGCACTAAAGGTAGTTGAAACTGCACGTGCAGGCGGCCAGAATCCAGTTTAGCTAGCTAAACCACAGAAAACCCGACCCACGCTGCTTGCAGACGCCGGGAGATAGAATGACAAACCCTAGGCAGCCAATGAATCAGAGCTGGAAAGCAGTACATCACCAGTATGAGTTCCCATTGGCTGGGGTGCCTTCCCAGCTTATCGGTCACCAGTTTAACCCTTGCACCAAATTCGCAGGAACCGAAGTTTAAGAGAGATTCTGGTATAATACAAAGGAAAACCAATTTTGTTGAAATAAGCTAGTACTTTAAAACGAATACTAATTAATTGGCCAAATTGAGTTCTGGCCAGTAAGAAGATGAATTGCGTTAAGGCCTTCCCTCTTTCACGCTGGAGCTTACTGCCACAATTTGCACCCTGCTACTTTGTGTCTCCTAAAATTACTCCATTGTCTTGGCTGCTACATCAAATGCAAACTGCTTTTCTCTGTCTGCAGTCCAGCAAACTATGTCTCTACTTCGGAAGTTGTGAAACCATTTCTGATACTTTCAGCATGGCTTTTGAGAGAAGATTCTGTTTCCTTCACTTTTACACCTGACACCTAACGGCAATGACCTCACCTTCACTGAACCTCCAAATCACTCAATATCTAGGAGTAAGATGAAAATGTAAGATTTCCAGGAATTTAAAGTAAAGATTCGCTATGCATTTCTTAGTTCTCTACACAAGTGCTGAAAATAAATGAAATTAAATGGAAAATCTTTTAATAAAATGCTGCCTTGTTGGAATGATTATATATTATCATATTATAATACATATTAATATATTTAGGGTGGTTTTTGTTTTGTTTTGTTTTGTTAAGTGGAGATGCTGGGGATTGAAGTCAGGCCCTTTGCTCGTTAGTCATGTACACAATCGCTGAACTCTATCCTCAGTCCTGGTTAGGGTTTTTGCTGGTGTTGGTTTTTGTGTGTATGTGCCTGTGTTTGTCTCATTTTGTTTTTGAGACAGAGTCTCTATGTAGCTCTGGCTGGCTTAGAATTCTCTATGTAGATCAGACTAGCCTCAAACATACAGTGACCCTCCTGATTCTGCCTCTGGATTGCTGATATCACCAGCATGTTCCACCACACCTGGCTAAATTCTTAGTACTTTTAATACTCCAACAAGTTATGGCAGGAGGAACTTGCTAGTGAATTCATAAACATTCTGCCATACAAAGTCATGTGACAGCCATCATTTAGTTCTCTGTGTGTGTGTGTTTCAGGACTGGAGTCTTATCTCAGGCTGACCTTCAACTCTTTTAATTCACTCCCCTTGGCTTTCACCTCATTACTCCTGGGGGCACCACCACACCTGTCTAGAGTGCTCTGAAGCAATAAATATTCTTGTTGTAGGAGAAGCTGAGTCATCTGGGTATGCTATAGGGTTTTGTCAGGCTTCTTCTAGGTTTACATTCCTGAAGCCTCTCTGTTCTACCTTTGTTAGAAAGCCCAGGTAACGAGAGGTAGGAAATTTAAAAATGCAATATAAGGAGATTTTTTTCCAGGAGTTTTCCCAGTACGTCAGCCAGCCAGTCAGCTGTGCTTACCAAG
Organism: Chionomys nivalis; assembly: GCF_950005125.1. Taxonomy (NCBI): domain Eukaryota; kingdom Metazoa; phylum Chordata; class Mammalia; order Rodentia; family Cricetidae; genus Chionomys; species Chionomys nivalis. The sequence continues at coordinate 51,562,096 of NC_080095.1, forward strand.
TCTCATTTTTGGACACAATTTGCAGGGACATTTTCAGATGAATGAGGAAACTTGTGTGCTGTAAAGCTAACATTTAAAACTTGGAATAAGACATATTAATATTGTCTAATTAAAATGTTGGTTATGCTATTTCCTTATCTTATTAAATTGCTTTGTTGTTTGAAACAAAGCCTTAAGCTGTCCTGGAACTCACTGAGTAGAAGAGACTGGCCTTGAACTCACAGAGATCCACCTGCCTTGGTCTCAGTGCTGGGATTGAAGATATGTGCCACCATATCTTCTCTTTTTAAATCTTATACCTAGAAAGAAGGGGGAATGTATATAGGAGGAAAGGAACTTTAATCCCAGCACTCGGGAGGCAGAGGCAGGCCGATCTCTATGAGTTCTAGACCAGCCTGGTCTACAAGAGCTAGTTCCAGGACAGGCTCCAAAGCTACAGAGAAACCCTATCTCGAAAAACCAAAAAAAAAGGGGGGGGGTTAAAGTTTTTTCATTTTGAACTATAAGACTTTACTTAATCTTCCAACACATGTATGAAGTCTTCAGAATAAGTTTTGATGAGATATCAGTTTGGTCATTTTTTACATATCTCAAACTATCGTATTCTACACTGAGAATCTGATATTTCTATTTTACTTAACACTGAGAAAGGAAGCTGAAAGGTTGGTTTCAAAGTGCTGAATTTACTGTGCCCCAGCAGCTTAGGGACTGAGAGACCTGGGCAAAGACTAGGACTCCAGTAGAGAAGCTAAAGTCTAATATTGAAATGCACTATTAATTTACAGTTAAAGCCTGGTATGTTCAATAGTCTCCCATTTCTAAAGATGATCTATTAGTATACATTTAGACCCTAGTTACACTCAATACTCTCTCCATTTTCTCTACAATCCTGACTTTAAAAGAAGAAAAAGCATTGGAAGGTGGTTTACATTCCATATTCCATAACTATTGGGGATGCACCCAGAGACTCAGCCCTGAGATGGCCTCACCTGGGCCTCTCACAGTTGTTCTCAGGCAGGTAAGTGACCGGCACAGGATGCCTGAGAAGCCTCCTCCCCCAGCCAGCCAGCCACCCTTCCACAACATGCTGAGAACTACCCAAGAGTTGGAAGCCAAGGGTGCCAGAGGTCCAGTGCTCCCTTCCTCTGCCTCTTCTTCCACTACCTGGTTTGTGCTTCTCTCCCTCCCAAAGCCACTTGTGGAGTCCTCTTGTCTGTTTTCTTCTTGTCTCTCTTCGTTCCTTCTTCTGTACTCTTAGCTCATTTTTCTTTCTCACCTTCATTTTTCTCTTCCTTGATTTGAATAGCTTAATCCAAAATGTAGTTTCTGTGACCCATTTTCTCCTGAACTTGAACATAGATAGCCCTAAACTAATTTCCTTCAGGGGTGGGGTACCCCACCCCATCCCCTCCCTCCCTCTCCCCCCTCACCATATCATGCTAATGAAAAACAACTGTTTACAGCACTGGCAGGAATGAGAAGGGTTAGAGAATCTTGCCCTATGTGATGTCACCACTGAGGTGGGGGGTAGCCCTTCCTGGATGGGGCACAAGGGAGCCAGGCACTTTTTGCTGTTTCTGCTTCACCTCCTGGTCCCTGAGAAAAAGGTGGATAACTCCTAGACACTAGTAGCCAAGTCCTAATGAGGGGCTTCTTTCCTCAAAGCCCGGCATGTGGCTATGCCTAACACTGGCTCTTATCAGATAGCGTCTCTGTTTGACAGATAGTCATTGTGTGCCAGGCACTGGGCTGGAGGTGGTGGCAAATGACATCAATGGAAAAGATCCCTGCCCCCACAGAAGAGGCCTTATAATAAGGGACACTCACAACGAAGTGAGTGAATACATAAAATTAGGTGTCATGGAGGTGGTAGATGGGGCAGTGGAGGAGGTGAATTAAACCCAGATGTTTAGAATAAGAAGTTTAACTTGATAAAGAATTGGGGGACACTTTTCAGGCAGAGGTAACTGTGCATGTGGTGTGTGCATATCTATGTGTATGTGGACATGTGTGCACCTGCATGTGTGGAAGCCAGAGGTTGGCATTCAGTGTCTTCCTCTGTCTATCCACCTTTTTTTAGTTATTTATTTTGAGACAAGGCCTTTCACTGAACCTGGAGTTTGCCATTTCAGTTATGACTGAATGGCCGCCGAGCCTCCTATCTCCACTTCCCCTACAGGATTACAGGGTTTCTCTGTAGTTTAGGAACCTGTCCCAGAACTCCTTCTGTAGACCAGGCTGGCTTCAAACTCACGGAGTTCCACCTGCCTCTGCCTCCCACTACAGCCCAGCCATGCCTGGCTTTTTACTTGTGTTACTGGAATCTGAAATCAGTTCCTCAGACTTTCAGAGCAAGCATTTTACAAATTGAGTCATTTCGTGGGGGAACTGTTTTTAATCAGTAAATACTACCAAACTATTTTTTTAATTTATATTTTTTAAAAACTATCTTTTCAGCTGGTCAGTGGTGGTGCACACCTTTAATCCCAGCACTTGGGAGGCAGAAGCAGGCGGATCTCTGTGAGTTCGAGGCCAGCCTGGGCTACAGAGCTAGTGCCAGGACAGTTTCCAAAGCTACACAGAAACCCTGTTTCAAAAAAGCAAAAACTAAAACAAAACAAAAACCATCAGCTCAGCCAGGCAGTGGTGGCACATACCTTTAATTCCACGACTCAGGAGGCAGAGGCAGGCATATCTCTGTGAGTTTGAGGCCAGCCTGGTCTACAGAGCAAGTTCCAGAACTGGCTCCATAGCTGCAGAGAAACCCTGTCTTGAAAAGCAAACAAACAAATAAACAAAAACCCTATCTTTTCTCACTTTACATATCAATCCCAGTTTCCAGTCTCTTCCCAGGCACTCCACTTTCCTCCCTACTGTACTGAAGCTGAGCAAGGTATCCCTCCAAAGAGAAAGAGATCCAAAAAGCCAGTACATGCAGAAGGGATAAATCCTGGTGTCGCTGCCAGTAGCCCGGCAGTCTGCCCGTCACACAACTGTCACCCACATTCAAGGGCCTGGTTTGGTCCCATGCTGGTGTCTCATCCCCCACACACCCACCCTTGTTAGGAAGGAGTTTCAGTGGGTAGCCCCATCATGGTCTTGACCCCTTTGCTCATATTATTGCTCCTCCCTCTTGGACTGGACATTGGGAGCTCAGCCTGGTTATCAAGTTCATCTAATACTAGCAGTCTTTAGGGAGACTCCTTGAAAACAATTCCCTTGGCTTTCCCTCTATTCCTGGCATTGTGGGAGATCCTAAGCTAAACCACATCCTTAAAAGTAAAATCGAAACACTTTTGCGTTTTACCAACGACAGCTTGGTTGGAAACAATCAAATAAATGGCGCAGAGACCTGTGACTTAATCCTGTCAACAAGCCCTGTGTGTGGGCAGGCCAAGGACTGGGGGAGCCTCCTTTACAGAAGAAGACAAAACCATGCTCCAGAGTGGCAGCAGTTACTCAGGCTCACAGGAAGCAATGGCTGGTACCCTGGACTTTTCCCACTAGCCTCTCCACGACAGTAATACAGGCAGCACAGAGGAGAAGGGAAGCTCATAGATCTTAAAGTTAGACAGCGCTGTGGACAGCTAACCTGCAAGCTCAGTTAACTTACAGAAGTTCTTACAGCTATTGCTAAATATTAGCCACGATTAAAAATTAACTAACGTCAGACATGATGGCACGATTTTGATCCCAGCACTTGGGAGGCAGAGGCAGGCGGATCTCTGTGAGTTCGAGGCCAGCCTGGTCTAAAATGAGCTCCAGGAAAGCCAGGGCTGTTACACAGGGAAACCCTGTACCGAAAAAACATAAATAAATAAATAAATAAATAAATAAATAAATAAATAAATAGGGGCTGTAGAGATGACTCAGTGGTTAAGAACATTGGCTGCTCTTCCAGAGGAGCCGGGTTCAGTTCCCATCACCCACACGGCAACTCACAACTGTCTATAACTCCAGTTCCAGGGGTTCTGACACCTTCATGCCAATGCACATAAAGTTAAATAATATTTTTTAAAAAGAAGTAATTTATTAATAAATAAATGAAATAGAGAATAAAAATTAACTATTAATATAGGTAGGTCCACTAAAATAAAAATTAAACCTGATTAAAATGAGTTACCTCCACTTTGCTTTAGCATTTTTAGTATGATCTGTGTTTCTGAGGTAATTGATGCATAAGGTTTCAGAGCGGTGGAAATCCAGAGACCTAATTTTGGTGACTGGAAACTGGCCATGAAGGGAGAACTAACACTGCGTAGATAAAGGCTTGGTGGTACCTTCTACTCGAATTTAAGAAAAGGACAGAGCAAATGTTTCCTGCAGATTAAACTAGGCATGCCATATCTCTAACTTCTTCGTGGGATTTCTTTATTTTATTTTATTTTTACAGAAACATGCAGTTAACCACAAAGTCCCTCATACCAGTAACAAATGAGCCAACAGGCATGTCAGAATCACAACTGGAGAGCCTCTTGGTATGCATGGGCCCTGTTACTGTTTCTTCAAACTTCAGTAAATCATTTGAATTAATGTCAATTTCTTTCTGCACAAAATGCTTCCTCCCAGACTAAAAGAGTTAAAGGAAATCAGGTACTTTGGAAAAGTTATGGTTGACGTTGTGGGCTGTACCCACGACAAAAAACGTCCTTCCTGTTGGTAGTTCTCTCTCTCACCAACGTTTGTATGTGGGTGTGTATTCTCTTCTCCATTTTATCTTAGACCAGAGTACAAATCATATACCTCTCTTTTTTTGCCTTTGTATTTTTTAAAGACAGGGTTTCTCTGTGTAACCTTGGCTCTCTTGGAACTCTCTGTAGACCAGGCTGGCTTTGAACTCACAAAGTTCCATGTGCCTCACTAAAGACACGCACCACCCCTGCCAGACACAGTCATGCACCTCTTAGTGCTGGGAGATGCCTTGAGAACTATTAGGTATTAATCATCATGTGAGGATTTTTGCAAACCTAACAGCTGAAGTTCAATCACTCCATGCCTTAATGCAATCCAGAGATGTGGGCAACAGGACACATTTGAGGTCATCACCACAATAGCCCAGCAGTGTTTCACAGGAAACATTGTTTATGTAGGTGAACACCAATAATAATAATAATAATAATAAACTGAGTGGTGATGGCAGAGTTTCTTAAGGGAGGAAGAGGCAGATCTCTGAGTTCAAGGCTAACCTGGTCTACAGAGCAAGTTCCAGGACAGCCAGGATACACAGTGAAACCCTGTCTTGAAAAATCACCCCCAAAAATTAACAAATAAAAAACCAAAAGTATATAAACCAGTAGCATAATTGTTTATCATCATTTTTTGAGTACTATATGCTGCTTGCAATTGTATGGTTATGTTTGTTTTTTTTTTTATATTGCTGACAGAACGGTAACTTCGTTCCAGCATCACCTCAAGCAGGAGTCATGTGTGATGCAAGGATGTCGTCACAGCTGTTATGTTGCTAGAGGGTATGAATTTCTACCCCCTCATGGGCCTAAAATAATCTTCTCGGACTTACAGACAACACCGGACCTGTGGTCTGTCACTAAAGTATCGCTATGCGACAAACACTGTATCCCAGTCTATGTACCGGCAGGGTATGTCACAAATGGAACACCAGAGTGCAGCTAAGATGCTGAAGTAAAGCATGGTTAATAAAATCTCAGAGACTGGAATTGGGGTTCAACCTGAAAGTCTGAAAAGCAAAGCAGTCAGTTGCTGGCTCTGACTGACCTCAACCTCAGTCCGAAATGGCGACCCTGCCTCCAGGAATCTCAGAATGAGACTGTGTCTGAGAGCTGTATCCTCTCATTTTATAATCTTCTCTAGGGCTGGGATTAAAGGCGTGCACCACTGGGATTAAAATCCTGCACCGCCCGGTTTCTATGGCAACTAATGTGGCTACTGGGATTAAAGGTGTGTGTCATCATTACCTTGTCTGTAAGGCTGACCAGTGGGACTGTTTTACTCTCAGATCTTCAGATAGTCTTTATTTATTAAAATACAATTGAAATGCCACTACACTGAATTCCTGCAAAGTTCCCAGTTTAGCTGCTAGCTACCTCATCCAGGACCCTCTGCACCCTAGGAATACAATCTATTTGTATCATGACACGAAAGGGGTAGAAAGCATCATCTTGGGGTGCAGATAGATGCACCCAACTTCTGCCCATTAGCACCTGAGAAATCCTGATGAGATGAACCTGGAAAGCTCTGTAAAAAAGAGTCACAAGAGGAAAACATGCCATTTGCAGCCATGTTTTGTATATGTGTGAGCCTGGGTTTTCCAGGACGACAGGGGAATGATGGCCAATCTGTGTACCACATAGCCACCGCATTCAGCCTACTTCTGCAGCAAACGCCTACTTCTGAAACTTTTATTAAAGTAGGGATTGATTAATTAGTTAATTAATTTTGAGATAGGGTCCTACTACATAGCCCTCACTTGCAAGGCACCCTATGTAGATTGGGTAGGATGGCCTTGAACGCAGAGATCTGCCTGTCTCTGCCTCTCCGAGTGTTGGGATTAAAGGTGTAAAGGATGCCACCACGCCTGGCTCAGGGAGAGGGCATGTGAAATGTTTCTTATTGATAAGACCACTTTTTAAAATTTTGTTTATTTGTAACTATGAGCACCCAAGCACACAGCAGGAGCATCTGTGGCACCTGGCAAGAGCTCACTGAGCAAATCTAAACACTGGGTCCTTTCTCTTTGGAAAAACTAACAGTCAGTTGGCCACTGATCTTTATTTTGTTTGTTTGTTTTTCGAGACAGGGTTTCTCTGTGAAATAGTCCTGGATATCCTGTGATTCATTCTGTAGACAAGTCTGGCCTCAAACTCACAGAGATCTGCCTGCCTCTACCCCAAGTACTAGGATCAAAGGTGTGTGCCACCACTACCCAGCCTGGCCACTAATCTTATCTCTTAATTATCTGAAGACTTTTGTTCATTTTCCCTTTCACTTTTATTCTTTATCTCATTTCTCTCGTAACAGTAGTTTGGTTTAGTTTTTTAGTTGGTGAAATAGTAATTGCAAAGTCATTTAAAACTTAGACCAACTAAATGCAGAGAGATGACATGGCCTTTCTCTTGAAGAACCTGGACAAGGGCTACTTTTCAATGTATGAGGTCTCAGATGCACTACATTCGGCAGAGGAGATCCCGAACTAACTCATGAGAACTACAGAGAAAATTTCCTTTCAATATAGGAAAGGGAAAGACCTTGGCCGAGAATATAGCATACCTCATACTAGGCCCCTTATGAGTGTGATCGAATTTAATTCTTATAACTTTGTCAAGAAATAAATTACATGTGTGTGTATTAGATATATGCAATACATGGTCTATACACACACACAAACACACACACACACAAATATATATATATATATATTGACATATATTGTAAAGGAGGAAGCCTGGAGAAAGAGCTCCTTTGCAAACACAGGGCAACATGATTTTCTGGTTCTAGTATTTGCTGTTGCAAAGCTGGTTGAGTCTTCTTGGGATGGCTTGCTATCTTCCTGAAAGGGACCCTTTTCAGATCACTATTTTGTAAATGAAAACAAAACCAAAGAGCCCCCCTCCAACAAAACAACAATCCCCCAAATAAGATCACAAAAGGGACGATCCTGACAGTGGTATCGTCACCAACAGTGTCTTGGGGAAGAGAAGAGGTGTGTGTCACACAGCAAACACAATCATGTTCCCTGTAGAATTGTCACTTTGCCTAGAATTTCGCCTTCAACTGTCTGTTCTCCATTCTTCTCTCTCCACCCAGGAAGACCTCCCTGTTTGTGCTAATACATCCTCTCTTTCCCACACACTTATTATAAATCTTACATCATAAGACAAAGCCAGGCACAATGCCCATGTTTCCTCCATGTTCAGGCTGAATCTTTAGGCCTCCTGTCACAGGGACGACCATAGCAGCAGCCAATGAGGGGAACAGGAGGTGGTGGGGGTTCCGGCGAGGGTCCGAGAGTGAACTCACAAGGGCTCAGGATAGGACTTGTTAGCCTGTTGAGGCCAGGTTCTGTTCCTGGCACTGTAAGCCAATCAAACCAAATTGAAAACCCAAGCACCCAGGTAGGGGCCAGACTGGAAACAAAAGTGTTAGTTACATCAGACTGGGTGTAATGAAACAGGGAATGGTGGGGATTTTTAAAACCTCTCATTCCAAGACCTTTCAAGTATACTGTGGTCACGAAGGCCATCTCTCTTGTCTATCACAAAGGATTGGCGTTCAGAGGCCATCTCTGCACTGTCTAGCGTGTGTACAAGTTGTTTAACCTCTCGGGCCTGATGTCCTCATCTGGAACAAAGATTAATCTCCTGGCCACAGATAAGATCCTGCATGTAATGCACATACCACGTTGTGCCTGACACAAGAGCAAGGAAATAGAATCATTTTAAGCTCATGTGTCATTGTGATGTTTTGTGGGGGGAGGGGCGGTGCGCTGGCGGGGCCAGGGGCGGGTATATTAACTAAATTTTAAAAAAAGTAAAGACCCACTATTGTAAGTTACACTGGAGTTGCCAGGGAGAGGACTAAATCATTCTAAGACTTTTTAAATATCTGGTCCTTTAGTTTAATGAAGGCCCACGGAGGGCTCTGTAGATGTCTGCCTCCCCACCTCTACTGTCCCACTTTCATTTTGTATGCATATCTGTATCAAAGGTCACCACTTAGTTTTGAATGGCATCTTTAGACTGTATTTTTCAGAATGATTCACAGGAAGGACGCAGTCCCCACTTGTTTTCTTTTTTTTCCTTTCTTTTTCTTTTTTGGTTTTTTGAGACAGGGTTTCTTTGTAGCTTTGGAGCCTGTCCTGGAACTAGCTCTTGTAGACCAGCTTGGCCTCGAACTCACAAAGATCCGCCTGCTTCTGCCTCCCGAGTGCTGGGATTAAAGGCGTGCGCCACCACCGCCCGGCTCCCATTTGTTTTTAATGGAGCCGTATTCTTACATTTCTGTCCAAGATCTCGAGTCACCACACATCCTTCTCCAGCAACAGGGACTTCCGAGGCTATGGCAGACATAGTTCTAGATGTTTCAGGTCATTCAGTAGAGAGAGGTGGTTTTCAGTAAGCAAGGTCAATGCAAAAGGAGATCACTCTGTAAAGGAAACAAGCAAAGCCGGCCATGGTGGGTGTGGTCAGCGAGGGAGCAAAGGACAGGTTACTGCAATATAGTATTGATATATATGGGTAGTCCGAGTGAGTCTGTCAGGAGAGGAGGCTGGCAACTGAGTTGGCCTGAATGGCAGAAGAAAACTATCACATGATGTCCAACAAGGTCAAAGGCCCTAGAATGAGAATAAGTTTGGCATGTCCAGGAATAGATACCACTCTGGGAGGTCTGGCACACATCGAGGGTGTGTGTGTGCTGTATAAATGTGGGCATAGAGGCAATGATAAAAACTTTCCTGTAGAAAACCGCTGGAGATTTGTTTGCTTGCTTTTTTGAGGGATGGCACAATCTGATTTCTGTTCTGCTTTCCTGTACTATAGGAAATAGATATTTAGGAAAACAAAGTAAGAGCAGGAAAAAAATCCTTTCATGTCCCTTCTATTTGTCACTAAAGAGGAAGTGAAATTAGTTTCCAGCCGGAAGTGGTCGCACTTTGGTAGTGAGCATGTAGCCTTTTGAAAGCTCCATTTTCCTGGGACTCATGATTCTATTTTCTGGAAACTATATTTGGATACTTCTGCCAATGACTCATCACGTAACCTTTCTTAGGAAATTCAGCAAGGATGAGAATCTCCTAGAAAAGGCCGGGCTTAGTATAGGGAAGGCAGAGGCACACTTGAGGGGTTCAATTTCATAGTCCCCAACACAATCCCTTTACTTGGACCTTTTTTTGTTCTCTCTCAGGATATGTCTGAATGCTGAAGAAAATAGTTTGCCGATTAGTTTCTATCTCGTGCTCTCCAGTGAGGATGACAATTAAAATGTCCTCACACGGGGCAAGGGATTATATTAGGATACAGTCACAAGATCCTTTGGATAGAAAAGCTTTAACCCGTGGGGGAGAAAGTTGCCTTGGCATGTGTTGGTGAAATGGGTTAAAGCCAAAACCAAACAAAACCTTAAGTGAAGACCTCTGTAACACCAGTGACAGGTGGCATTTCTTCTCCTCAGGAACCCAAGCGAAGAATAGCTTTTGCTTCGTATAGCCTGTCTTCTTCAAACTGCCAGAATCCCCTTGTCTAATTTAGACACTGTTGTTGCAAATCTTCAAAGTAAACCTAAAGCTGTTGTGGGATCATCTTTCTGTACACTGTGAAGATGTGTCTTTGCCAAGTCGCTTTCTGATTGGTTGAATAAAGAGCAGAATGGCCAATAGCTAGGCAGGAAGAGGTTAGGCAGGAGTTATGGGTAGAGAGGAGATGAAACAGGAAAAGGAAACAGGAGATACAAGATGGAAGAGAAGTAAAAAGTCACAAGGCAAAATGTAGATTTTAAAATGAGTTAAAGTTATAAGAGGCGGTAGTGGGACAAACCTAAACTGTAGACCGTGTTTTCATAAATAATAAGTCCCTGTCATTTTTGTGAGTTGGTAGCCCAAAGAAAAATTTGTCTACATACAGCCAGGCACAGTGTCTTGTGCCTGTAATTCCAGTACTCAGGAGGTTGAGACAAGAGGACTGAAAGTTCAGAGTCAGTCTTGGCTACACTGTGAGTTTGAGGTTCGCCAGATGTTCGGTAGAGAGCATCTGTTTCAATAAACAAAACAAGACGAAAGACCTCTCCCAACCCCCATCCTCGCACCCACATTTTAAAAAGTAAACTGAGATTAGGTCTTTGGAAAAGGCCTATGATTAATTTTATGTTTAATTACAACATAAATTAAGTCATTAAAATCAGCCAAGAAATACTTAGCAATAGAATCAGTGCACTATAGTTGTTACATAGAATCCTGAGTTTAAGCTCAGTCAACACATCAGATAGTGTCACTAACAAGAACTTGCCCCTAGAAAAAGACCCAATAAAACTTTAGACTCAAAATGATAAAGTAGATAATAGAGTATTTTCTTTAATTTTGTCAAATACAAATAGACTAGATATTGTATCTGTAATTCTTACTTAATAATTGTTTTGTTGTATATAATTTTACTATGTTAAAAATAAAACCTTTTTTTTAATAAGAAAAAGAAAGAAAGAACCCCAATAAAACACCTACTATGGGCCAGGCAGTGGTGGTGCACGCCTTTAGTCCCAGCACTTGGGAGGCAGAGGCAGGCAGATCTCTGTGAGTTCGAGGCCAGCCTAGTCTATAAGAGCTAGTTTCAGGACAGTCTCCAAAGCTACGGAGAAACCCTGTCTCAAAAAAATCAAAAAACCCCACCTACTATGTGTCAAACACCATTAAATATCTAATATATATTAGATATAATAATATATTGCAGAGTTCCTACTTATCAGACTCATGTCTCTTCAATGCTATTGCTGATATTATTTTGTTCAAATCCTATCTTACGACAATTCCAAATTCTTTTTTTTTTTTTTTTATATTTATTTATTTATTTATTTATTTATTTATTTATTTATTTATTATGTATACAATATTCTGTCTGTGTGTATGCCTGCAGGCCAGAAGAGGGCACCAGACCCCATTACAGATGGTTGTGAGCCACCATGTGGTTGCTAGGAGTTGAACTCAGGACCTTTGGAAGAACAGTCAGTGTTCTTAACCTCTGAGCCATCTCTCCAGCCCCCAATTCCAAATTCTTGAATGATTAATAAAATATATGCATCTGAACTGTAAAGAAACTATTTGTATATGGCCTGGGAGGGCAGCAAACGAACTGACCTTTGTCCAAATAGGCAAGACACACAAAACTCTTTTGTGTTGTCAACCACAACAACGCTTGGAAAGGCTGGGGGGCACAATGTGAGTACTTGAAACATGCGATGCCAAAAGAAAAGGCTCGGCTTGATGGAGAACACCAGTGGTTTACACGGTCTGGTGAGTCATGCGTGCCGTATCTGGATTACGTCCCCATGAACACTGGATGAGGGCGGCCACACCGCTGAGAATGTTGTCACTAGAATCATCATCACACGTCAGGGCCTCCTGAACTAAACTGCAAACTGAAATCAAAGCAACACATGGACAAACAGACGACCTGTAATTTGTCTGCTGCCTTACACTCAGAGTCTCAAAGGTAATGTTACAAAAAATGTGCTTCAGTCCGTAAGAAGCCAGTGTGGTGACTCAATGGGCAAAGGGCAAAGGTGCTTGCTGACAAGTCGGAGAGCTGAGTTTGATAACTGGGACCCATAATGGAAAGAGAAACCAGTCCTTTGATCTCCAGACACATGCCCCTCTCTCTCTCTCTCTCTCTCTCTCTCTCTCTCTCTCTCTCTCTCTCTCTCTCTCACACACACACACACACACACACACACACATACACACACACACACAAACACACACACACACACACACAAATGTAACAAATAAAAACCAAAGCCATGATGTATTCCTTGCAATGTCAGATCCTTTTGTCTATTTAATATAGATTTGAAGACTATAAGTGGGTTCTCAGTGAAATGTTCTAGATGACGCAAGCCATGATCCCTCACATCCACAAAGAATTAGGTTAAACACCACATACACGATGAAGATATTGCCAGGTGGTAGTGGTACAGACCTTTAATCCCAGTACTGAAGGCAGAGACAGGCAGATCTGTGTGAGTTTGAGGCCAGCCTGGTCTACAGGGAGAGATCCAGAGCAGCCAGAACGACACAGAAAAACCCTGTCTGGGAAAAAACAAAACCACCACCACCAAAAAAAAAAAAAAGAAGAAGAAGAAGAAGAAGAAGAAGAAGAAGAAGAGAGAGAGAGAGAGAGAGAGAGAGAGAGAGAGAGGAAGAAGGAGGAGGAGGAGGAGGAGGAGGAGGAGGAACAAAATGAAGAGGAAAAGAAAATATAGTGTCAAGCCCTATTAAAATGACAAGAGATGTAAACAACAGCTACCATTTGGTGACCACTTCCCGTTTGCTGGGACCGAGAATCTTTACTTAGACACCATTTACTTAACTGTGTCACTTGTCCATTCGAAGCAGGTGCTGCTACCTACGCTTTGTGGATGAGTAATAGAAGCCACTTGTCCTCTCTGTAGAGCGCGTGAGTAAATAAAGATTTAAAGTGAACACAGAGAGATTTAAAGTTAACCTTGACATTTCAAAAAGAAACCAAACTGGCAGTTCTCACCCTTCCTACGCTGTGACCCTTTAATACAGGTCATCAACGTTGTGGTGACCCCCCAACCATAAAATGATCTTCCTTGCTGCTTCAACTGTAATTTTGCTATGGTTGTGAATCATAGTGTAATTATTTTTGGAGGAAGAGCTTTGCTGAAGGGGTTACCACCCACAGGTTGAGAACCACTGTACCAGATCATTACTGGGTAAAATAGAGTTTTACTTTTGATCTTAGATTTTAGTCTTAGTCTTTAGTCTTAGAGTTTAGGTCACTGTGTATGAGGTAAACATTCATTTCATCCTTCTGAACTTTACGTTTCTACAAATGTGAATTAAAAATGGTTGATCAGTTCACTTTCACAGCCCCTGCAGGCTTGACCATTCATCTCTAACAAGGAAAACAACCCTGCTTTCACCAGCATCTATTTTCCCCAGCGCACTGATCATAGTATTTTCAGGGCCTTTGGGAGAATTTGCCCTTCTTCTCAGTACATTCCTGCTGTGTGTCCAAAATCTGGTGTAGGGCTAGACTCCTAAGCCAAGCAGTCCAGTTAGAGGACACCACAGCAACTGTTCAGAGATTACCAAAACAAGCATCCTCGTGTCCCAACCTTGGCAACAGTGACAGGGAGGAGGCTGTGGCTCTTCTGAGTGTTCCTAAAGCCACAGTGTAATTCAGACACTTGAGGCAAGAAAGTTCTGGTTTCATCAGCTCTATCGTGTTGGCATCTCTGTCCATTGGTGCCTAGAGGTCACAGCGGGTACACCCTTGGATCACGGGAAATTTGTATGAAGAGGAGAATCTGCAGCGAAGGGAGCTGTGTCTGGAATCTTGACTAGGAATCCCCCTTTTCCTGGTTTGGAAGCAAAGGATGGGGAGGCGTTTAGGCATCAGAAGGGACAAACACTGAGATTCAGTTTGTCAAAGGTTTTCAAAGTCCCTAGGACTTCAGACTTGATGGTGTGAAGTCAGGTACCCTGGGTGTGTAGGGGGTAGGAGGGGCACGGGGGGGGGGGAGAGGGTAGAGAATGGGGAGGGAGCCATTCCTATGTTGAAGATTCTACCAGGCTGATTAACTTCTTGATGTAGAGAATTGGAATGTTCGAGCCAAATTCTCCAGGGCTGTGTTTGCCCTTAATAGCCATTTGTTGTCTATGTTTTTGTCTGACCTAAAATACTTTCAACTATGAAGTAGAACATTTGGAATATATTAACTTTGCAGTGTAATTGCTTCCACTAAGAATACTACAGCAAACACCTGATATATATATATATGCCCCAGGGATCCCGCTGACTATCTCTCCAACTTTGGAGAGTTACAGGAACGTGCCGCTGTCCCCCACCCCCTTTATAAACAAATAGGGTCTCACTATGCATCCCTGGTGGACCTGGAGATCAATGTATAGATCAAGTTGGCCTGGAGCTCAATATATAGAGAGCAGGTTGGTCTGGGGCTCAGAGATCTGCTTGCTTTCCTCTGCCTCTTGAGTGCTGGGACCTAAACCATGGGCCCCCATACCTGGCCCCCACACCCATCTTTTTTTTTTTTTTTTTTGGTTTTTCAAGACAGGGTTTCTCTGTGGTTTTTGGAGCCTGTCCTGGATCACACCCATCTTTTTATGGAGGTATGGGGGATATGAACTCAGATCTTTATGCTTGTGCAGCAAGCACTTTGCTGGGCAAACCATCTCTCCAGTCCCTTTGATGCATGACTTTCTTTTATTCTGTGACTCAAAGTTCAAGTAAGTGCTGCTGCAATGTTGCACACTGCTGGGGACAGCCTGGACACATTTCCCAGGCCATGTGGCTTGGGACAGCCTAGACACATTTCCCAGGCCATGTGGCTCGGCACAAACTAACTCAGACTCACTGTGTTTTGAGTCAACTGTGGTGCCAGTGTGGGCCCTGAGGACGACCTACTCCAATAGAGGAGTTACCCAGGCTCGTGCCAGGTGCCCATGCAAGCCCTCTGTGCTCAGTCCGCCA
The DNA here is from genome assembly GCF_950005125.1 of Chionomys nivalis. Taxonomy (NCBI): domain Eukaryota; kingdom Metazoa; phylum Chordata; class Mammalia; order Rodentia; family Cricetidae; genus Chionomys; species Chionomys nivalis. Next base: position 51,577,296 of record NC_080095.1, read on the forward strand.
CACAGTCTTGTCAGATGAATGTTGGTGAGTTCTTTTTCTTTCTTTTTTAATAATTTATTTGCCTTTAATTTACGTGTTGGTGTGAAGGTATTAGATTCCCTGGAACTGGAGTTGCAGACAGTTTTGAGCTGCCATGTGGGTTTTGGGAATTGAATCCAGGTCCTCTGAAAGAACAGCCAGTGTGCTTTTAATTGCTGAGCCATCTCTCCAGTCCCTGTTGGTGAGTTCTTTATAGGACCTGGACCTTCCTTTTGTTTCAATTGAAGGTTCATTGGTCTAGTCAGGTTTTTATGAGTAAGGGTTAGGGCTTAATTACCAGTATTTTCGTATAGATTTAAGCATAAGACTTAGGTGCAGTGTAGGGGAACTGATTTCAGGGTAAACCCCAAGAGAACTCCTCCCCCAAACAGCACATGATCTGACCCAAAACCCAAGTCCTTGAAGCTGACATAGAATGTTGACATTTTTAGGAGGAAAAAAAACGAAAGAAAGGAAGAAAGAAAGAAAGAAAGAAAGAAAGAAAGAAAGAAAGAAAGAAGGAAGAAACAACCTCAACCAAACAACAACAAAACTTCCCTAAAATGGGAAACTGAAGCTGAGGGAAAGAAAGCTTTAGAAAAATCCCTCCTTGGGTACACAGCCGAATTTACACTGCAAAGTTACAATAGCTCAACTCCCAAGTCTTAAAAAATGAGGAAAATCCAATATTCTCCAGCAAGCACCACCCCTGCCCCCCCAACAAATTAGAAGTTCCAGGCAACAGAACCAAAGCAAAGATCCTAAAGGGGCAGACTACTTTAACTGGAGTTTGTAACTTCCCCCAAATAGAAATTGAATAAGGAAATGAAGTAAAAGGAGGAGGCCTTGACTACTCCTAACTATGGAGAAGATTTTCATTGTAGACATAAGGAAGAAATCAGGCCGAGGGGAAGAGTCCAGGCTGAGTACGAATGGCGGACTAAACCGGACCATGAAAAGAGGGCGGACCGTGAGAGCAAGAGAGGGAGGTGGCGCAGGCCAAAATGGTTGGGTTATACAGGAATCGGGCTGGGGGAAGGGAAATGGAAGCTTCTGGGGGTACGAGGTGTAGGGTACAGAAGGATGGGATAAGGAGCGCTGGGAAGAGCGGGCAGCATCTATTTTAATATGTTAATAGGAACCCAAGTCAGTCATTTGCCCCAGGTTTCTGAGACCCAACAGAAATGATGCGATTGCAACTTACAAAAATTAGTAAGCGTTTTGGAAACTATCCAAATAAAGACATAAATATAGGCTATTAATTAAAACCTTTAGAGGCTACATCAGAGCTAAAGGTGAACACCGAGGAACCTAAGTTTTCTCAGATACGATTCTCATCGGTCCTCTGATATGGTCGCTTCCTCCTTTGTGGTTCACTCTTTCTACTCTGCATCAGAGGAGAACAGTTTTAAAGCCCGGGAAAACAAAGCCTAGAGGAAAAAGTGATCCTGATACCATCTGTATTTCCCGACAAATACTGGGCTAAAAATGGGATTATGAGGTTTCCTGAGTCATCAGGACCTGCTAGGATCTGCTAAAGAATTTCCCGGCCTCTGGCACACCATTGACTTACAAAACAGGGCTTTCTCTCACTTCTATAAAACAGTTCTGTGTGTAACGACTTCTCTAAGCTCTTTGTTTTGATTTTGTGTTTTTTGTTTTTTAAGATAGGATTTCTCTATAGCTTTTGAACCTGTCCTGGAACTTGCTCTGTAGATCAGGCTGGCCTTAGAGCTAAAAGTGAACACTGAGGAACCTAAGTTTTCTCAAATCTTAGAATCCACAGAGACCCACCTGCCTCTGCCTCCCAAGTGCTGGGATTAAAGGTGCGTGCCACCACCATTCAGCCTGTCTTAAGTTCTTAAAACAGGAACTCACATTTGACTTTTCACTGGGTCTTTACATCTCAAAGATATAGAAATATAAATATTCTACTGTGAGAAATTTTTTCCCCTTATCTAAGGTAGCTAACCTGGCAAGGATTTGTAGTTCCCTCCCCTTCCCCTAGCCAATCACATCAGCTTGTGAAGTTGAGCTCTGCCAGTGGCATGAGATGCAGCCACTATCTACTTTACGGATAAAAGAAGAAAGCCGTATTGCCCCCTCTTCCCAGTCAGCTGATTTGGGTTCTGGCACATACTTTTTACAATAAGAATCACCATGTCAAGTTACTTTCCCTTTGATTGGGTATTATTTTATACAACATCAAGGTTACTCTTTGTGTGTTTCTAACACTACCTTGCTTTGTACTCAGATTTGATATATGTTGTATGTTTTCCCTCCCTCCCCACTTTTTCTTTTAATAAACGTAATAAGTTGTATCTCAAGACTTCACACATACATGTCTTTACACTTTGGTCTCAGTTATTAACCTCCCCCACTCCCCTCCCCCACTCCCCTCCCCCATGCTTCAGGTTTGCCTTTCCAACCCTAGCCAGCATCCTGTTACTTGTCTTTCATTATCCTATATTCCACCTTCCTTAAGATCTCTATTTCTCCTCTCATGATCCCTTTTCTAGCTCCACAGTCTGCAAAGACATGTAAGTACAGACATATATATATAATACGTACATTTATATATAGAAACTGCATATGAGAGAAAGCATGTCGCGTTTGTCTTTCTCAGTCTGGTTTATTTAGTTTTTATATACTAGTTTCCATTTTCCTGCAAATGTCATATTTTATTTTCCTCTATGACCTCAACCTCACTCTATAGCTGAACTTCTGATCTTCCGGTTTCCCCTTCTAAGTGCTAGCATTATAAAAATGTACTAGCATGCCTGGTTTATGTGGTGATAGGAATAAAACCCAGAGCTTGGTGCATGTTGGATGCAAGCCTCTGCCAAATGAGCCACATTTTCAATTCCAAATAGTTTTACTATCAACAGCAGAATAGGAATCTTTTTTTTTTTCAGAGCATTATTTCTACCTGGGGTATTCTGACTAAATTACAAAGTAATTATGAAACTATTTTAGTAGACAAATAATATAAATTTACTTGTAAAATTTGACCTATTGTATAGAACTTTTATTGCACCTACAACCTTCAGTCTTTCTGATCAATGGTAAAATAGACAGATGACAAAAAAAATTTTAAAATATCAATAATTAACATTGACAAAGGCCTTTGACTTCCTTAGCTGAAAACTCTCATTAGCTCTTCCAGATCTAAGATCTATCCCATTTAGAAAATAGTTTTCTCCTTATAAAAATAATTACTGAGCAGACAAGACTCCTAAAGGGAAACTGTAATTGTAAAAATAAAATTGCGCTGTTCCCCGAGGGGCAGCGGGCAGCAGAACACGAGAGGTGATGGGTCCCAGGTAGGGAGCAGCACAGCGGGTGAGAGACCTCGGCGGGTCAGCAGGTCCCACGAGGAGCCCACAGTGGGTGAGAGACAGAGACAGATAGGCAAGCCATGCACAGTGAGGTTGGATATTTATTTAGTGGGTTATGGAAGAGAAGGGAGAGAGGGAGGGAGAAAGGGGACGATGAGAGAGAGGCAGAGAGAGAGAAAGAGGAGAGGAGAGGAGAGGAGAGGAGAGGAGAGGAGAGGAGAGGAGAAGAGAGGAGAGGAGAGAAGAGAAGCTACCTCTTTGGGAGAGAGAAAGGGAAGCAGCTCAGGCTAGAAGCAGAAGGAAGATCTACTTGCCTTGGGGGATGGATGGGGTGGGTGAAGTGGGCAGAGCGTGTCTCTTAAAGGGACAGGACAGATTATTACAGAAACATCTCATGCTATTATTACAGGTATCTTTAAGTGAGGCTTCAGAGTTAATTTGAGTCTCTTTCCTTTCCATTTTATTATTTATTTTTGTGTGCATATTTCTCAATTAAATGAGCCTTCAAAGTATTCCATAGCACAGATAGAGTCAATGTAGGGAATGGTGGTGTGTTTGCTTTGTTTTGTTTTTTTCATGACAGGGTTTCTCTGTGTAGCAGCTCTAGCTGTCCTAGAACTCACCTTGTAGACTAGGCTGGCCTCGAACTCAAAGAGATCTGCCTGTTTCTGACTGTGCTGGGATTAAAGACCTGCACCACCATGCTGGGTCTAGTGGTATGTTTGTAATCCCAGCCTTGGGGAGGCTGAAACAGAAAGATGCTTGGGGCTCTGTGACCAGCTTGCCTAGCCTATTTGGCAAGTACCAGATTCCAGTGAGAGAGCCATGCTGCTTTTTAATTGGTTGCTGGGGGACAAACTGAGGTCTTTGTTCACTCTACCCACTGAGCTCTGTCTCCAGCCTCAGATTGACTCTTTTTCATCCAATTTATATGAAAAAAATCTCAAATAAGAACATCATTTGTAGCCGGGTGGTGGTGGCACACGCCTTTAATCCCAGCACTCAGGAGGCAGAGGCAGGCGGATCTCTGTAAGTTCGAGGCCAGCCTGGTCTACAAGAGCTAGTTCCAGGACAGGCACCAAAAAAAAAAAAAAAAAGAGAAGAAAAAAGAACATCATTCGTGTGTGTATGTAGTGTGTGTGTCCTCAAAATTGACCAAATGCGAGAACCAAAGGCTTCATCGCTAGTGGTATAGGTTTGGAACTAAGAATTTTAGGGCACAATCAACTAGCAGTTGTCACCATTATCATCATAAAAAGACATACATTAAAAACAATGAAATGTTCACACATAGGGCATATAATGCAAGTGTTATTTTAAAAAAGAAGGAATCCTTAAAATGAGACTCCATTTTAAGGGATTATGTTTCTCAACTAAATGAGTCTTCCCGATATCCCATAGGACAGTAAGGATTCAATATTACTAATCAGGCACAGTCAGTATTGTGGTTGTTATGTGGTTCGATGCCTCCTTTACATTGCTATGATTTGGTCTCCAACCTCCACCTACCCCCCCCCCAAAAAAAAAAAACTAAGCAGGCTTTTCGACACTGCCGAAAGAACAGTGTCCCACAGAGCATGGTTCTTGCTTCTGGATGTAATGAAAGGACCTCACACAGCAAAATGCCCAGAGTTTCAAGGTCTTGCAAATGAAGAAGAACGAGACCTTTCTGCAGGAACACACTTTGGTGGGACTAACCTTGGTTTCTAGAAGGAATTGTCTACAAAAGGCAAAGTGATGGCATCTACTTCACCAATCCGAAGAGCAGGGAGAAGTGGCTGCCGATAGCTCTAGCCTTTGTTACCATGGAGAATCCTGTAGATGTCATTGACATCTCCTCCCGGAACAGTGGCCAGTGAGCTGGGCTGACCTTTGCTGCTGCCAGCGGAACCATTCTAATCGCTGGCTGCTTCGTTAACCAGCTCCGAGCATCCTTCAGGGAGCCCAGGGCTGAAGACCAGTCCCTCACGAAGGCATCTTGTTTCAACCTGTCTCCCGTCGCTCAGTGTAACATAGGTTGTCCCGAGGCAGCGTGCACACTGCCATCCCTTACGCCTGCCTGAGAGCTCATTGGCTGGGTCTGATGTGGATGCTGGCCTGCAGAGTTCTGTATATGCATGATACCATCTCCCGTGAGCATCCATGGGAGGTCCTGATGGATCTCTACTTCTGCAGAGATCCTGAAGAATTCCAGAAGGAAGAGCAAGCCCTGCTGAACAGGCTGTGAGCAAGGAACAGCTGCACTAGCTCCAGAGTTCACTGACACTTAGCCTGAGGTGACAGGCTGATCCAAAGGTGTGCAGGTGCCTCTGTGCCTAGCGAGTAGTCACCAACCAAAGACCAGAGTGCCCAGCAAGCCAATGAAGACTGCCATCAGCTCCCATTGCTCCAGCCACCCACCGACTGGGTTAGAACAACCACAGAGTGGTCACAAGCAAAATGGAAAAACAAAGAAAAGAAAAAAGAAACAGTTTCTAAAAAGAAAATAAATGGCTAAGCATTGTGGTAGAAATCTTTAATCCCAACACTCAGGAGACAGAAGCAGGTGGATGGATTGTTATGAGCTCCAGGCCAACCCGGGGAAAACCTGAACACTACTCATATTCTGTAAGTAAGAAGAAGATAGAAAATATTGTAAAAATATTCATATTCCATTCCCAATTTTTTGATTATAAATATAAAACAAGATTTGACTCTGGCTACGAAAGCTTTGAAATCTTGATTTCTCCTGTCTGGCTTCCTCTCTCTACCCCTGTCATCAACATTTGGTGTATGGGAAAGGATGGTGTGTTGGTTTGAAAAAATGGCCCCCAAATGGAGCGGCACTATTAAGAGGTGTGGCCTTGTTGGAGTAGGGCTGACCTTGGAAAGCCTTGTGTGTCACTCTGGGTCCAGCTTTGAGATTTCCTGTGCTCAGGATACCACCCAGTGTCTCTAAGTTGATTTCCTGTTGCCTGCAAGATGCAGCGCTCTCAGTTGCCTCTCCAGCACCCTGTCTGCCTGCATGCCACCATGTTCCTCAGCATGATGATAACGGACTGAACCTCTGAACTGTAGGTGAGCCACCACAATTAAGTGTTTTCCTTTATAAGAGTCGCTGTGGTATATGGTGTTTCTTCACAGCACTAGAAACTTTAAGACAGACGATGTAATTGGAAACACTACTGGAGAGATACTACATTGCTATTTGTTTTATTCTGTAATGTAAATAGCCATTGACTTCCCTACATCTGGAGTAATAACAAGATAAGACAAAATTGCTTGTCACAAGCCGGGCAGTGGTGGCGCACGCCTTTAATCCCAGCACTCGGGAGGCAGAGGCAGGTGAATCTCTGTGAGTTTGAGACCAGCCTGGTCTACAAGAGCTAGTTCCAGGACAGGCTCCAAAGCCACAGAGAAACCCTGTCTCAAAAAACCAAAAAAAAAAAAAATTGCTTGTCACAAGCGACAGAAGAATTTGGATATTAAAGACTAATACTTCCTGAAATTAAAACTGGTCACATGAAGTCATGCCTATAAGATCAAAGGAGCCTGAAGAAAACTAAAATGAAAAAATGATTTCAAATATGGAAAACATAAGATAAACTATTTCATAGAATAGGAAGGGCGGTAGACACAGAGGAAAAACCAGTCTAGTTGAAATGCCTAAGGATGATTTGGTTAGTAAACACACCCTTGTTTCTGTTTTCTGAGTGTCGGTGTGCTGGCCAAGTGCTGGGTTTAAAGATGTGCTCCACTTCTCCCCAGACCATACCATATACTGTGTTTTAAAGACTTTTGACTGTTTTGTTGTTGTTGTTGTTGTTGTTGTTGTTTTTGTTTTTGTTTTCTGGTTCTCAAAAGATTGAACTTTTATAATAGAGAATTTGGGTGGCCTGGTGGTAGTGGCGCAGGCCTTCGATCCCAGTATTCAGGAGGCAGAGACAAGTGGGTCTCCACCCCCATGGCTCAGAGTCACTTTCACTCTGGACTCTCACAGATCTCCCTGCCTCTGGCTGTGCTCTCCCTTTTAGCTACAACAAACAATAAGTGTTCTTCTCCACCATACCTAGGAGCAGTTATGTCTTTCCTTTTTATCTTTTCTTTCTCTTTGTCTCTCTTTCTTTTTCGTTTTTGTTTTTCAAGACAGGATTTCTCTGTGTAACATCCCTGGCTGGCCTGGAACTCACTTTGTAGGCCAGGCTAGCCTTGAACTCACAGAGATTCTCGCGAGGGCTGAGATTAAAGGTACGTGCCACCGCCACCCAGTGGTTTATCTAAAGCATCGCTTATACCGCTTATTTGCCAAACACGGGTCATTGCCCTTAACAATCTGCTGACAGCCACGTACGTTTCTGTAAAATCTCGCTTGAGTGCACACTTGTGGTTTTAGATTATAAAATGAGAATATATACTGGACCCCAGATCAAAGTCCTTTAGGAACTATCCTGGCTTGGGTCCACCAGTGACATCTGGTCTCTTCTGCTCTCACTGGGGGTGTCCAGAAAGATTCCCATAACAGCCGTAGAGGGTTACGGTTCCATTCACAGCACCAACAGGGTGACTCTCAACCACCTGCCTGTAACTCTGATTCCAGGGACTCTGATGTCCTCTTTTGACCTCTACAGGCCCCCAGCATACAGTCCACAAACATGCATGCATAAAATGAAGTTTTCAAATCTTAAAAAAAAGGGGGGATGTAGGACTAGGCAAGAATTCTTTGAAAAGACTTCAATTGCACAGTAACTAACCCCAAGAGCTGACAGATGTGACAGTATGGAGTTAAAAAGCCTTTCTAGCCAGGAGGTGGTGGCAAGGACCTTTAATCCCTGAGTTCAAGGCCAGTATGGTCCACAGAGCTAGTTCCAGGACAGCCAGAGCACAGAGAAACCCTGCTCAACACCTCCCACCCCCGCAAAGAAAAGAGATTTAAGAGAGAGGAGGCAGATGTTCATCTACCCAGTTCTCCTGGGTCCGCCTCCCATCTTACTGTAGGAGGCCTGGAATTACAAATGCAGGCAAGTGTGCCTGGTTTTTTTACATGGTACTGGGGGAAAGCAAAGTCAGCTTTTTTTTTTTTTTTTTTTGGTTTTTTTTGACAGTGTCTCTGTAGCCTTGTAGCCTATCCTGGAACTCACTTTGTAGATCAGGCTGGTCTCAAACTCACAGAGATCAACCTGTGTCTGCTTACGGAGTGCTGGGATTAAAGACGTGTGCCACCACTGCACGGCTAAGAATTTTATTTTTAATTATGTGTATGCAACTGTGTGTATGTAAGTGTGGGGTATGTGCACACAAGTACAGGTGCCAGGGAGACCAGAAGAGGGCACTGGATCCCTGGAGTTGGAGGCTGTATTAGTGACTTTTCTGTGGCTGTGATAAAATACCATGGTCAAAAGCACCTTTTAGGCAGAAAGAGTTTATTTTGGTTCACAGTTCTAGAGGGGTAAGTGGCATGTCGGGGAGGTATGACTGAAAGTGACCAGCTAGGTGGCAGGAACAGGAAGCCAAGAGATCACAGCTTTAACCAGAAATACAGGAAGAAGGATCCGAGAGTGAGATGAAGCTCCAAACTCTCACTCAGTCACACATCTTGAAGGTTCCAGAGCTTCTGAAAACAGCTCCACCAACTGGGAACCAAGTATTCAAACACCTGAGCCTCTCAGGGACATTTCTCATTCACACCACCGCACAATCCCTTGGGAGTTGCTCACTGGGAGCTGGAAACTGAACTTGGATCCTCCTCTCGTAACCACTACTAAGCCATCTCTCTGATATCCCTCCCACATCTTTGAGAGATGTGTAGCCCTCGCTGGAGGAGAGCTAACTAGGTAGGTTGGCCTCTGACTCGCCATTCTCCTGTATCTGCCCCCAAGAAGTAGGGTAACATAAACAATGCCATCATGCTCTCTGAAAAAACGGATGTTTAGGAAACATTTTAAAATTTAGTGTACTGTGAATATTTTCATGTCTCCATGCCTTTAAAAAATTATTTACTTGTTTGCTTGTTTGTTCATTTATTTGTTTGTTTTGCAGCAATGGAGATGGAACCTAAGGCCTTTTACATGCTAGGTAAGTGCTTCCCACTGAGCAGCATCCCCAGCCCAAGGCATAGCTGGTGTTTTTTAAGAACAGATTGTTAATTTCTATTTTATATTCCTTGTTATAGTTTATCTAATCACCTCTCTAGGATAGAGGATTTACACACCTTCCATGATCTTGCTACTCTCAAGAGGGCTTAGCACATCTGTGAACTTAAGGATGCTCATTTCCAGTATTTTATGTCGCTAGGACTCACTAGCTGGAAATGCCAGGCTCTGTCAGTCAAGGAAGACAAACTACCGCAGGAATTTACTGCAAGGTGTTGGGCAGCCCATGGACTTTTCAGAAAAGCCAGAGCCTCAGGCTTTGAAAGTGGCTGGGAAGGTGGGAAGGCTGTGCTGCTGGAAGCCCAGGCAAAGCCTCCCTGAGGATCCAATCCTGCCAGGATTCCTTTGTTACTGCCACCAGAGAGCCTGCCTGTGCTGGCACTGAGCCTGGACATCGGATACGACACCAGACACCGGGTTGGTAGCCCTGTCCTGGAGGCTCCTGGAAACTGGATGCTGCTGGTTGGAAGGAGCCCTGCTCCCTCCCAGTTTCTCAGTATGACAGCTACAGATGTCATAGGTCAGAGTCTCTGCGTGTCCAGGGGATAGGAATGAGATACCAAGCCTCACAAGAAGGAGAAGTCCACCCTTTATCATAGGATGGGCAAACACAGTGCCTTACCCTCACTTAAACTTGCATTTGTTTGTATGCTAAAGATGGACATCGTGTATAACTGTTCTCCTACTTTGCAATTCTTCTTTTATGAATTGCATAATGGTGTTTTTTGATGACTTTTCCATTGGAGCGGAGATCTCTCTATAGTGTCTCCTCCAGCTCTCACTCCTTTAACAATGACGTAGTGAATCCTTTGACAGTTATTCAGCTTTCATCCTTTCTTTAAACTATTTAGCCTTTAACCTCTAACATAATTTAGGAATTTTTCTAATTAAAAAAATCCTTTTTAAGATTTATTTTATTTTACACATATGAGTGTTTTGCCTGCATGTATGTATGCTTGCTGCCTGTAGGGGTCAGAAGAGGTCAGATCCCTTGGAACTGGAGTTAAGGATGGTTGTGAGCCACTCTGTGGGTGCTGGCAACTGAACCTGAATTTTCTGCAAGAGCAGAAAATGCTCCTAACTTTTGAGACAGCCCCTTAATTTAGGAATTTTTAATAATAGCCTGCAGAAGTTTATCTGCATTAGGCATGTTTAACTTTTCTTCCCATCTGCTTTTAACTTGGGCTTCCCCTGATCTGAAGTTAGATCAATAAGCAGCCACATTTTCTAATCTATAATGTGGGATTCCCCTCTGTATGCTGTGAGCACCATTAGTGAATAAAGGACTGCTTTGGACCTATAGCAGGGCAGAATTTAGCTAGGTTGGGAAAACTAAACTGAATGCTAGGAAAAAGGAGGTGGAGTTAGGGAAAAGCCATGTTGCCCTACTGGAGACTGATGCTGGGAACTTTACCCAGTAAGCCACAGCCATGTGGTGATACACAGATCACTAGAAATGTGTTAAATTAATATATAAGTGTTAGGCAATAAGAAGCTAGTGCTAATGGGCCAAACTGTTTTAAATAGTATAGTTTCTGCTTGATTATTTCAGGTATGATCTGCCAAGCAGCTGGGAACTAATAAGTGGCCCCCTAACAACAATTGGAGCCCATGGCCAATTAAATCCGTGTAAAACCTTAGAGGGCTTGGAAAGGAATTCTAGATACTAAAAAACAAAGTTTAGCCCCATTTTTTTCCCAAATGGGCTTTGCTTGCTGGCGGCACACTGAAGCTCCTTTAAGACAGGTTTCCCTGATTCAGTGGTATAGACATAGAGCCACTGCATACTTGGAACCGGAGCGATGTGCATGACTTGCAGAGGTGGTGAACAGACTTCCACCACGTTGGACTGTGTGGAACAGCAGGCAGGGCCATTATACCCTAGTAATGCTGTAGTTTAGGGTTTTAAGAAATGCTTAGCATTTAAAAAAGCAGTCCTAGTCAGAAAATAATTATAAATACACAGTAAAGATAAATTCAGATGGAAAAGACCTCTAAATGTATAATAATGTTCGATAAATGTACATAGTTTTGGGAGAAAAAGAGTATAGACAGTTATAAAAGGAAGTAAATAGTTAAAAAAAAGGTAAAGTCTTTAAAGAGACAGAGTACAGGCATCCTTAGATTAAAAGGAGTAAAGAAAAATAAGTCATGTAAAGATGGAAATTTCACAAGGAGTCTGGATTGTGTATACTATTATGTTTTCTTTGAATTTTTTGACTGTGAAGGAGCTAAGTACAGAAAGACATTTCATTCTATGGGCTGCTAAGATAAACCAACATATATACTTTAAAGATATTTTGATTTCAAAATATGCATCTGAGGATATGTTGCTTTGGAAAAGAGGTTCTTCTTTTGTTTCCACAGAGGATGAGAACCTATGGAATACTTTCAGACTAATATGGTTTGGTGCACCAAGACCCCCTGAAAGGTTGCCTTAAACACCCCTCAAAAAATTACTTCACCTAATAAACAGCAGGAAGTTTATATAGAACTACACCCAAATTCTCAAATATTGTCTATAAATGTTTGTTTACATTTAAAGGGGGATATACTATAGAGATGAATAATTTACATTGGTATGGATCTTGGTTTATTGATACAAATTTAAGGTCAATTTTGTTATACTGTGTATATGTATATTTTTGCTTTTGATTAAGGTATTATGTTTGTGCAGCTCATTTAAAAATGTAATATATAATTAAGAAATATTGGTTAATAGATAGTCATCTATAGTAGGCAAGCTTGTAGTCATGTTAGTTAGATTTTCTAGATGTACAGAGATGAATAGGGATTCTTCAAATCTTTCAAAGACTACAGAATATGGCATTTAAAGTGTTTTAAGAATTTAGGACTTTTCATGACAGTGAGACACATATGCTCCCGGAAGCTCCAATACACTTCAAGAGGAAGATGGGCACTGAAGAGGCTCATTATGGAGTTTGCTAGCCATTTGGGCAAGAAGCTACTTTTGCCTGGACTTCTTGATACTATATGCTGTGTGAACTGAACATGCAGAACCCACAGAGAAATGACTGCTGAACTTGCCTAAAGGTGAGACCATCCTTTAGGGTTCCTGCTTCATGAAAGAGTCTACCAGACATTTTGTAGGATACAGAAGAAAGTGACTGACAAACTGCCAATATAGGTGGAATTGTCTTTGAAATTTCCTCCTGCATGGAAAAGTCTGCCAGATACTATGGGCCAGTAGGCCAAAGATGGATGCCCCAGTGGTACAGAAGAACTTTGGGTGACTGTCCAGGCAGCAAGAAGTCTCTGTCAAATCTAGAGTTTTGGAAGTTGCTTACAATGTACTTTCTGTTTACTTAGGTAATAGCATATTCTTCTGGGGTCTTTGATGGAATTGAAGAATTGATAGTTATAGTTTTCCTTAGTTATGATAAAAGATAAAATAGATATAAATATTGTAACTGTAATTCTTGCTGTAGTCCTTTTCATTTAAATAGAAAAGAGGAGGCGATATGGGATTCTCCTCTAATGCTGTGAATACCATTGGTGAATAAAGAAACTGCCTTGGCCTGTTGATAGGATAGAACTCAGGTAGGTGGGGAAAACTAAACTGAATGCTGGGAGAAAGGAGGCGGAGTCAGTGAGAAGCCATGGAGCCCTGCCGGAGACAGACATGCTGAAACTTCGCTGGTAAGCCACTGACACATGGCAGTACACAGATTAATAGAAATGGGTTAAATTGATTTGTAAGAGTTAGCCAATAAGAAGCTAGAGCTAATGTGCCAAGCAGTGATTTAAATAATATGGTTTATGTGTAATTATTTCGGGACTGAGCAGCCAGGAACCAGCAAGCAGCCTCCCTGCAACAAATCTAAGTAAATATAATTTGCTAATACTCAGATGTATGAGTTACTTGGACATGAAGTTGTAGAAGCATATCAGAGCAGTCCACTCCAGTTCCAAGGGGCATCACAGTGTCCGTTCCCTTAGAAAGTCTAACAGGTCCCACTGCAAACACTGAAGGTTAGATGTGGACTGTTACGTTAATAATGTATAAGTATATTTAAGTTGTCTGGAGTCTTGTGAGAAAATGGAGAAATAGAGTGATTGCTCATTTAAGGGAGCAGATTTTTAATTAATTAATTTGTTGTTGTTTGTTTGTTTAAAATAGGGTTTCTCTGCCAGGCGGTTGGTGGCGCACGCCTTTAATCCCAGCACTCGGGAGGCAGAGGCAGGTGGATCTCTGAGAGTTTGAGGCCAGCCTGGTCTACAAGAGCTAGTTCCAGGACAGGCACCAAATTTACAGAGAAACCCAGTCTCAAAAAAACCAAAAATAAATAAATAAATAAAAAATCAAGAAATAAAATAGGGTTTCTCTGTGTAGCCCTGGCCATCCTGGAACTTGCTCTTTAGACTAGGTTGGCCTCAAACTCAGCGATCTGCCTACCTCTGCCACATGAGTGCTGGGATTAAAGGCATGCACTACCACTGCCCAACGAGAAGCAGGTTTTTAAGAGAGTCATAATTACGTAGCATCTTTTTCACAGATCATTGAGTTTCTATAGCAAATGCCCTCTTACTTCAGAATCCCTTTGGATACCTGTCAGGGTGGCTGTGAGGATTTGGATAATACCCACACTGCTGGAGAAATAGCGGTGCTTAGTTGCTGCTTGCTGATCTCAGAGAAGTTGTTTCTGCCTGTGTGGTTGGTATCATCAGAGCTGGTGATGTGCTGAGCGTGAAGCAGCGGAGTGGGAAGATATGGGAAAATACACCATGACCCAGGGCAGCCGAGAAGCAAAGAGACTTTGGGGGAGTGGTGCAGCTTTGGGGTGCTAAGAACGGGGCCCAGAACTAATACCCCAAGTTTCCATCACCTTTTCTTCACCCTGTTGGGGAAGGAGAAAGTTCCAAAAGGAAAAAACTCAGGTCCTGGGCAGATGTTATTTTATATTTGCTGAAATGAGAATGTCAGATGTAGCAGAAACTCTCAGGACAGTTTGGGATTTAAAGGACAGAACTAAGAAAGTATCCAATTGTGGTGACTGTAGGGAATCTCTTCAAAGTTTGTGCCTAGAGAATTGTAAAGTAGAGACAAAAAGTGTATGTGCTGCCAGAGCTGACGCTGTACTAATGAGAAATAAGACTAGTTCCTTGGCCTTGGTCTCTTGAGGCTCACATATCCAGTCAGCCCACCAGTAGTGATGGGAATTGGAGCTTCCAGTTTCCTTGGAGAAAAATGCAACTCAGTGTAATGTAGGAGGGTGTATAAATATGTTCCAGTATGAGGACTGTGGAAAAGAATGCTACCGTGGAAGCCAATATGCATTCTTTAAAATTTTTTTATTGCTTTCACGTCACACTTTAAAGAAATTACTCTATAAGATACATTCCATAGCAAAACATAGTTTTGACCTCTGAACTGAACCTTTTCCATATTCAGAAATGAAGTATGGATTTAAGATTCTTTTTTTTTTTTTTTTTTTTTTTTTTGGTTTTTCGAGACAGGGTTTCTCTGTGGCTTTGGAGTCTGTCCTGGAACTAGCTCTGTATACCAGGCTGGTCTCGAACTCACACAGATCCGCCTGCCTCTGCCTCCCGAGTGCTGGGATTAAAGGCGTGCGCCACCATCACCCGGCTGGATTTAAGATTCTTTTTTTTTTTTTTTGGTTTTTTGAGACAGGGTTTCTCTGTGGTTTTGGAGCTAGATTTAAGATTCTTGATGGTTTAAAGGGGATTGTTTAACTTCAA
This sequence comes from Chionomys nivalis, assembly GCF_950005125.1. Lineage (NCBI taxonomy): Eukaryota > Metazoa > Chordata > Mammalia > Rodentia > Cricetidae > Chionomys > Chionomys nivalis. The sequence goes on from NC_080095.1 coordinate 51,592,501, forward strand.
GTCTTTACAAGTGCCCCTAAAGAGGGGAGGGGCATGGAAGATGGGCGGGGCATGGAATATGGATGGGCATGGAATGTAGGAGGGGTCTGGAGGATGGGAGGGATCTGGAGGATGGAAGGGGCATGGAAGATGGGAAGGGCTTGGAAGATGGGAGGGGCATAAAAGATAGGAAGTTTCTAACTTCTCACTTTGCTCTAAGCATACTGACCATTCCTGAGTTTGACAATATTCTCTCTCTCTCTCTCTCTCTCTCTCTCTCTCTCTCTCTCTCTCTCTCTCTCTCTCTCTCTCTCTTTCTCTCTCTCTCTCTCTCTCTCTCTCTCTCTCTCTCTCTCTCTCTCTCTCTCTCAGTTTTAGGAAACCCTCCCGTGACCCTCTGTGTGTCCTCTCAGCTCACTTTGGAGATACCTGGTGGGGGGCAGTTTGAAAAACAAATTAAAGTTTAATCTTTTGGAGGATAAATCCCATTAATCCACAGGGTCTACACTCACTGGTGATTTTCCCAGCATCACCTTTCCTGCTCCTAAATAAGGGGAGAGTTTGAGTCAGACAGGGTACATTTCTGTCCTTTTGACCCACAGACCTTGAGCTCACCAGTGTTAGCCCCAGCTCTGCTCAGCTTTGGGCAATAAGGCAGGATTGGGTAGCCTGTTTTTCCTCAAATACCACTCAGGGGCTGTACAAATATGTAAACAAACAAACAAACAAACAAACAAACAATCTTCCTGTCAGAAGTTCTGATTTAGAGTGTCTGGGCTTGTGCTATGAAGACCATATGGGTCAGAGTTGAAAGGAAAAAGCAAATACCCAAAATGTAAAGAAAACATTGAACAATTATTGCTCATTAATAATCCAATTACCTTCCTGTTAGTGCATCGCTATAGCTATAGAAAGTTTTCTAGATGAGGCTGTTTTTGAACAATTACTCTTTTCTTGTGACGTAAAATATAACCATACCCTGAAGTTCATTTCTACACAATCATGCTACTCAGCACAAATGCCTTATGGGGTAGATGTCATTATTATTTGACATTTTACACAGGAGAATATCAAGAGGAGGGGACTGTAGATGATTTGCTCAAGATGAGACAGCCAAGAAAAGATGAAGAAAGGGCTTCTGTGAGGATAATTCCAGATATACTACCCCGTGTGGCCTCAGTCTTGGAGACATGCCCTGGCCTGAAGGAGATGGCTGGGTGCCGAGGCTATCTGTCAGTTCTTCCATGGACCTTTAGATTCGATTTGAGACCAGAGTGGGGAGGGAGGGGTTGGGTCAGCAGAAACAAGGATTACAGGGTTGTTTTCAGCTACTCTTTTCTGCTCATCTTTCTTGAGCCTGGCCTTTTGTCTGTCAGTTACTACCACCATTTAAAAGGGTTGCCAACAATTTTACTGCCCAGCACTGTATGAATTGATGATATATATGAACCACCCCATGCAGGAGGGTATTAGGTCTTCATTTTCTGAAGTGCTTCTGAGGCTGAATGTAATGCAAGAATCCCTCAGTAAAGCCATGAACCGAGGTCAGGATAAGTGGGATCAAAGTCCATGAAAGGAGATTTGGGGACAGTGGTACTCTAGAGGGAAGGAGCTGTCTAAAGGAATTAACTGCTTCTTTGGGTCTCTCAGTGCCTACCTCCAACCCCACTGCTCTGTATGGACCAATGCAATCTGTGTGAGTACCCTAAGACGGAACCTGGAGCTCTAATTTTACCCCAAAGGGACATGTCAAAGGGCATCTCTAACCTGAACCTCATCCAGTATAAAAGAGTATAAAGACTGTACCAGAAATGACATGCAGTGTTTTAAAGGTTGGGGAGAAGATGGCTTGGTGGATAAAGTGGTTGCTGCTTAAGCATGGAGGCTGTATTTTAGGTCCCTACATTCACATAAAAGTTTAGATGCACAGAAAAGCTTGCCTGTAATCCTAGCACTTGGGAAAGGGAGATAGAAAATTCCCAGGGCAAGATGGCTCTCTAGAGGAAGTTGAATGGTGAGTCCTGGGTTCAGCAGCAGACTCTGTGTCAGTGAAGTGAAAAGAGGTTGAGGAAAACATTCAGAGTCAACATCTGGTCTTTGCACATCCACACCAGCCCACATACATGTCATCAGCCCACACATGACCACATACATGTCATCAGCCCACACCAGCCCACATACATATCATCAGCCCACACCAGCCCACATACATATCATCAGCCCACACCAGCCCACATACATATCATCAGCCCACACCAGCCCACATACATATCATCAGCCCACACCAGCCCACATACATATCATCAGCCCACACCAGCCCACATACATATCATCAGCCCACACATGCCCACATACATGTCATCAGCCCACACCAGCCCACATACATATCATCAGCCCACACCAGCCCACATACATGTCATCAGCCCACACATGGCCACATACATATCATCAGCCCACACCAGCCCACATACATGTCATCAGCCCACACCAGCCCACATACATATCATCAGCGCACACATGGCCACATACATATCATCAGCCCACACATGGCCACATACATATCAACAGCCCACACCAGCCCACATACATATCATCAGCCCACACCAGCCCACATACATATCATCAGCCCACACCAGCCCACATACATATCATCAGCCCACACATGGCCACATACATATCAACAGCCCACACCAGACCACATACATATCATCAGCCCACACCAGCCCACATACATATCATCAGCCCACACATGGCCACATACATATCATCAGCCCACACCAGCCCACATACATATCATCAGCCCACACCAGCCCACATACATATCATCAGCCCACACATGGCCACATACATATCATCAGCCCACACATGGCCACATACATATCAACAGCCCACACATGGCCACATACATATCACCAGCCCACACACAAGAATAACGAAATAATATGTTATACATGTGTGGAGTGGAAAGAACAGGGTGTGCGTATTAGATTGGAAAACAGGGGAATGGGCTTCCAGTCCCTTTTGCCACTGCATGCTCAGACACTCTGGAAAAGGATGGCAAAGCTAGGACCTTTTATAACTCTCTATACTCTTTTTCTTCTCTCTCCCCAGCTTATGCACATTTATCCAACACTGTGACCCATTTAGAGGTCTTTTTTTTTTAAATCTGAATCTGTCTTTATTGTGTATCTGTCATTATTTTCTGACCAGAAGTGCCTTTTTAAAAAAAAAAAAAAACGCTAAGCAGGCATGGGCCATCATGACCCTGCCTGATTGCTAAGTCCAACATGGCAGATGCATGCATGCTGCTTCCGAGAGCCATGTACTATTTTTAGGCACACAGCTGGCTATGTTGCCAGTAAGCAAGTTGTAGCACTCTGCTCACAGACCCCATTTAAATGCTCAGTTTCCTGATAGAGCCAGAACTGTTCCTGCAACTAGGAAGCCTTCTTAAAGGAGCAACATGGTTTATGCTGCCAAGGCTGAGTCAGGAAGACCTCTCTTAAGCTCACTGCCAGCAGAGTCCATCTGAAAAAAAAAATTGCCAGCTACCAAGAAGCTGTGCTTAACTCTGTTCTTTTGTGTTTAGAATTCCTTTCCCAGCTCTCTTGGGTTTTTATGTGGATTTAATTGGCACACATTTATAGGAGGAGGACCTGCTTGTTTGTCCTGGCTGCCTGGCTAGTTTAGTCCCAAAATAATCACACAGAAACTGTATTAATTAAATCACTGCTTGGCCCATTAGCTCTAACTTCTTATTGGCTAACTCTTACATATCAACTTTCTATTAATCTGTGTATCACCATGAACCTGTGTCCTACCAGCAAAGTTTTGCACCTATGTCTGGCAGCAGATCTCTCTGACTCTGTCTTCTTCCTCCCAGAATTCAGTTCTGTCTTCCCCACCTACCTAATTTCTGCCCTATCAATAGGCCAAGGCAGTTTCTTTATTCATTAATGGTATTCAAGCAAACAGAGAGAAATCCCACATCCCACATCGGCATGCCAATTTGTTGATAGAGGCTTCTGTCACAACCAGTCCCACAGCCATTCAGTCTCTCTCCCCAAACACACACACACACACACACACACACACACACACACACACACACACACAGAGAGAGAGAGAGAGAGAGAGAGAGAGAGAGAGAGAGAGAGAGAGATCTACATTAATTATAAACTGGTTGGTCTATTAGCTCAGGCTTCTTATTAACTAACTGTTACATCTTATATTAACCCATAATTCTTGTCTGTGTTAGCCATGTGGCTTGGTACCTTTTATCAGTGAGGCATTCTCATCTTGTTTCCTCTGTGTCTGGGTGATGACAGCAGACTGAGCCTTTTCTCTTCCCAGAATTCTCCTTTTCTGATCACCCCACCTATACTTCTTCCCTGGCCACTGGCCAATCAGCTTTTTATTAGCCCAATACAAGTGTCAAATCTTTACAGGGTACAAGACCATTGTCCCACAGTATCCTCCCCCCCCCCTTTTTCCAAAACAAGAACTCTGAATCTAATCTCCTTTGTTTCAAACATCCATAATCCATTTTGGGGGAATCTGTGGCAGCTGAAACTCTCCTGAGGCCGTGTGTGCATCAAGCTCCTCCCCCTAGAGACTCCTGAGCTTCCCAGAGAAGGCTGGGGTCTACAGTGACATTGCAGCCCTGGGTGGGATGCAAACCCTTGCATTTCTTAGATGAGTAAAAAATTCTTCTGTCTTTCAGAACTCAGAACTGCAGAGCAACCAGAACTTTGAAAACTAGTCTTCTGTTCTAAGCTCAGGACAGCAGGCTACTTTAATGCATACATGGAGATTTGTGTTCATTTTGTGGTCATCTGACTGCTACAGTACCTCTAAAGACGTTATGTCGTGTTCTGCTGCCATGTTCTCTAAGACTGAAGAAGACGTGCATTATCACTCCTCTGTTATGTCTCAAGCCCTGGTCTTGGTTTCCCACAGGAGCCTCTGGAAAGCAAGCACACCAGAAAGGGAATGAGGGACAGCATGGGCCTTCTGAGTAGGCGGCATTGATAGGAGTCTGCTATTTAGTACGTGGCTTTGGATTTAGACAACACAGAGTTAAACCCGAATCAGTCTCTGAGTGGCCATGTCTCTTGGCAGGTGACATGCTTCTGTGACCTTTTGTGTCCTACTCAGAAGAAGCCTGCCTGCTTCTACCTAGGACCTGGCCAGTATTCAACTCTTAGAGGTAGTGTGATTTCAGCAACACTGGGCAAAGCTCTTGGATCAAGACGGATCCTTTCCCAATCAATTTCCTAATGCAATATTACACCATCTGCTTCTCAGGCTCTAACAGGAAGCCCATATCGACTGTTCTCTCTTGCTTGCACCTTTTCCTCCCACACTTCCCACCCCACTCACCAATACCTAGTGCATACCAGGCCTCCAGGACTATTGGTTGAAAAATAACCTAAAAGAGCATGTGACTCATGAGACTTAAGATTCCCCCTAAATTTTAGTAGATATTCAGGGTGGAGGTCCATTGTCAAATACAGTGGACATTGGGAATAAAACAAAATCAGACAGGTTTCTTCTCTGTAGGGCTTCTTAGTGTTTAGTATGTTGACATGAACTATGATATTTGAGCAAGAGGAGGGGAAAAACAAAGGAGCAACTTTGTCATTTCATACCTCATTGCAAATAGGTTTAATGGAAATCTTGCCTGAGAGAGTGATGTGGAATCAGAGAAGTTGTGGGCTTCTGATGTGGGGAACTCTGTCTTCATACTTCAAAATGAAGGAGTCCTGGGTTCTTGAGCAATGGGACAAGTGATCTGTTTATAGCTCACTTCTTACAACTGATTCTTGACTCACAATGACAGCTTAATCTTCAATTATCTTCATTATCCTCCCTTCAAAAGACCTCTTGTTTTTATCAGTCATAAAGGGCTTTTATCTAACAAAACATTGTCATTCGTCTCCTTCACTTAAAAATAAAAAAAAAAAACAAAACAAAAACAAAAACGTGGCTCTCACAACATGGCCAAAGGTTTATTTGGCCAAGACACAGACCTGCTCTTTGCCTTCTTCAATTGCTTTTTAATTCAGCATTTGTCTTTCCATTGCTGGCTTGGGCAATACATTTCATTTTGCTCAAGTAGAATATCTGTTTAGGTCGATTAAAAAACTTAATAAAATAAGGGCAAGGTAGGTCCTAAAGAAATTGTAATAAAATTGAGATCATGACAAAAACAACAACAGATGGGCGCCTGAGCCTGGATGCTATCTGTGTCCCAGCACTGGCTTCTGGGATGCTGTGACAGGATGGATGACACCTGGGAGCCACAATGGCTGAAGCATGTGAACGACAGAACTGAGGAGGGCTGGGATGTTGGTTGTGCTTCAGGACACTCCCAAGAGTCCACTAATGCCAAGTGGGGAGTGTTTGTCTCCTGCTCTTCTTTCTCTCCACCCAGCAGGGATAATCAGGTATTCCCCTTTAGACATACCTTTCCGAGGACCTTGGGTGATGGTTTGGGCTGAAGGACTTGCTGCTCTTACAGAGGACTTGATTTTGCTTGCCAGGACCCATGTCAGGTGGCTTAGAACGGCCTATAACTGCAGGTCCAGGGGAACCGATGTTCTATTCTGTCTCCATGGCCATGTACACATATGTGGCACATGTGCACACACGTGTTCATGTGTGTGCACACAAATACACACACGCACACACACAGAGATCTTTTCTTGCCTTTCATTTGTATTGGCTTAAGATCTAAATTATTTTTATCCCACTCATTCAAATTCAAGGACTTGATCCTACCTTTCGACAAATGGATAATGGCTAAAAAATGTTGCCTCTTTCATAGTAAGTAATTTGCATTTTACAAAGATCTTCTGGCTGAAACCGAACAGGCCTTGGATGATGGGGAGTCAGTGATAGGGTAAATGCTTCAGGGTAGATTGCCTTTCAATTCCCTTCCAGTTCTAGGCAGAGACAGCTGTGTGCTCGGACTTGCTAGGGTTGGCTAAGTTACAGTCCTTGTCTGTGCAATAAAGGTAGGCTAAAGGGCAGCAGTGAACGGAGTGGCACCCAGAATAGAAAACAGCACATGAACATGGTATTCTGTCCAGGGATTGGGGATTACTACCCTAAGCAGGCAGGATTTTTCCAGTGGAGTTTTATACAATAAAATGAATGTGTTCTGCACTTTCAGTGTTTAAATAAACATAGAAGATTTATTTCTAGCCGTAATGTAAATTGGTGATGTGGAAAGTTATGAAAAGAAAATGCATGCTAAAACGGCGCACCGCCTGGTTTCCGTCACTGTCCGCGGACCCAAACAACGACTTTCTCCATAGATAACTCACTCTTATAAAATGTTCATAAGATGTTTAACTCTGAGAATCTCCCCCTTTGCAGAAAAGGTACTGTTTATGTGAACAGAAGTTTATGGAAACTAGCGCAAGCGATCCAAGAACAAAGTGTGAAATGCATGCACGCTTAGATCTTTTTCCATTGGAAATGGCGGATGTTGCATCAGTCTAACTGGATGTCAGGCGCTAAACAATACATACCGTCCCTAAAATACGTACTGGGATTGTGACTTTCTAACCTCAAAAAGTTGTTCTACCATTCTGCTTTAGTTGTATGTGTATAGATGTTTTGTTTTAGTGCCTGGCACCCAGGAAGGTCAGAAAAGGGCATCAAACCTCCTAGAACTGGAGTCCCTGACAATTATGAGCTTCTGAGTGGGTGCTAGATATTGAACCTGGGTCCTCTGGAAAGGAAGCCAGTGATCTTAACCTTTAAGACATCTCTCTATTCTACATTTTTTTAAATTTATAGAAATAGATTTATTTTAGTTTATGATCCAACACACACACACACACACCCGTAAAATAAATGTTCCATGAAACAAAGCTTATGCTTGCGACACACAGCACACATTCTATCTTCTTCTATGCTTTTATTTATTTGTTTATTCATTTATTTTATTTGGAGACAGGGTCTTACATAGCCCGGGTTGGCCTCAAACTCTTGGTGTAACAAAAGCTGACCTTGAACTCCTGAAAACTCCTGCCCTCACTTTCCAAGTGCTGGGATTACAGGCATCTGGTTTATGCAGTGCTGAAGACAGTATCTATGCCACCAACTCAGCTCCATTCTCAGCCCCTCTTTTTCCTTTTCTTTAAACACACACACACACACACGCACGTGCACACAGACACGTTTCACCAGCATGTTGTGGCTCACAGTTTAAAACATACTGATTTAGAGGAACTCTTGGATGCAAATACAAAAATATTACAGGAGTATTGTTTGAAATAACAGAGAAGTGAGAAAATGGATACGGTCAGTGAAAAGCACTGTGTATAACAACTGAACACAACTGAATTAGGTTGCTAGGAGAAAATAAGAACACATTCAAATTTAGCCTAGAAGGCACATCCTGGAAAAGAATATTGTATACTGAATATGTTTTGAATGAGCAAAGAATATTGTATACTAAATGTGTCTTGTATAAGCAAAGAATTACCTGCCCACCCCTGAACCTGAAGAGGGGTAATGTGAGCAGACCACAGGGAACCAAGGGGATGTGTATGGGAGAAGATTGTTGACCTGTGGGTTATAATCATTTAATGCCTTATAGGCAATACTAAGGGTAGTTTACTTTTATCTGAATACAATGGACAGTCATTGGAGAAAGCTAGGATGGCATGATCAAACTTATCTTTCCGGCTGTTCTCTGGCTTCTGTGAGGATAATGGATTAGATAAAGGATAAAGGAAAATAAGGTACCATAGAGCCAGGAGTGATAGCACACTTCTTTCATCTCAGGGCAAGACTTTGGGGGTCTTGTGTTTCAGGCTAGCATAGCAGGACCCTGTTTAGCTGTTGCTGTTTTAAGTCTTAAATGCATTATTGTGAGTGGGTGTGTGTGCCCCGACACCCCTGTGGAGGTCAGAGGATGGCTTTGCACACTATTCTGCTCTTGCACGTTTATCCAAGTTCTGAGGATGAAGCTCAGATCATCAGGTTGCTTGACGTGTGATGTACCCGATGAGACATCTCACTAATCCAGGACCTTGTTTTTAAAAAAGTAATAAAGGGGCTAGAAAGATGGCTCAGAAGTTAAGAACACTGGATGGTCTGTTTTCCAGAGGACCTAGGTTTGATTTTCAGCATCCACATAATAGCTCACAACTGTCCGTACCACCACTTCCAGGGGATCTGATGTCCTTTTCTGATCTTTGTGGTCACCAGGCACACACATGCAGACATACATGCAGGCAAAAACCCCATACACATAGAATAACATTAAATTAACAAACAAACAAACATATACGTCAGGCCTGGTAGCACACGCCTTTAATTCCTGCTCTTGGGAGGCAGAGGGCAACCTAGCCTGCAAAGTGAATTCCAGGCTAACCAGGGTTACACAGTGAGTCCCAGTCGCCAAAATAAAACAGGAGAGAAGCTCCTAGTGGTTGTGAGAGAAGAAACAAAGAGAAGTCAATTCACAGGGACTGTACAGAAGTTTTACCATAGGGCTTAGTAATGACTGATTTGGGATTGAAATTGGCGCCAAAGAAGGCAGATGAGAAGGAAAGTAAGGGCTGTGGAAAAGAGGATATAACTAGAATTCTTACAACAGCTGAGACGGAAATGACTTTGAGGGAAGAATGAAGGGGAAACACAACTAAAAGAATGAGGACTAAGACTTGGTTTCAGAAGTCTTCATTCTGAAATATCTGTGAGACAGCCAAAGATAAAATCAAGTTGTCAATTAAAATTAAAATCCATCAAGACCAGGTATGGTAGCCTATACCTTTAATCCCAGCACGTGGGGGGCAAAAGCAGGCAGGTATCTGTGAGTTCAAGGCCAGCCTGGTTTACACAGGGAGTTTCAGGACAGTCAAGGCTCTGTAGAGAGACTCTGTCTCAAAAAACAACACCCCAACCCCGATTAAAATCCAGAATTCAAGCCACAGAGTGGTGGTACACACCTTTAATCCCAGCACTCAGGAGGCAGAGGCAGGTGGACCTCTATAAATTTCAGGGCAGCCAGAGCTGCACAGGGAAATCCTGTCTCCATGGTGGGGGTTGGGCGATGGGGGAAGGAGCCACAATGCAAAGTATGCTTTCCACTGATTACATATTGCTTTTGTACCGCTGTAATTTTTTTTAATTGTATTTATTCTTTTAGAATTTCACACACACCATATATCCTCCTATGACTTCTGACCCACACAACTGCATATTCCTTCTCTCTCTTAAAAACAACAACAGTATGGAGTCTGGTTTGTGCTGGCTAGTACACTCCCATGTTGTGGGCTATTTGTTTACACCGTGTGAAGATGTGTGCTGTGAATGGTTTAGTAAAAAGCAGGATGGCCAATAGGTAGGCAAGAGAGAATAGGTGGAATTTCTGGGGAGTGAGAGGAGAAAAAGAAAGGAAGAGATGCCAGGGGGACACTGAAGAGGTAGGACATACGGTACAGAGTAGAGGTGACCAAGTCACCTGGCGGAACGTAGATTAATAAAAGAAGGTTAATTTAAGGTATAAGAGCTAGGAGGACAAGCCTAAGCTAATGGCCAAACTTTCATAATTAATAGGTCTCCATGTTGTTATTTGGGGACTGGCGATACAAACATAGTCCAACAGGAAAGCTTGCTACACTCCTGAGTGTGTCCCAGAGTGTGGTTGATGAGCTCCTGCCACTCCATTGAAGAAAACCGCCCCCCTCCCCCATGGCAGCTGTCATTTGCAAGTAGCTTTTTGGCTAGGGAAGGGACTTGGCACCTGTTATGACTTATGGAGCTGGTGACCCTAGGCCCCAGCGGGTGGGGGACAGATAGGCCATGCAAAGAGATCTTGGGTACAGAGTTTACTTAGTGAGTATTGGGAGAATATAAAGTATAAGGGTAATGGGTTAAGAAAGAGAGAGAGAGAGAGAAAGAGAGAGAGAGAGAGAGAGAGAGAGAGAGAGAGAGAGAGAGAGAGGAAAGAGGAAGGGGGAGGAGGAGAAGGCAGAGGCTGGTGGGGGTGGGGAACTGGGGGCAGAGCTTGTCTCTTAAAGGGACAGGGTACACAGCAGAATTATAACAGTGTCTACCTCCTCTCCTCCATGCAGAGGTTTCGTCTACCTTGAGCTTGTTCAGCCCTGTTGTGTCTAGAAACTGCTGTTTTCTGTCAATCATCCACCACCTCTGGCTCTTTCCGTCTTCCCACTTCCTCTTCTGCAGAGATCCCTAAGTCTTGAGGAGACCATTTGGAAGAAAAAAAAAATCCTAAGTCGAATCATCGTAGATCAGGTCTGTTTGTATAAAGATGTTTTGGCGCCTGCTTCCAAGGCTCATCTGAAGTCGGATACTAAAAGTTCTCAGGTGGGTGACAAGTGACTGCAGTGATGGCTTCAAAGGAAGAAAGGCCAACTCAGAAAGGGTGTGTGGGTCCTGGAAGCTTTATGGGGGACTTGAGAATTCTCTGAGATTGAATTAACAGACCAAATCAGTTCAGATGCTGCGGCTGCAGGCTACAAAAAACCCAACCCCAAGCAGATTATGCAAATAGAAGCTTGTTTTTCTCCCTGGGTGGAAAGTCCAGAGCAGAGCAGTTTTGAAGTTGCAGCAGCTGAGCAAGGTCAAGGACTTCAACCTTTCTATCTTTCCACTCTAACATCCTGAGTTGGGGAGCAGTGCCTCTTTTGAACTTGTAGAATGGCTGTGTTGGCAAAAAGTCTCCTTTCTTCATGAGACAGCACTGAAAACAAAAGAAAAAGGGAGAATTCCTTTCCAAGGAACCACCTAGACCTCTGGGATTTCTACACCCATAGGTCTGGAAAGGGGAATAGAAATACTGGAATTGGTTTAAAAATAATAATTAAAAAATTTGCTTGGGTATTCACAAAAGGAGCTTTGAAAATTCAATACGCTTTCCACATTTTAAAATTAACGTCTGAACACTTTCATCAACAGTTTAAACATTGCCGGGCCTGGTGGCACAAACTTTAATTCATGGACTTGGGAAGCAAGGCCTGGTGGATCTCTATGAGCTCAGTTTGAGGCCAGCTGGGTCTGTGTAGCAAGTTACGGGTCCGGCAGGGCTACGTAGTGAGATCCTGTGTGATGGTTTCGAAAGATAATGCCCCCAAAGGGAGTGGCACTATTAGGAGGTGTAATTTTGTTGGAGGAAATATGTCACTGTGGGGGTGGGCTTTGAGGTCTCTTTTGCTCAGGTTTCCCTCAGTGTAACAGTCATTCGACTTCCTGTTGCCTGCAAGATGTAGGGCTCTCCGCTATCCCTCCAGTACCACATCTGCTTGCATGAGGCTGTGCGCTCTGCACTCCTCCACCGTAATGGACTGAACCTTTGAAACTGCAAGTGAACCCCTTCAATTAAATGTTTTCCTTATAAGAGTTGCCGTGGTCATGGTGTCTTTTCACAGCAATAAAAAACCCTAACTAAGACACCTGTCTCAGAAAGCTTAAATGTAAGTGGGAGTCTGGCAATTCTAGCTTCTTGGGAGACGGAGGCAATAGGATCTCAAGTTTAAGACCTGATTGAGCTATAGCAGCATGAGTTCAAGACCAGCCTGGGCATGAGGGCCGTAGACACAGTTTAGAGATAGAATCCGTGTTGTCTTAGGTACAATCCCCTGTACTGTATATACCGACACACAGGGCAGCAGCACTCAGAGGACCTAGGTAGGAAGATCTAGAGCAGTGGTCCTCAACCTGTGTGTGGCAACTATATAGGGGTCATGTATCAGACACCCTGCATTTCAAATATTTACATTACGATTCCTAACTGTAGCAGAACTGCAGTTATGAAGTAGCAATGAGTAATTTTATGGTTGGGGGTCACCATAACATGGGGAACTGTATTATAGGGTCAAAGCATTAGGAAGGTTGAGAACCACTGCTCTCGAGTTTGAAGCTTGTCCCATCCAGTGAGACTCAGTCTCAAAAATCCAAAACAAAACAATGCAAAACTAGAAAAGCACTATTTGACATAATACAAATTATTTTCACATAATTCATTTGCATATATCTATGAAACACAAATACAATGGTAATTATTAACCACAATTAGTCATAAAAATGAACAAACTTAGTGAATATATAGATATTTGTTTTCATTTTTCAATTAATTTTCTTATGTGGTTCTAGCACAGAATTTTGTCCTAATGTGTCCTGAAGTTTTTTCACAGGTTGTTCTAACACATGTCCCTGCATTTAACAGCCTGCTTACACATTAAATTTCAATGTTAAAAATTGAATAAGTGGGACTTAAAATGGTAAAATACTTTTATTTGGGTTGAGTTAGCATTGCAATGAGCAGAGTAATACAGAATAAACGATATAAGTATGTAATGAGAAAATTATTTATGAAGGCGCTGAAGAAATGGCTCAGCAGTTAAGACCGTTGGCTGTGTGACTCTGGTGTGACTCCCCTCACCGACCTACCTGGTGGCTGTAACTCCAGTCCCAGGGGATCAGATGCCCTCTTCTGGACTCCTCAAGAACTGCACATGCAGTGCACAGACATACAAGTAAGTAAAACACCAAAACACAAAAATAAATAAATATTTTGTATTATGATTTATTTGCTTTGAAAAGAAATTTACCAACAAATGTTAGTGACTAATTTGCTCAATATCAGAGAGGAATTTTTTAAAAGCCTTCTGAAATGTCTTTTGTTAAGTGTCAGCTATTAATTATTTTATTAGTCACTCTTTTATTTATGGAAGTAAAACTGAATTAAGCCTGTTAAATATTCTGTAAAACTGAAAATTGTGCATTTTAGAGTTTTTATTTTGGTCAAGAACAAAATGTCTATAATTAGTTCAAGTACTGATTGTTTTAGTCCTTCTCTAAGAGTATTAGGAAGGTGAGCTTTTTCTACTGTTTAACTGTGAGATGATATTGTTATTTTTCAACTCTCAAATATCTACTTCTTAGTAGTCCTATATAACCCAAGTTGGCCCAAAACTCACTGTGTAGCCAAGGCTGTTCTCACACCTGTAATTCTCCTGTTTCCACCTTCTAAATTCTGGGATTATAGGCATGTGTCTCCATGCCTAGTTAAAACAGAAAGTACAGTTATGAATTTAGCATCATCGTTACAATCACAAATCTTCACCTGAGAACATAATGCCAGCTCTACAGTCTAGGCTACATTTAGGGAACTGATTGTTCTAATCTGTGCATAAGACTTGTCATGTCTGCTTTGTGAAAATTTGGAGAATATTAAAAAGAGAAAGAATAATGGGCCTCTGTGAATTCAGACTCACCAGGGAATCATTCATGATTGTTGTTCTCAAGACAGCATTGGGACAGTGTCCCCTGAGGTTAAGGAAAAATGCATATGAATTTATAATGCTAGTAATATTTTGATAAATGTCCATGAAAATCTTTTCTCATCAGTCCGAACAAAGGTTGAAAACATCAAGCCAGAGCCAGGCTCCTTTTTTCAAGAAGCTTCCTTGTTTACTTGTTGGCAGTCAACATGGCGTTTTTCACCTTGCGCAGGTTAGTTTTGTCAACTTGAGAATCACCCAGAGATGGCCCCTGGGCACCCATTGTCATGTTAACTGAGGTGGGAAATCCTGCCCAATGTGGATGGCACCATTCCCTGGCTGCTATACTGGACTGTACAGCTGTCTAAAGGAGAAAGGGGGTGAGCAGCAAGAGGTATTCTTTGCCATCTGCTTCTTGAGCCTGAAGTCCGTGTGATCAGCTGCTTCAAGCTCTGGTGGATGTGGACACACACCCTTGAAAGGAAGTGGTGTCTTCAGAGACTGACTCGTTGACCAGAATTTTAGTACTGTGGGGAGACTGGAATGTTGCAGGTCTAATGGCTGATTACTTTGTCTAGGGCTCGTGCTAGCCCTCCAGAACATTCATTCATTTCCTACTTCTGTGTCTGAACTGACATCATGTGGCTAATAGAAACCCAACAGATCCACTCACTGTCTTCCACCCTCCAAAGCTGAGATCGTCATCAGATAGAATCCCAGGGCTACACAGAAACTTCCCCATCTCGCTGTACCTGCCTCTCTCATGTACTCACCAAAGTACTTAATTTTTTTTATTATTTCTGAGTTTCTCTGTTCTGTAAAACTAGAAATACTTCATGAAACTGCTTCTGTGTTGGAACATATAATTGGGGGGTAACCTAACTCCGTATTCCCGGGCTAGGCATACTCAAAATGACTCCAGAACAATATCTGTATTCTCTTTAAGATGAGAGCTATGATTTCACATTGATAACTGCCTGATTTCTCCATCATGATGAACTGTACTCTTGAACTTTGAGGTAGAATTAATTCTTTCTCCCTCCAGTTGCTATTGTCAGGGGCATTTTATCACAGCAACAGAAACAGAGATTAAGACACGACCACAGCTCCTTTTCCTTGAATTCAACAAAATATGCTACTGGCATACAGTGGTGCACATTGGTAAATGGTGATCAGCATTCGGCAGTCTTACCATAGAATTCTCAGTGTGAATGGAGAAACTCAGAAACTTTGCTCCAGATTGTTCTCTCTCTTTTCACCCCCTTGAGTCCTAGAACCTTGCTGTAGCCGGAGAAGTTACCCTTACCAAACCCCATCAACATTCTTAATAGGCAAGAATAAGGCTACTACCACAGTTTCAAGCCAAATTTGAAGCAAGCTTTAATTAAATTCTGGCCAGGATGATGGACTCTGACCAGGTCCATTCCAAAGTTCCCAGAAAATGACCTTGAGCTATGTTGGTCACGTGCTTATAAAAGGCAAACCCACAAGGCTGTGTACTTCCCACCTTCATCCAATCAGGAGCAAGAATGCACCCTGATGTACTTCCTCACACCTGCACATGACCAAGTACATCCGAAATAGTTGGGTCAACTGAACTTGTTTAGGGGAGTGAAAACATGTGACTTGATATCTTCCATCAATGACAGCCTGCAGCACCTCAGGAAGCATCTGTCTTTGGGCCGGGGGCTTGCAGATCAGAGACATTTTGTTTTATGGATCTCTTAGGCACAGTAATTAAAATTTAAACCATAATTTTGGCTCTCACACTTGTGAGTCAGTAACAAAATTGCCAGCACTCTTTGTGCCGTACCTTCCAATCTGTGCAAACTCAAAACACCTTCATTTAGGCTTAATGCTCCATTTAGAAAACTCTTAAGGGAGATACGTTACAGACATGAATCCCAGTTGTGGGCTTAGAGTGCATTGATTAAAAAAAGCTTCGGTGATATTAATATTTAGAAATGACCCTGGAAGCTAGATGTGGTGACTCACTCCTGTAGAGGCAGAAACAGGAGGATTGACACAGTTCAAGGTGTTACATATGGAGTATAGGGGCCAGGCAGGATTATGGAGAAATAGTATGTCTCAATTAAAAAAAAAATGAGAGAGAGAAAAAGAATAAAAAGTACATACACACAAAGAAGAGAAAAACAAGTTTTAAAATGTCTCCTGAATTATTTTTTTCGTGACCTTACATCACTGGGTAGCATACTGCAGTAAGATTTCAGAGGGATGGAATGTGACACACTTTTTATTTAGAGTAAAAACAGCAACAAAATGGGCTGGGTGCGGTGGAGCATGCCCTCAGTCTCAGAAATCCTGGATGCAGAAGCAGATGCAGCTGGATGGAACTCTCTGAGTTGGAGGCCAGCCTGGTCTACACAGTGAGTTTCAGGCCAGTCAAAGCCACATAGTGAGATTCTAGTTCAAAAAACAAGCAATAACAACAATAAAACAAAACTGAGAGGGGAGGGCGGTAAGAACAGACAGTTTATGGGAACATTATCAGATGGATCAATTAAGAATTTATAAAGCTTTGCACAATGTAATTGAGTATGTGTGTCTGTGTTCCCTTGAGTGCTCCTGTACTCCTCTGGGGTTTGTTTTAACTCAGGTTACAAACCGTTGAGCTCACACTAAATGAGATTGTATGTCAGTTAAATATAGTTAGGATTCCACAAACAAGGTCAGACATAGAGTATCTGCAGCAAATTGTCTTCTCAGGGTGAGTCAGAGAAATAGCAACTGTAGACAAAGGGATCTCAGGCTGTCGAGAGGACAAAAGTTAAGATTTCTAGGCTGTGTAGATCACCCACGGAACTCTGTAATTAAGATGGTGTTGTGATACCAATCTGAATTGGTTTGGCGATTTCTCTGCCAGCACTCAGGTGGGCAGGCCCTTACACAAGGGAGGTGAATGGTGGCGTTCATTTAGGACTGAGTTGTGTAGGCAGATGCTGTTGGAAGAGAATGGCAATCAGGCCCAGCGTCTATCATAGTAGGATGATGTTAATGATAGGCTTAGGCATCTAAGTGGGTATGAGAGGGAGGACAGTTGAGTATGATGAAAATCAAAGGAGTGAAAAAGATCACAGGTCAAAAAACCCACGGGGCCCAACCAGAAACAGAGGAAGAAGGAAACTGGCTGAGAGATGGGATGCTTAAATTTGTCCTTGGTGAGGTTTTAATGGTAAAACTCTGTAGTGGCAGTGGGCAGCAGGCCAGGGCCCAGGCAGGGAGCCGTGAGCAACAGGTGAGAGACAGAGACATGCATGCAGAGAAAGTGGGTATTTATTTAGTGGGTTATGGAGGGAAAGGGGGAAAAGGGAGAAAGGGGAAGAGCAGAGAGAGAGGGGGGGGCAGAGAGAGAGAAAGAGAAACAGAGAGGGAGGAGGAAAGGAGAAGCTACCTCTTCTGTAGAGAGATGGAAAAGACAGAAAGCTCAAGCTAGAAGCAGAAGGAAGATCCACTTGCCTCAGCAGCAAGGGAAAGGAGTGGGTGGAGCTTGTCTCTTAAAGGGATAGGACAGACCATTGCAGAGGTAATAAATTTATGGGGGTGAAAAGCTGGGCATTCACCATGGCCCTGAGACCCTGTGGAAGAATGGAGAGAATTGTCAGGAAGCAGGAGGCTAGGAAACTGTGACCCCAGGGTACTATAAAATCTTTGAGGGTTGTTGCTGTGGCTGTAGACTCCAGGAGGTAAAAGGAATAAACCAGGCTCTTCCATCAGAGAGGAGGAAGGAAAGTGCACTGTTATTTTAGATGGGTGGGGTGGGTATCTTTGGGACAATGTGAACCTAAGGGAAGAAAGAGTTTTTTTTTTTTTTTTAAAAAGGGTGGAGTAAAATTGGCCTGGAAGTAGCTTGGGAGACAGAGAAACAATACTTTCTCTCGGTGTGTGTGTGTGTGTGTTTGTGTGTGTGTGTGTGTGTGTGTGGAGTGTGACCGTAGCTCTCAGGATGGAGTGGGAGGAACTATCTCTGAAACTTTACATCCCTGACACTAAGAAATCAAATCTCAATGGGGAAAAAAATCTAATTAAAACTTCCATTTTGGAAGGGTATGGAAATATCTAGACATAACTGGATTTTTGTTTTTGTGGAGACAGCATGACTTTCCTAACATTTTTCAACTTTTAGCTACCTTATTGATATCTCTCTTCCTCTGGGTTTAGGTAAGCCTGGGCCTGACAGAAAAAGTTATTCTAAAGAGACATTTTGTGCCTCTCCATCTGGCTATCATATTGAAACAATGGACTCCAAGGAAACAGGGAATTTCTTCAAGAATCTCATGTTGGGAGAAGAAAAGATCACCAGTAAGAGAGGATACTTGTGAAAGAGACTTCACACAGGGTTAATAGCTGTTGGATCATCTCACTGGATGAGACTAAGCCCGTATAATGATGGGACAAAGGTGTGTAGGGTCACTTCAGACAAAAACCCTTGGGTGTGCCTGTCCTGGCCCTCTATTTAAGTCTTAATCTCCCTTCAGATTCCCTCACAAAGAAGATTTAGAGAGGGGGAAACCACGGGATCATTTGCTCCTTTTCTCACTGTGGCTATATTGAAAAAGTCCCCTTTTTTGCTTTACACTATTTGGCTCTTTTAATTGGCTTTTAAAGGATGGGTGGCTGAGTTTGGTCGGAGGATGGGTTGTGGCTCCCAAATCTGGTAAAATGTTCATTTTATGGGAAGATACTAGGGCCTGGGGATATGTTTTTGTGGGAAACCCTTGCCAGGGAAGGGTGATAACCAGAGTTGAGATCCTCAGAGCTATCAGAAATGATAGGTTGGCATGACAAGCCAACTATAATCCTAGCATGTGAGGGGGCCGAATTTCCAAAATGGCTGTCTTCTTCCTTGCCTTCCTAACTTGAGACAAAAGCCTGACAGTTTAAAACAAAGGCTTTTGGGGTTTTTGTCTCCCATCCACAGGTCCCCAGCTCAAGGACTGCATCCCTCCAACAAGTGCAAGGCAGGATCTGGACATGCCACTCAACAGCTCTGGGCCAATCAACCATCCAATCTTTCTTTAAACTGACCAATCCTAAATTAGGGGAGGAAAACTCTTCAGGGGATTGAAAGCCCTGCCCTCTGGAAAAGGGTTTCTCAGTAGCTAAGGAGCCTGTCCTGTAGCCCAGGCTGAACTCAAACTTACAGAGATCTGTCTGCCTCTCAGGCGTTGTAATCTGCCAACCTGGCCTGTCACCTCAGTACCCTGTCCCTTCAAGAGACAAACCCCACACACTCCCAATCCCCCCCTCCACATACACAGCCAAGTGGATCTTTCACCTATTCCCCTTTCCTCTCTATCCCCTTACCCATAAATAAACTCTTATCTGTCTGTCTCAAGCTGAATCCTCAGGCCACCTGCTGAGGCCTCAGGACCTGCCCTAGGTCACCTGTGTTATGAATGATACTACCGAGCACTGGTATAAAAGGCATGTGCCACCACCGCCCAGCCTGACTTTTAATTCTTTAACTGGCCAAAAAAAAAAAAAAAACAAAAAAAAAAAAAAAAAAAAACTGGATCAAGACACCTAGACTATCAAACATGTATAAATCTGCAACGATGCCTCTGTTAATCCCAAAAGGTTCAAGGAGAAAGACCACCGACCCAAATTAATTAAAACAAGCAATTAATTAAAGCAATCTTTTTTGTTCACGTACACAGGCTGCCTCCCTCTAAGGTGGGGCTTGATAAGTCAGCGTTGGACATGAGGAGGACAAGGTTTTTACAGCTCAGGGGTCGGGAGTTTCCAGATGGGGAATTTGGTGGGCAAAATAGGCGGCATTACAGGAGCAGAACAAAAGCATAGCAAATTAGTCATAAAGACTTCCTGAGACAGACATGGTGGCAAGGTGGGTATCACAAGGGAGTCATGACTATCATAACTAGCTTTTGAAACAAAGACCTGGTTTCCTGGGATGGGTAGTACAGAACCATTTGTAGTTAAGGTTATGGGTGGGACATAGACCAATCCTTGAGAACATAGGTTTAATCATAGAGCCTAGTTTGTCTTTACTATAAGATGGTTTCTAAGCCTCAGAGGTAGGTTGGTTCACCAGCCACGCCCACAAGAAAAGCAAAACTGAAATAAATTTTATTTCAAATCCTATCAAGAGTCACCTTGCCTTTAATACTAGCACTCAGAAGCCAGAGGCAGGCATATCTCTTTATCTCCTTGAGTTGGAGCAACCTGGTTAATATAAGTTCCAGGCCAGCAGGATGACATACTATGAACCTATTTAAAAAACAAAACAAAACAAAACAAAAAAAGAACAAACAAACAAAAAAATCCTATTATCAGAACAATTTTGCATTCAGTACCATTACTTATCTGCCTTCTTTCCTTATGCTTCTTATATATTACATAACCACATGGTGAGTGCCGGGGACCTGCTGGTAGGCAAGAAATCAGTGGTTAGTCAGTGTTCCCCTCCTTAAGGAGCTTAACTTAAGATAATGTGGATTATAATTAGATGCTTTCTCTGATAAAAGTTGCCTAGGTCACGATGTCCCTTCATAGTAATTGAACAATGGCTAAGACAAGCTGGGCCTCAGAAAACTGAAAATACAGCTCTCCTTACTCAACTCCTGGGTATTTACCCAAAGGAAACCGAGTTAATATACCATATAGATGCCCAGACATCATTTTCTTGGCTGCAGTATTTATAGTTTCCAAGTTACAGAGTCAGTGTGGATGTTCATTAGCAGATGAGTTGTTGAGAAAACATGGTGCACAGAGCAATGGAGTTTTATTCAGCAATGAAAGTCTGTGATTTTCAGAAAAATTGGTCAAAACGGAACATTATCATGTTAAGTGAAAGAAACCAGACTCAGACACATGCCCAAGGCTTTTCTCCTACGAGGGAATTAAGATTATTATGTATTATAATCATTTTATGTGCATTATATATTATAATTACAATGATATGTTATTATACATACGGCAAAGTAAAAGGATGTGTCTTCATTTAGTTCAGTTGCTGTGATAAGCACCACGCCTAAAGGGAGCTGTGGAGGAAAGAATTTATTTGGTTTGCGTATCCTACCCACAGGCCATCACTGAGGGAAACTGAGGCAGAGCCTAGGGTCAGGAACTGACACAGAGGCTGTGGAAGGGTGTTTTTACTGACTTGCTCTCTATGCCCACCTGCCCAGGGTGGCACCATTCCCAGTGGGAGGGGGAGGGAGGAGGGGCCCTCCCACATCAATCATTAATTAAGAAAACGTCCCACAGACTTTCCTACAAGTCAACCTTATGGAGGTGCTCCTTTTCAAGAGTATGCTAGCTCCTGTCAAGTTGGCAAAAGACTGGTTACAGCACTATATGGACAGAGGAAGGGGACCAGAGGAGAGGGGAGGGGACAGGAAAGGACAATGGGGTGGTGAACAGAGTACAGTCTACATATGAAGCTATCATAGAGAAACCCATCATTTTGTATAATGGATATATAACAAATAAGATAACTAAAATAAAAAGATATAAATGGACGAAAAGTAAATATAGATGATAAAGATGTCTACGAATCATCCTTCAGGGTTTAAAAGGACATGTCAAGTTGAAGTTAAGGAAGCACAAACAGGGCCAGGGAGATGGCTCAGCACTTGCTGCCAAGCCTGATAGCTTGAGTCTGGTCACCTGAGAGAAGGAACAAACTGGCTTCTGAACGTTGTCCTCCGATCTCAAGTGTGCTGTGGCACCCCCACACTTTAAAAAGAAAAACTCAAAACAAAAGAAGACATAACAAGCAACTTGCCTTGAATATATATGCATTAACCATTTCTCTACTGCTGTGATAAAACATGATCAAAATGACTTAGAGAAGAAAGAATGCCAGCTCCCAAATAATGACACAGTGGTATTACTAATTATGAAAGTTTGATCTTTAGTTTAGGCTTGTTTTTAAATAGCTTTTCTTCTTCTTCTTTTTTTTTAAAAAAAAGATTTATTTGTTTATTTATTTTATATACAGGGTTCTGCCTGCATATAATGTATATATGTATCCCTGCAGGCCAGAAGAGGCACAAGATCTCATTACAGATGGTTGTAGGTTGGGACCAATTGGAGTCCTGGCCTTCAGCTGCTCTTCCCTGCTAGAGCCTTGTGATTGGAGTTACTAAAAGCTGTGCCTTGAGGATTAGAGGCTGGGGTTTTCACCTGTTGGCCCACTTGACTGCTGGGTATTTAAGCTTCCATTGTGCTATGAAATAAAGGGCTTTGTAGCAGTGATTAGACGTCCATGAGTCTGTCTGTCTCTGTGTGTTTGTGTATTTCAACCTCCAACCCCTTGCCCGAAGCTCGTGAACTGTATTGTAGCACATAGAGCGCAGATGGGGGCGCGGTGCGCTGCAGTTGTGAGTCACTGTGTGGTTGCTGGGAATTGAACTCAGGACCTCTGGGTGAGTAGCCAGTGTTCTTAACCTCTGAGCCATCTCTCCAGCTCTTAACCAGCTCTTATAACTTAGAACAGTCCACAGTTTTTTAATAACAATCTATGTTCTACCCTGTGACATTTAACCTCTATCTCATTCTGTGTGTCTGACTGGGTCTGTCTCTCATTTGTGCCTAGATTTATCTTCCTCCTTCTCTTTTTGCCTGGAAGTCCCCACCTATACCTCCTGCCTGGCTATTGCAACTTTTATTATACCAATCACAGCAATTAAACTTTCACACAGTGTACAAATATCCTACAACAGGTGTAAATTGAGTCTGTTTGTTTATTTTTCAGCCGTCAACCCAAATAATCACACAGAAACCATATTAATTACAACACTGCTTGGCCAATGGTCCAGACTTATTTCTAGCTAGCTCTAACATCTTAAATTAACCCATTTCTATTATTTTATATTTTGCCATGAGGCTTGTGGTTTGTTACTTCACATCTTGTTTCTCCAGCAGCTACATGGCATCTCCCTGACCCCGCCCACTCTCTCTCTATATTTCTGTATTCTGCCCTGTCATAGACCAAAGCAGTTTCTTTATTAACCAATGGTAATAAAACATATTCACAGCATACAGAGGGGAATCCCACATCAAACTGGTTAGAGGCCATAATGGCAGAGTGGAGAGAGGAAGTGGCAGGCAGCAGTAGCCGCAGCTAAGAGCTCACATGGTAACCCACAAGCAAGAAGCTGAGAGAGCTAACTGGGATGGCTTGTGGTTTTTGAAACCTCAAAGCCTTCCCCTAGTGACATTTCCTCCAGCCAGGCCACATCTCCTAAGACTCCCCAAAGAGTGTCAACAACTGGGAACCAAGTATGCAAATGTCTAAGATATGGGGGCATCTCATTTAAATCACTACACATAAAATTGTGAAAATTTCATACATTAAAATAAAAATAAATAAATAAGCCTGGCACGATAGCAAATGACTTTAGGTCTAGTACTGGGAAGACATAGGCAGGTAGATAGATGTCTTTGAGTTTGAAGCCAGTCTCGTCTATAGACTGAGTTCCAAAAGAGCAAATACTCCATACAGAAATTGTGCATGGAAAACAAACAAACAAACAAACCCAAACAAACAAACAAACAGCAAAACCCTAAAATAAATAACTTGGAAAAACTGCATTTGGGGTTGGAAGTCATCATAAAGTGCATTTGCACAGCAATAAAAACACAGTACCCACTGAAGATAAAGGACATAAGTCAATTTTTAAAGAAAAACCTCTCAATTGTTTTATTTTATTTTTGAAATGCTAGGACCTTTTATAAACTAAGCAACCATTCTAGCACTGAGCAACATTAAGAAGAATCTTGATGCCCAAGACCAGATAAAGCTCCATAGGGCAGGCAGAAAAGGCATTTGCTTCCAATCCTGATGATCCAGGTCTCATCCCCAGAACCTGCATGGTAAAAAGAGAGAAAATTATTAGTTGGCTATGTAGTTCGCAACCTTTTTCTACTGGTCTGTAGCATGTTGGTTTCTATATTCTTCACAGTTTCAGAGTCTCATGGAGGCACAGAGGCAGGCATGGTGGTGGAGAAATAGTTGAGAGCTACATCCTGATCTGCAGGCAGCAGGCAGAGAGAGAGAGAGAGAGAGAGAGAGAGAGAGAGAGAGAGAGAGAGAGAGAGAGAGGAGACGGGGCTTGACGCGGGCTTCTGAAATCTCAAAACCTGAAGTATTATCACACTACTTCCTCCAACAAGGACACACCTCTTTATTCTTCCAAACAGTACTTTAATGGGGGACTAAGCTTGCAAATATATGAGCCTATGTGGGTCATTCTTGCCATTCTTATTCAAATGAGCACAAAAACAAATGGAGAAATTAGTTTTCTTTGTGTGTGTGTGTGTGTTTTTTGTTTTTGTTTTTGTTTTGTAAAAGCAGCGATTATGTAAGATTGATGGTTCATTTACCAAACTGGTTAATTCCACATAAGATCATAACTATAATCAATAGACAGCAATTATTTAGTTTGTATCAGACAAGAATCTCTAAGATCACCGCTGTCCTTATCAAGTTGTAAAACAATCCACTTGATAGGAAGTTAAGCTTCATCCTTCACCACAGTAACACTAATAACCTCCTTTTTCTTCTTTCTAGGTTTAATGATTGTCAGGAACACAACACTAGACCTGAGCTAGGGAGAGTCCTTAGGACTTGAACTTAAAAAGGCAGACTTTTGAGTGCTTGGGTAATTGGATATAAGCCACTGGCTTTTGATAGACCTATGTTGTGTAAAGAGTCCATGATGAGCAATTGACTGAACAATTACTAGGCTTTTGGTCCAAGGTAGTTTGAAGTGAGCTCCATATGGTAGACTTCAGATCCTCCTGGGCAGCCAGTACAAGCCAAAGAGGAAGCAATAGTGCAGTATTGCGAGAACTCTCATTCCTCACTACTCTGCTTTTCTGGGCTCCATTTAAAATAGTTGTGAAGATTACCATAAAGTAATCCAACACTAGCTCAGAACTGAGTATAATAAAGGGTTATTTACTTAGGGGTAGACTCACAGATCACAGTCCTCTACATAAACAGGGGACTGGAACCGAATCCAGCAGCCGGGAGAAAGCACACAAGCTTTAAGGCTGCATTTGTAGTATAAGAGACCACACCCAAGTGGGCTGGTATCTTAAAGGCTATTGGCTGAAGGAGTGGCCACAGTATAGCTGGAGTCTTCCCTCCAGGCTACCATCCCTAAAATGCTTTTCTACCTCATCTCAGGGTTCTTTCTTGGACCTCCATGGGGATTGCATGGTTGCTAAGCATGTCTATGGTTATAATACTTTGCTGATGGCCCTTCCTGTTTGGATGTGGAAACTACAGCCTTGACCTCTCTTTTGGCATATCCAAGCCTCCCTCAGTTTCTCAGCTGGAACGGAGAGGGTAAAGAAGACAGCAGCAGAAGATGGTATGGGTCTGAAACATGCAGATACGTTTGCCCCATACAACAGCTTCCAGGACCTGCCTGGCTTCCACTGTGTACAACCTTCAAAAGTTCGATCTGTAGTGGTCTAGATTTCTTGTGAAGGAAGAAAAAAGAGCATCTGGATTCATTAAGCAGTGTTCAGAACTGTGCTCATCACTGTAACCAAATATCTGAAGTTGTTCCATGTCATCACTCCAGGTCTCAATTATATCCTCATCTCCCTTCGCCTCCTCATTCAATGACCCAGAGTAAGTTTTGTTTCTAGAAAAGGTAATTTTTCTATTGCCTCATCCTAACCTTGAATTTATTTGTTAGTATCTTCTTCCTTCCTTTTTTGTAGTATCTCCTTCCTTCCTTCCTTCCTTCCTTCCTTCCTTCCTTCCTTCCTTCCTTCCTTCCTTCCTTCCTTCCTTCCTTCCTTTTTTTAGTATCACCTTCCTTCCTTCTTTTCTTCCTTTCTTTTTTTTTTCTTTTAAATATAAACAAATGGGCTGGAGATGTGGCACAATGGTAGTGTTTGCCAAACAGACAGGATTGTTGGTTCAAATGCAAGCTCACCATACACAAAATATACCTATCATCCATCTATCTGTCTGTCTGCCTGTCTAGTTCTCTGTATCTATTTACCTATCTATTTATCACCTATCTATTTATCTACTCAGTGTTCACGACAACATATACATAAGAAGGAGAGCAACCACAAATACGCCATTGTTAATACAAAATGGTGAAATGAACTTTTGCAGAAGGACTCTCTGATTAAGAAAGAATGCTGCCTAAGCTACAAGCCCCAGGACGCTCTTTTCTAAATTTAGCCCTAATCTCTTCCTCTCTCAGAGGTAACCACTGTTAGGATTCAGGCGCCTGCACTGGCTTGACCTTGGGATATACGTCCTCAGCTGTAGCCACTAAGAGCACCTCCTGTGCACATTCACTAGGATTTCTTTTAATAGGAACTTCATCCTTAAGTTTTTTTGTTTTGTTTTGTTTTTTTTTTTTGTGTGTGTATGTGAGCCCACACAAAAGTACACCTGAGGAGGTCAGAGGACAAGCATGTGGAATGGATCCTGTTCTCCCTTTCCCTGGGTTCTATACATATGTGCACATAGATCACATGCACTTTTGCACACACACACACCCACACACATTCACACACGTGCACACACACTTGAGGAGCAGTCCCTCGAAGTTCAGATGTTCTTTCCCAGAATCCTCTTTACAAAAGAATGTTCTAAACTACTGTCAACTAGAAATGCTGGTCCTTTGGGCTACAAGGGACCACTGATCTCTTACTGTGCCCTCAGGCTGTTGCTAATCATTGGGATTTTAAATCGTGTTTATCCATATGTCATTTCCCTTTTTTCCTTTTTTGAGACAGGGTTCTTTTAACTCTGTAGACCAGGCTGGCCTCGAACTCGAACTCACAGAGGTTCACCTGCCTCTGGCTTCTTAAGTGTACCCTGTCACATTCACCAAGTCACGCTATAGTCTAGGTCATAAAACAATCATTACACAAGGTTGTGAGCTCCCATGTGGTGGTTGGGAATTGAACTCAGGGTCTCTGGAAGAGCAGTCGGTGCTCTTAACTTCTGAGCCATCTCTCCAGCCCCCATTTTCCTTCTTTAGACTATTTCCTTGGCATAATTCTCTTTTCTCAGCATAAATCCTAGAAGAAGGTTTGGTGAGTTAAATTTACATTTTCTCCCATGGATTATTAAATATAATACAAGGCATTTTAAAATTTGCAACATCTGCAACACAGCTCCTGCACTGGTGTCTCAGGGAAGGGGCAGAAAGAATATAAGACCCAGAATACCAGGAGCCTGCTGTGAAGAAGTCGCTCCTAGAAATGGCTGTGTAAACAAGCAATAAACAAGCTGAAATAATGGCAATATCAATGCACAAGCTAGTGTGAAAGGGGCAGCGTTTCCTGGGGTCCTATCCCTAGACCAATTAATGAGGGATGGGAGAGGGAGAATTAGCGTTTCCCAGGGATGCACCCCTTTATTGCAGAGTAGTCAGCCCTGAAACCACATACACACAACAAAAACAGACACAGCAGGTTGTATATAAATTTGTGTATATAGCAATATAATTTAAAAAAACGGGCTATTAACTTGAGAGTAGAGGAGGGGACACAGGAAGAGTTAGAGGAAAAGGACCTGAGAGGAGCTGGAGGAAGAAAAGTGTTAGGGGACTGATGTAATTCTACTACAGTTACAGGATATTTTTTAAACATTATGTTTTAATTGATATTCCCATCAAGGATGTAAAATAAGCAATACTATATTTATGGGTGTCCTCAGTTGCCCACTTAGGATTGAACTGGTGCTTGCAGTGGTCTGAAGACTGTGCAGTCACGAGCATGCCCCTGTTACCATATGGCACTGCTCCCGAGAAGACTGTTGACATCAGGAGACCCCCACCATAACCTATCAGTGGTGTCTGGGCCTTGGCTACCATCTAGGCTCACATTTTCATGAGCAGGTGAATTCTGGGAAGCATCTGCATTCTCTGATTCACTCATCTGTAACCAAGTCTCAATTGGTTATTTTCAACCCTGGAGCCTGGGTTGCATGCCATGCCTGCATCTCTGTTGCTAAGGAGACACAGGGAATGAGTTCTAGTTTTTTCTTTAGAAAGCAGGACTCCATGGGCACGGTGGTGCATGTCTTTAATCCCAGTACTCTGAAGCCAGAGGCAGGCAGATCTTTGCATTCAAGGCTGGCCTGGTCTACACAGCAATTGTTAATCCTACCAGTTGAGAATAAGACCACAGTTTAAAACTAAACTTGAAGCAAGTTTTAATTAAATACTGGTCTGGTGGATGGGCTCTGGTCAGGCCCATCTCCAGGTTTCCAAAAGATGGCCCTGAGATGGTTTACAACGACTTAAGTATTTGCCATCAGGTCCAATGGGGAAAGCATATAGCCTGACATACTTGTATCCAATCAGGGGCAAGTGTGCATCCTGATGTATTTCCTGCCTGTGAACCTCTCACCCACATGTGGTCAAGCACATCCGGTGCAGATGGGTCAAACAAACTTGTTCAGAGGAGTGAACACATGAGGCTTGTTATCTCCCATAAACATCAGCCTCAGCATTTCGGGAACTATCTTCCCCTGGGCAAGGGGCTGGCAGAGCAGAGGCATTTTTGTTTCAGGCTCTCTCAGGCACAGTAATTAAAACTTAAAACGTAGCTTTGGCTCTCACCCAAGTTCCAGGACAGCCAAGGCTACACAATGAGACCCTGTCTCAAATACAAAACAATTAACAACAAAAGAAGCAGGGCTTACAATTTGGGAACTTCTCCATATATAAGAAGGTTGTTTAACAATGCTGGTAGCCATGGACATGGTATATGCCCACCTCACCTTCCATAACTGGTACAATTAAATAAGAATTAAATTGCTTTTGTTAGTAAAACAGCTTTTCATTTTTAATCTGATTATCAAATTCATCCCAAGGTTTTATGTGCTGGTTTCATAGCTATTAGCATAAACTATCACTTGGTTTCCCTTGCCCATTTTCCTGTGAGAAGTGCCTGAGTGTATTTATTAATATATTATTTAGATTTGTACAGGAGCCTTTCTATCCTACCAAGGTTAACAGCAGCTGTCAGTGTTTTAATCTTTCTGGAGCGTTGCTCCTCTTTCCTGTGCATGGTGAAGGTCCGCTAGGCTCATCCTGTCCGACACTGACCCTTGCTTCTTTTTGTTGCTGTGCTGTGATCTAGCAAGGAGCAGCTGTTCTCTGTCCCTGTGTGTTGACATATGTCCAGAGAATTTCAAGTTAACTTCCAAAGAAAGAATAGAAAATCCAAACAGTCACAAATATTTGCTTTGAGCCTGTGAACATTTCATAGCTCCAATAATTTTAGAAAGGAGAGGAGCTCTGTGCCTTTATGTGGCTGAGGTCAATGCTCAGGTCGCCAGTGGGATTTCTTAAGCTGGAAAGACAGAGTTGACCATGACACATCCTCCTATCTCTTCGTCATGGACTGATGAAACAGCCAAGGGAAGTGATATTTGTTCTCTGTAGCAGATCTTTCATCTAAGGATTCGTTAGTTTACAAACACATTGACCTCAAACTGAACCTTTGTCAATTCCCCACTCTATACAGTCATTTACATATTAAAAACACAGGTCAGGTAATTTTATCAAGGTCGTTATACTTTAACGACCCAGTCAGGCATGGACTTCTCAGTTTTGGTGCCTTGTTATGAATACCTTTGCTCTACGTGGTTATTCGTAAGAGCCGGGGTATTGGGCAGTATTCTGCAAAAGAATCGGTCTATATACCCTCTTTCTTCTCAACGAATAATGTTTTTCGAAGGTGCAGCTCACCTCACAGATCCTTGAACAACGCCCAAATTCTTCCGGAGCAATCTGCCTTTGCTTTCTGACACACATGGATTCGCCCATGTTGTTGGCACCCATGTCTCAGAAGGGCTTTGATGGATGAATGGCACTTATCACTATTGGTGAATTGTGTGCTCCAGTAGATAATAAAAATAAATACAGCCAACACAATTGATTCCAGAGAGGGGGTGGCAGAGTAGGGAGCAACCAATCAAAAGTATCCAGAGCATCAAATTACGCCCTAGAGGAGTCTTCTCACATGTCCTTGGCTCCGTTTCCATGGTAGTATGGACTGCTTGGGATGCTCACTGGCAATTTCAATGCATTTAGACCACAGTTTACAAAGGGATAATCTTAGTAATATCAGAAGCAAGTACACGTTAACAGCCACTAAAATAAGCAGTATGAAGAACTATACTACATCTATCTTGCATGTTTTTCTATTCAGTATAAGGTTTTTTTTTTTTTTTTTTTTTTTTTTTAATCTGGAAATCAAGTCTGCTCCTAACAGGGGCTTACAAAAACTCAATTTTTTTCTTTTTTAATCAATTAGTTAATGACTTACTTATTTTTATTTTATGTACATTGGTCTTTTGCCTACATGGATGTCTGTGTAAGGGTGTCAGATCCCTAAAACTGGAGTTACCATCAGTTGTGAACTGTCATGAGGGTGCTGGGAATCAAACTCAGGACCTCTGGAAGAACAGCCAGTGCTCTTAACTGCTGAGCTGTGGAGGCCCAAAAATGAGAGCCTATTTTCACCTTGTCTGAAGTTCAGAGATTTAGAGGATGCTCAATTTTGCTAACAACAAGCAGAGCTACACATCCTGAATCGGGATTTGGTTCTTGATTCTTTTGACAGTAAGATGGCCCATACAGGTAGATTCACTCCACCCTGACAGATGGTCAGGATGTGCCAGCGTACTTCTGTTCCTCCTTTTGTAATTGGAGATTTAACCTGGAGAAGGGCTGCTTTCAGGTAACTTGGTCTAGGGTGGCTTCACTGCCTAAACAACAGAATGCTAATGACTTGATGTCTCAAAGTATTGAAGCAATTAACTGTTTGAGTTGTCCTTTGTATCGTGTTAAAGCAGTCTTTTGTGTCCCCCCTCCCCCCTTTGTGTTGGGTATAAAAGTGTATGGAAAATCAAATGTAGGCGTTTTCAGTATTCACTGGAACTCCCTCCCGGTACTATTCTATGGTTTCTGTTTTACTATTTTCATGTCTTTTTACTCTTTACTTATATTTCTGATCCCCCCCACCCCTACCCTGGCAAGTGGTATTTTTGTCAAGACTGGTCCCCAACACTGAGCCATCTCTCCAGCCCCACAATGACTCATCTCTGGACTCACAACTAGCATCTGCTAGACTGAAGACATCTGGGGCTGCCTAGGTTTTCAATTAGATTGTTTTAGCTCAAAGGTGTGAAGTAGTTTGTTCACAATATCATTCTCCGCAGAAGCAGCTTCATGACTACAGATTATGGATGGTCACATCGCTGGAGAATCCGACCTGCCAAAGCTACAGGGTTGGAGAGTCGCTTCCTCAAATTCTGATGACTTCTCAGCCTTTCAGAGTCTCTAGGGCGAAGTCAAAGGTCACAAAAGTCCAAGGTCACTCAGAGAAGGCTTAGCCTGGCATCTTCACACTCGTCACCAGCTGTTAACATCCTACTGGAGCCCGGAAAGAAGAGACTTGCAAGGGGGACAAATGCGATCACACTTCACCATATACGTATGCGGAATTCTCAAGATTAAAGAAAACTTCAGATAAAAATAAATACCATCAACACAGGAACACACAAAGAAGGAGTCAAAATGGATGCTGGAACAAAAAAGCAAGACACAGAGAAGGAAGTGGGCACAGTAATGACAAAAGCCCGGTTTTCATCCTTTCCTCTGAGGCTCTGCCTGATTGTAAAAATGGGACAAAGGTCTCATGCGCCACGCTGCTTTTTATGATTTTTGCCTTACAAACACTTCTTTATACTGCTTGCTCTGTATTAGACCCTCATTATAAATATTAATTATTAATCAGTACAAATATTAACTTTTTTTTTTATTCCTCATAGAAACCTCGAGAAGTAGGCACTTCTATTCCTGTTGGGTCAATGAAAAAAAAACCAAAAAAAAAAAAAAAAAAGACCCCCAAAACACATACATAGAGTTTGAGGCAGATGATCCCAAAGTCATGGACTAGCAAACAATGGGGCAGGATTCTCACAATATCCTTTGAAATTTTGGTATTGCGAAATGCAAAGGAGGAAATTGGGAAGTGTGAGGATATCAAATATCAATTTAATAGTAACAGCTAACCCCCAGGACGGATCTTTCAGGTGAAGAATTTCTAACATCTACAGAGGACCAGGACCAGAAAGAAAGATGCTTGGAAAATTCTGTTCCTTCTTGGGCTTCGCGTCACATTGGGAGAGCTGCAGAAACTACTGATGTCTATATTTGTTTATGAATCGGAGACTTTGATGTTGCTCGGATAAGGATTTTAATTTTTAAAAAAGAAGAAAGTTTGGATTTTTCCTGGAAGCAGAAAGAAGCATGAGTTTGATGGCTTGTGAGGGAAAAATCACTTTGGGTCATTTGAGGAGGGAGGGATTTTGGGGTGGGGAGACCGACAGCATTTGTGGAATCTGAACTCTTTCTTTGTGGCTTACGATCATGGGGACTTTCTTGGCCTGAGTTGTGAAGGTAGCATGACCCTCCCTCTGTGAGGGATGTAAGCTTGTCACCGTTTCCAGCTGTACAATTGCTTCATTATGTCCACTCCCACATTTTTCTGTTCATGGATAAAGGGTTCATTGTTGATACTGAGTCACCACCTGAAAACTACAGGATCATGACCCTCCCAGACTATCCGAGACTCTTCTGAGAAACAGCGTGCGTTAGTTGAGACCGGCAGTGCATCGCCTGACACCCTCCCAGAAGAAGAGTTAAGACTTTCTGTTTAAGACACCTGGGAAGCTACTAAATCTTTAAAAGTACGAAAACCATGGCTTGGAATATAGCTCCACAGTAGAGCACTTGCCAAGTTTGCACAAAGCTCTGGTTTTTATTTCCTGTAAGAAAAAAAGGAAGAAGAATGAAAGAAAAGAAAAACAGTTCTTTTAACCCTGAAAATCTATGTTCTGATTTTTAAAATGCTACGTGTTGGGGTTGGAGAGATGTCCTAAGAGTTATGAATATTCACCGCAGAACACCCAAGTTCAGTTTCCAGCACCCATGTTGGGTGACTCACAAAAGCTTGTGACTCTATCTCCAGTTACAAGGGATCCAACGACCTCCTCTGGCCCCCTCAGTCACCCGCATTCCTATACTCATACATACAGGCACGCACACAAGTACACATAATCTTCTAAAATGTGTTTTGCACACTTGTAAGTTTATTCATCAAACATATGTTTTAAGAGTTGCCAAAGACATAAATGTGTTTAAAACATGTTTTAGCGACCATGGCGCTCACAGGTGTGAAGAGTAACTTTGGCTCTCTGAGAACCATTGGAAGTGTCTGGAGATACTGTGAGTCACCGGATTGATGGTGGGGTCGACACTGTTGCTGGCATCTAACAAACTAAATATGTTGTAATACATTTGGACAACCCCTTTCAACAAATGATTATCTGGGCCAACATATTAAGAATATCGAGGCTGGAAAACCATACCATAGAAACTTTTCAAAACTTTCAGGAGCCGGGCGGTGGTGGTGTACGCCTTTAATCCCAGCACTCGGGAGGCAGAGACAGGCGGATCTCTGTGAGTTCGAGGCCAGCCTGGTCTACAAGAGCTAGGTTCCAAGACAGGAACCAAAAGTTACGGAGAAACCCTGTCTCAAAAAATCCAAAAAAAAAAAAAAAAAACCAACAACTTTTAGGATTTTTGCATAAGTCTTCATTTTGTTGTCTGTCTTTAGCTTTTTAGCTCAAAGGGGTGCCCAACAGGACATAGTGACTAGATAAGACCAAAACCAAAGGGACTATGCCACGCCAAAAACAATTTTGCGGCCTAACAAGAACTTACTCTTTATTTGTGACTTAGGAGAAAGTATTTTCTGAACTCTCATCATTGAAGGAAGACACTTCTTTAAAAATTTGCCTTGATGGTGTTTCTGAGAACAACTCCTGAGACTCCTTCAGAATAAGGTATTGCTAGTGAGGCCTTAGGTTGGAAGGACACAAACTGCGATGCTTGTTTGTGGTTATCGACTTAACTACATCTGGAACTAACTGAAACCCAAATGGCGGGTACACTCGTGAGAAATTTTTTTTTTTTCTTAATTGAATCATTTGAAGTAGTAAGAACCACTCTGGATCTTTTGAGATGGGAAGATCAACCTTGAGTTCAGATCTCTTGAGGAGGGAAGATTCACCACTTATTTTTCAAGACAGGGTTTCTCTGTGTAGCTCTGGCTGTCCTGGAACTCACTCTATAGACCAGATAGAGTTGTCCACACGAGATCAAGCCAACGAGATCAGTTAATACTCTGTCAGGCTACACTAACTGCATCAGCGGCTTATGAGAGACACACAGAGAAAAAGGTAGGTAGGTAGGTAGGTAGCTAGCTAGCTAGCTAGATAGATAGATAAACAGATAGATTGCATGAATGTGAGAAATAGCTTCTTGGTTCAGGGTGCTGGGGTGGGAGAGGGTGGGGTGGTGGGGTGGGGTGTTTGGGAGGGATAGATGGAAGTTGGAGGAAGGTATGATTAAGATACATTGTATACATGTATGAAACCCCCAAAGAATAAATAAAATATTTAAAAACTGCATCTAGGTGTCTATGGCACAGTAATTTATAGTACATAATTTAATTCTGTTCTTGTCTTTGTAAGAACTGCCCAACGGTCTCTTTTACTGCTTGTTTCTCTTACCTTGAAAGTTAAACTTTGAGGAGATTTTAGTCAGCTTTAATGCTGTACCACATCAGGTGTAACAAGCAGCCAGTTGTCTTCCATCCGACCGTAGTTCAATCCGCCTTGGTAGACGTATAACATCTGCACAGCAAGGGAGCCTGCCATGGCAGTCAGCTAACGGCTGGCATCCGTCTACAGAAGATGAAAAGTTTATCCCATGTGCTGGAATTAGCAGACGCGCAATCACCACCACAGCTGGCAATGTCAGAAGGAGAGGCGTACTGAGCTTATTCCTGAAGCTGCCAGATGGAAAAAAAAAAAAAGTCACGTAATGTGACTTTCTTTGAATTGTTTTCTCTTTTCCTGGTGTCAATCTGTCTGTCTCTCTCTCTCCGTTGCTAATACGTTTGAATTCACTTTTCAAAGTTGTAATCCTGGAACCAGAAAGCCGAAGGTTCTCTTAGGGGGAGAATCATTTTCCTTGAGCAGATGAACGGCACAAGGGAATACCAGGGCAGTTGGCTAGTTTCTATGTATGTACCAGTAACATTAAGGGAAATTATCCAAACGTCTGTTTGTCGCTTTGGACCCACTTATTTAACAGTAAACACAAACCGTCCAGTAGGGGGCAGTGCTGGCTTGCTCATTAATGCGCCCAATAGTAAATGCAAATTTGGTAATGAAAGAGTTTTCTTGATGCAAATCGTTCAGCAATCAACTAGATGAGATGACTTTGAATGCAGTAAGCCGTAGTAATTCACATTTAATGCAATCAGGATGTCATCATTTGCCTGGGACATAAATAATTGTTTTAGAGCCTGGATCAGAAATTAGGGACTCCCCCCCCCCCAACTCCCATACACACTTCTTCCCCCTTTGACACTGTGGCCATCAGAAAATCTTCTGTGTTCTCTGAGACTCATTTTTCTCACTAGAAAATGATGTATTTGGTGCAGATAAAGGCTAACTTCCCTTTTGTTTTCAGAAATACTCATCCTATGAAAGAGTATCCCCAATAAATTAATTTTGTAAAAAGCGATGTCCTGGAGATGTGACCATAACTGCCGACTTAGCTGCTCCAGATCCCCTGAAGGGCTTTCCAGAAACTAAATGGGGCCGGACCGTGAGTCACATGAGGAAACACACCAACCCCAGCCTTTCTGGGGCCTCCACCTTTATCTAACCAAGACATTACTCTAGAAAAGCAGTGTGAGAGGGACCTGATGTATATCAGCTTCAGAAGCTAGCACTACTTGCTTTCCCGTGGGTGAGACACTGAGAGGCTTTCTGCCTAACTTCTCCCCTGAGTCATGGAGGCCCCTTGCTTCCATTGCCCCACAGAACAGGTTCCATAATGGCCTCTGTGGTCCGTGTGCCTGGCCCTTCACACCCGTGGATGTCACAACTGCAGATTCACTCAGTTGATGTGATGGAAAGTACTCTTTTTAAAAATTGCGTTCCTATTGGGCATGTATATTGGTCTCCACCAATCACCATGGCATTAGTCCCTAACCAAGGCAACATAACACCTGCTCACATGGCAGTGACCCTATGCTTAGCATGCAGAAGACACAGGGCTGGATCCCCAGTCATATACTGAACATGGGGTGCAGACTTATAATCTACTGCCAATACTTGGGAAGTAGAGGCAACAAGACCATAAGTTCAAGGCTAGCCTGGACTACATAAGTAGTTTGAGGTCAGCCTGGGCTGTGGTAAAACCACATCTCAGCAACAACAACAACAATGGACAAAAATAAAAAAAGAACCTTGGGGAATAGAGAAAGAGAAACCATTCATCATGTGTAAAGAATCTTTAATAAAATAGTGAGCAGTGTCTTCATTAGTCGGTGGGACCAGGATGGCAGTAGGTCCCTTTGGTCACGAGACTTGCTTTCTGTGGTTTTAGTCACCTATGGTCTACTGAAGTTGAAAATACTAAACAGAAAGCATCATAAATAAACAATTTGTAAATTTTACTTCTATTTTTATTTTTCACTTTTTGAGGTGGAGAGGATAAAACCCAGGATTTTGCGTAAGGCTAGGTGATCCCTCTATGGCTGAGCCACAACTGTGGCCTGGCACCAATGCATACATTTCAAATTATATGTGACCCTGAGAAGTATGATCAACCTTATACCGTCTAGCTCCATGGAGCCCGGAAAGTGGGCTGTCCCTTTGTCTAGTGTTTCCATGCTGTAGATGTTACCATCCATTCGTCACTTAGTCTTGATGATGAGATCAATTGGTGAAAACATCAGGCGGGCAGATTGCAGCAAAGCAGAAATGTCTTTGTCATAGGGCCCAAATGTTATCTGTTAAAGCCAGAGGCCTGTTTATACATTTCAAGAAAGGCATTACATGGTAGTCATGAAGGTGTTAGGCCAAACACTGAGCTGGGAAAGGAAGGGCTAATATGGAGACTAAAGACAGCAAAAGAAAACTTGGCTCCCAATCTGTAGCACCTCAGCAATCCACAATTCCTGAAATTTTCCTCAGCCTATCAACCTTATCAAATATTTAAATATTTAAAGGATTATTTTAAAATCACCATGCCTTTGTTTCTGGGAACTTCAGAGTTCTCTCTATTGGCCAAGCATAACATTTTGTGACCTCACTGAGCAAATAATTGTCAAATGTCCCACAGTACTAGGGAGACGCATTCCCAGATTCTGATGTAGGTGGACAGGCAGGAAAGCAGTCTTCAATGCTGATAAACAGAAGAGCCATTACGGAAGAAGTCTCTGGCTCATTTGAAGCACATTAGACATTATGATACAACTTTTGTTTATTTCTCTCTCTATTTGACGTAAATTTACAGGTGGCCTACAACACCTAAAGGGAAAATAACCAGGAACGTAGAATGTACAATGGCTGTTAGAAGTGAAGGCCATCGATGAGGGAAACACATGTTAGCCCTCCAAAAGTGACATCTTTTTTAACTAGGTTGACTGTGTTTCCCCTTGTGCCTGGATTTATTTGTACTCTATGAAATATTTTGTCTGACTTTTGAAACTACTTATTATCTTTAATTCTAGTTTGGAAAAGCCAATAGACAATCATAATACAGAAAAAATAGATAATGACAGCAATTTATTAAATTTTCTTTTAACAAGATTGTCCTTTGCCATGTATCAAACATTATCAGTGGTACAGATGGAAATAAGAGATGAGACCTGTGAGAATTAAAATTCCCTAATTTTGTGGGCACAACCAAGTCTCATTTCTCATTTTATAACAAGAAGGCAGAAATGGAACCCCAACAGGAGTCCCTGGTAAACATCATCGATTTACTTTGTATTGACAAAATAGAACTTTTATTTTATTTAAAAAGTTCTAACTAACTGTAGTTTAGGACTCCTTATATCAAGAGACACAACCCTCAAGTTATGATTCTCTATGAATGTTACTGCCATTGGACACTAATTGGTTTTTAATTTTAGGAGGTGTTTTGGTGGTATAATTTGTTCAAAGGTTAACTCTAAATTTTGGGTAGCTCTAACAAGAGTCGGGGGTATTGAATAAGTCATTTGAAGGTAGTCAGAAGTCTGAATATGGTACGTGATTTTTATAGCCCTAGCTTCTTATACCTAAACATTTTTCATACCATTAAAAACATGGTGATCTGGGTGTTTGGACACAATAACAATGTTCCTTTCTTATTTATTTAGTAGGCAAAAATTTATTTGTTTTAAGATGTGGAAGTTTGGATTTAAAATGATTGCCTCCTACTGAGCAGTAGTGGCACACACCTTTAATCCTAGCACTCAGGAGGCAGAGATAGGCAGATCTTCAGGAGGCAGAGATAGGCAGTTCTCCGTGAGTTCGAGGCCAGCGTGGTCTACAGAGCAAATTCCAGGACAGTACCCAAAGCTACAGAGAAACCCTGTTTCAAAAGACAAAAACAAACAAACACAAAAGCAAAAGCAAAACAAAACAAAACAAAATTCTACTTTTGGGCTAGAGAGATGGCCCAGAGATTAAGAGCACTGGCTTCTTTTCCAGAGATCCTGAGTTCAATTTCCACCAGCATCATGGCAGCTCACAACTGCTTATGGTGAGAACTGGTGCCCTCTTCTGGCATGCAGGTGTACATGCAGGCAGAATACTGTAAAATAAAGAACAAACAAATAAATAAGTAAATCTTAAAAAAAAAATAGTTGCCTCTCTAGTGGCATTCCTTTTAGAAGATCAAACATAAGTCATTATCAATTTAAAAACTCGGTGTTTAAAAATCCAAATTATATCCAGCAATGGGAGAATTCTTTAACATGATAGTGAAAAGACTTAATCTTTTTTAATATAAAGAACATAGTTAAGTAAGGTGGGTGAGCTGGCAAGCAAACTATCATAGCAGGAACATAATAGCATCTTCCTTTGTAGATTCTCTATGACAAAAACTTGGGCTGTTTTTATCATTAGCAAATATACCAAGTAAAATTTCAAATATATTAGACAATTTTTTTTTTTTTTTTTTTTTTTTTTTTTTTGGTTTTTCGAGACAGGGTTTCTCTGTGGTTTGGGAGCCTGTCCTGGAACTAGCTCTTGTAGACCAGGCTGGTCTCGAACTCACAGAGATCCGCCTGCCTCTGCCTCCCGAGTGCTGGGATTAAAGGCGTGCGCCACCACCACCGGCTATATTAGACAATTTTTAAAATATCTAAGTATAAAATGATTTAAGAAATATAAAGGTAAGAGTTAGTAGAAATGTGATCAGAGAGGTTTTGAGTTAAGTTATTTGGGGAACTTAAAATTTATTATTATTATTATTATTACTGTTGGTTTTTTGAGACAGGGTTTCTCTTCTTAGTGGAAACTTAAGCAAGCCAAGACCAGACCCCAGATACACGCCTACCAAAAGTTAATCAGAACACAAAGTAAATAAAAGCCAGGGTATGGTTCCACCAGGACTTCTGAAGCTGGAATCTGTGTGGGCTTTGAAAACAGCTGCTGCGGTGTAGACCGCTTTGGCGGGTCAGTTAGTCTAGGGATTGTAACCCGCCTGGCTTGTCAGTTATTCCAGGGTCCTGGAGAGGCGCTACCTGAAAGACATGGGCGGGAGACAGGAAGGAGGCCAAGCAGAGTTCTTGTCAAAGCCTCCGTTTATTAGCATCATGGTTGTGGCTTATATAGCCCCTGGATGAGGAATTTGGGTTGGGATGGGGGCAGAGGCAGGAAGGGATCTTGCCGCGATGGTCCAAGCCGGTCACGAGGTCGTCGGCCAGGAGGTTAGGATCGGTCAGGAAGTCACAAGTTGACTTACCTAGTTCTCTAGATAGTTGGAATGTGAGGCGGGTTCTGCTAACAGATAGCTCTCTGTTAACAGATAATTGGGTGTGGGGTAGGCTCTGCCAATAAAACAGTTCTAAATACCGTTGGGGTGTGGGGCTCTCTGCAAATTCCCCAGGGCAATGGTCCCTGCAATAATTTTGGGGGGAAATGGCTCCTGACACTGTGGGGATGGCAACGGTTTGCTGCACACTGAGAAAGAACCTTAGCTTCCCCAACAAGGATAAGGGTGCTGGGAAACTCCTAAGGTCGGGCCGGCCAAGGCCTGCTGAGAGCCAGCCAGAGTCACCCCTACTATTCTGCATACTGACCCATCTGGTCTAACGAGTTTGATCTGGAGTCAGACAGCAGGTCTCTCATTAGCAGTTTGCTCCCTCAAACATTTCAAGGAGAGGAGAGATCCAATGCACATCCCAGAGAGTAAGAAATATTGTCTGATCATAAGTTTGTGTGTGTACATACATACATACATAGTCACAATAAAACTTTTCCATACTCATATATATGTATATACATATACACACATATGTAAGTATATACATATACACATGTATGTATGCGTATGTGTGTGACTGGCTTTTATTCATTGGTACATGAAACTCAATCCATTTTCATATTGCTTGACTATGTCTTAGGGTTGTGCCACACATACCTGCAATGTCCTGTTACATTCACTCGGTTTCATACTTCTCACTCATATCTCTCAGTCTCTTTTTCCATTCCCTTTTTACCTCTTTAAAATGTTTTTGAAAATTGTTTTTATTTTATATGTATGGATTTTGCCTGCATGTATGTCTGTGCACCGTGCATGTGCAATGCCCTTGGACACCAAAGAAGGTACCAGATCCCCTGGAACTGGAGTCTCCATGTAGGTGCTGGGAACTGAACCTGGGTCAATCTAGAATGGTCATTCTCAACCTTCCTAATGCTGTGACCCTTTAATACAGTTCCTTGTGTTGTGGTGACGCCAACCACAGAATTATTTTCATTGCTACTTCATAACTGTGATTTTGCTATTGTTATGAGTCAAATGTAAATATCTGTGTTTATCAATGGTCTTAGGTGACCCAGTGAAAGAGTTGTTCAGACCCAAAAGGGTTTCTCTGTGTAGCTCTTGTTGTCCTGGAACTCACTTTGTAGATCAAGCTGGTCTTGAGTTCACAGAGATCCTCCGGCCTCTGAGTGTGTGCCGCCACCACCTGGCTAAAGGCAGGCTTTAAAAAGGTGGCTGTATATCTACCAAAGGTATAATAGCAACTGTCTATGGCATTCACAGCTGGGCAAAAAAAAATATTTTACTTCCCTGAGTTGGTTCTCTTTGCCTTTGTATAGTATAAAAGTCCACTTCATTCCGATCTTACGGCCATAGGTAAGTTCACAAAGGTGGAGAGCCAGTGGCTACCTGCTTCATATTAGGACAACCATTGTCCGTTCTTATCTCACCCCCAGCCACTGGGATCTCACTGACATCCCAAGGCAAAGGCGATACCTAGTACCATATTAAGTTTCTTTGCTGTCACAGGGGAGTTACGTGTAAATTCTTACATATGCCTGAGCCCTCTGGGGGAAGTGTCACTGACTAGGATAGAGCAGGAAATAACACGGTGGCATCAGGTTAGGGCTGGCTGTCACACCCCCATATCTCTGCTGGTCTCAGGATTCCCAAGAGTCTCCCGCCTGGCCTCTCCATCCAGGCATCCAGACCTAATTTGGTCTTCATACCCTTTCAGGTTCCTCCCCTGGATTGTATACTGGGGTCCCATTGCTCTTCTTACTCTTATTTAATTCCCTTTCTTGGATCCCTGGTGTGGTGGTTTGAAGAGGAATGTTCCCCATAGGCTCATCTATCATAACACTTGGTCATTAGGGAGTGGTACTACTTGAGAGGAATTAGGGGGTGTGACCTTGTTGGAGTAGGTGTGGTCTTGCTGCAGGAAGTGTGTCACTGGGGTGGGCTTTGAAGTTTGCAACAACTCAAGCCAGGTGCAGCGTCTCTGTCTTCCTTATGCCTACAGAACCTAATGAAGAACTCTCAGCTCCTTCTCTGGCATCATGACTGCCTGCTTTCCACCATGCTTCCTGCCACGGTGATAAAGGACTAAGTCTCTCTGAAACTGTAAGCCAGCCCCAATGAAATGTTTTCCTTTATAAAAGTTGCTGTTGTCATGAAGTCTCTTCGCAGCAACAGAACGCTGACTAAGATACCTGGCTTGAAGGAATTTCAGAGTCCTGCGACACCTCGCTCTGGTCCCAAGGGTGGTCCCACAGCAGTTTTTCTGACTTACTTTGTTTTCTCTTTTTGCTGCTCAAGCTTGCTGCCCAAGCAGGGAGCCAACAGGATGCCGACCTCCCTTCTTGGCCTGGGGGCAGCTCTCACTTTCTTTTTCACTGAGAAGGAAAAGCCCAGCTCTTGCTTGATGTGCTTCTGTATATGTGTTGCTTTTATTGATCGATGAATAAAGCTCTTTTGGCCATGGCT
Source organism: Chionomys nivalis (assembly GCF_950005125.1). NCBI lineage: Eukaryota > Metazoa > Chordata > Mammalia > Rodentia > Cricetidae > Chionomys > Chionomys nivalis. The sequence continues at coordinate 51,635,123 of NC_080095.1, forward strand.
TAACAGAGCAAAGTCAGGTGGAAAATCCGCACAATCTAGAGTAGGTGGACTCAGAGAGATGCTCGTAGCTCCTGAGGGGGAAAGACATGCTGGTTGAAACCTTAGCAGTAGGCTACAGCCTCGTGGTGATACACAGATTAATAGAAATGGGCTAATTTAAGATATAAGAACTAGCTGGAAATAGGCATGAATCATTGGTCAAACTGTTGGAATTAATATAGTTTCTGTGTGATTATTGGGGCCTGGGCGGCCTGGAAACGAATGAGCAGTCTCCGCCTACACTTGCTGGAGGCTGTACTCACCCTAATTTCCCAAGACTCTGACAACATCCATCAGGGACAGTTTGAAAGGGTGGGAAGGGATTCGTTGGGATCATTTTGGGGAATGACAAAACAGGTTCTCAACTATAAATACATTTAAGGAGGTGGCTAGCCCGTTTTAGAATACCGATTGCGTAACACAGCTTTCCTGGGAACTTGGTGCTCATTGCCAATTCTGTGGCCACAAAATTTTCCACTCCACATCGCATTAGGTTTGTGGCCAGTACAGATGAGGGCAGGAAAAGCTTAGGAGTGGGACACATGGTTCCTATTTTAGACATTTTGAAATGAGCATTAGAAACTGGTAGAGGTGAGGGTGAGGATAGTGCCGGCAGTTCACTCTGGGACTCCTCAGGGTAGATAACAGACAACGAAGAGGTCACTGGGGCATAGAACAGATAGAGGGGCAAAGAGGTAAGGGTAGCATCAGTCCCAGGAGCTCCCATGGTCACAGGTGAGGAAGAGTGGGAGGAGCATGTAGTGAAGGCTGAAAAGGAGCCAGCTCCTGTAGACACAGAGCAAACGCCTTGATCTTGAGGACAGATGGGCTGACCCCTGACTAGTGAATGTGTCAAAGGCAGACATTTGGTACAGGATGAAAGTGTTTTCCGTGGTACAGGGAAAAGCCTAACAGCTCTGAGAGCAAACGAGGGCATGAAGTTGGCAGACAAGGCGTGCCGATGAACTTTGTTGTAAGGGAAAGCGTGAAAACTGTATCCGCAGTTAGAAGGGAACTTGGGATAAAGACGCATCGGTTCTTCCTTGAGATGGACTAGACGATGCATGCTTTAGTGTGAAAATATTTCCTCTATGCTAGAGGAAAGAAAAACGTTGAGTGAAATTGTAATCATAACTAAAGCAAGTTATAGTAATAAGGTTGCAGCTACGACTTCGGTAAAAGGAAGTTCAGACGCAGTGTCTCAAGCGGGTGTCTGGGCTGCAAGTGATGAGCATCCCATCCAAACCAGATGAACTTGAACAAAGGCACAGAAATCCCGCCAAAGGCAAGACCTGATTACACAGACACAAACACAGGTGTCACCTCAGACGGGAACAAGAATTAGTTTGCTCTGGGACCAAATATGAGGGAACATGACCTTGGAGCACAGGCTGTCCCTATGTGGGAACAGTTTCATCAAGTTTTTCTGGCAGCCCCATAGGAGCGGACATCAGAGCACTTTTGAAATGCGCCGTTGAGAGGTAGGTGAGCTAGGGCGAGGCAGGGAAGATCTCTGCTGTGGGTCCCAGATGCTCTCTACGATGGTCTTAGCTTCGGGGTTGGTGGAAGTGGTCTGCTAATATAGTCTAAGAGGATGCAGCAGAGACTCACTGGGATGTTAGGCTGGACGTGACACGGAGGTGGACAACGAGTGGCTATTAACGGGCTACTGAAGCAGCCTGTGATTTGTCTATAAGGCTGAACGTTTCAACTCTCCACCCATAGAAGTGCCAATCAACCCACGAGTCTTATGGAATCTTTAACTTGGATGTACTTGTTTTTTCTTTTTTAATCTAAGAATTTCAGGTTACAGCAAAAACAGTCAGTTGTAAGAGTAGAAGATGGGCCATAGCACTGAGAGGAAAGTCTCGGGAGCCAGGACTTCTCTGCCACCAGCTCTCTCCCTTCATTTGACTTTCACCAGTTTCTGCTTTTTACATGGTGTCCTTACTCTCTTATAGTTAGGATGTGTCTCCCTCCCTTCCTCCATTCCTCTGTCCCTCCATCCCTCCCTCCCTTCTTCTTTTTCTTTTTTCTTGCCTTCCTTCTTTCCTTTCTTGCTTGTCTTTCTTTAGGTGGGGGTTTGAGACAGGGTTTCTCTGTGTAGTCCTGGCTGTCCTGGAACTCACTCTGTAGACCAGACTGACCTTGAACTCACAGAGATCCATCTGCTTCTGCCTCCCAAGTGCTGGAATTAAAGGTACGTGCCACCACCTGGCCTTCCTTCTTGTCTTAGGACAGGATCTCAACTTTGAATCTTGGACTTTAGATCCTCCCTCTCCAGTGCTGAGGCTACAGCCATTACACCAGACTGGGATGCGTCTTTTCTATGGGATCGTTCAGCCACAAACTGCTTCCAGTCTTCTATCTTCCCAAAGAAAAGAGAAAATTTCCCCCACACTAGCAAGTTCAGATGAGTAACTGACAGGAATTAGTCATCTATCTCTGAGCTTCAACTCCGCTTGTGGGGAGTAAGGATTCTTTGAGAGGCCCTGTCCAGATCTACAGTCTCTTCTTCTGATTCTTATCACTTGCTGGTCGTGGTGGTGGTGGTGGTGTGTGTGTGTATGCACAGTGCTTGCATGATATTTGTGTTTGCACACACATCCCTTGGTGCACTCATGAAGGTCAGGAGACAGTTTTATGCAGCTGCTTCTTTCCACTCACTTTGACATGGGTTCAGAAGATCAAGCCAAGATTACCAGGTTTATGCAATAAGCCGCTTTACCCGCGGAACACTTTGTTGCTCCTCTTTTGTTTTGTTTTGATATAGGATCTCTATGTGTAATCCAAGCTGGCTTTCCCTCTGTTCTCCTGAGGGCTGGAATTTCAGATATGGGACACCTGGTCATATGCCCTTTTAAAAATGGCTGTGTTCAACTTTTTGACATTATGACATGACACTGTCATCCACAAAGTTCATGCTCAAGAACTGCACGATGGAGTTACCAAAAAATTACCAAAAACCCCTCATAATGTCTTTAGTACGTTTGTGATCTTGTGTTGGCCACGCCAGGCAGTTAATGACTCCAGACTGTGCAAACAGGAGTCATTCTTTCTTTTTCTTTTTTATTTATTTATTTATTATGTATAAAACATTCTGCCTCCATGTACGCCCGCACGCCAGAAGAGGGCGCCAGACCTCATTACAGATGGTTGTGAGCCACCATGTGGTTGCTGGGAATTGAACTCAGGACCTCTGGAAGAGCAGTCAGTGCTCTTAACCACTGAGCCATCTCTCCAGCCCCCAGGAGTCATTCTTTCTAAGCAGACTTTTTTCTGTCATTTCTTTTTTTTCTCTTATAAAATGTGTTAAATGTTTCTTATTAGAATTTTCTCTCTGATAGCTGTGAGCAATTTTCCAACAGGCAAACACCTCCAGGTTAGAGGAAATAAAACAGAGAGCCGATTTTATCAATTAACAGGGAATTGGTCTTAGAACCAAGAATATTCAAGCGAGGTTGAATATTTTTGTTGATTTGTGAATCTCCTGTGGTATGGAACCTTTAGGAGATGTGATCCATTCACAGCTGGCTTTTTGTGTGTGTGTGTGGGGGGGGAGAAGCTGCAGTTTAACAATTATATTAGCAGTGTTTACTGATCTTGTAAATCACAGGATTTCAACTGTGACCTTTTCATACATGCAAGTAATAAGCTTGAATCCTATTCATCCACGTGAACAACTTAGGGAATGATTTACCTTGCTTACCGCTTCAGAGAGTTCCGTCTGACTTTGTTACTTAGAGCCTAGGTAAGATTGAACATCATAGCCAAGCTTTCTTACCCGGGCTTCATCTAATGAATGGACCATGCTTGCAGCGTGACTTAGGGAAGTCACGCGGGAGAGGTAGGTCCTGGGTAGGGCTCTGTTTCACGTGACTAGATGTTTTCAGTCTCCTTCCTCCCTTCAGGAGTCTGCTTCCATCCAGTCTTAGGCATGCGTTTCCTTTTCTAACAACCCAGCTCTGTTTACAATGCCATGTCCCTGGTGCAGGGCTTTGCTGTAGAACGCAATCTCTGACCTCACAGACGAGATTCTCGGTTCCTTCGCACCGCTTCTCTGATATCTGTGGCTAACTTTAAAGGTGTGTCTTTTTTCTCAGTGCCCTCTCCTCCTGGTGGATACTACGGTTTTCAGCTCACCTGTGCTGTTGTTTTTCTTGTAAACTCTGATATGATTGTCCTCAAGTTTCCTTCTAGGCTCTTTAAAAAAAAAATTCTTTTATTAAAGAGGCTGGGATCCCACCCACCCCAAAAACCAGAGTTCCCTTGGTAAGGCAGGCCCCTTGACTGAAACTTGGTGCAAAGCCTTTCAGTAGCACTCAGAGACCACCGTAGTAGACACTGCCAACTCTTATCCTGCCATCCATTTGAACTGAGAAGTTCGAGGAGGCTTAGTTTGCAAGGGAAGATGTCAGTTAGAGATGGGCTATGCCTTTTTGTTTGTTTGCTGTGTCTACACTGAACTCTGAGCATTGCAGTTACTCCCAATGAAACAGTTCTGATGTCAACTTTTTTTTTTTTTAAATTTATTTTATTGAGCTCTACATTTTTCTCTGCTTCCCTCCCTTCCTCTCCCCTCCCCTTCAGCCCTCTCCCATGGTCCCCATGCGAGGGACATCAACTTCTTAGGGACTCCCCCTACATCTTTTTTTAAAAATTTATTTTTATTTTCTGAACATTAGTTTTTCTTGCCTGCATGTATGTTTATGTGAGGGTATTGGGTCCTGTGGAACTGGAGTTGCAGACAGTTGTGAGCTGCCACGTGGGTGCTGGGAATTGAACCTGGGTCCATTTGGAAGAGCAGTCAGTGCTCTTAACCTCGGAGCCATCTCTTCAGCACTCCCCACTCCCCCTTTTTTAAGACAGGGTTTCTCTGTGTAGCAACTCTAGCTGTCCTGGAACTCACTGTGTAGACCAGGTTGGCCTTGAATTTGGAGATCCACCTACCTCTGCCTCCTGAGGTGCTGGGATAAAAGGCCTGAGCCTCCACAGCCCTTCCCAAGGAGTCTCTTAGGTTGGTGGTCACCATCAGCCTTGAAAGCAGCAAGAGAGCACTGTCAGACTGGTTCTCAGCAGAAACAGCAATGCAGAGCGGATTAGGGACTTTAGTGTGGGTTGAATGGCTGCTTGCACAGACCTTTCTAGAGAAGGAAGCTTACTGGCCAGGTGAGTGGGCAGATTTTCAATGGGATCAGAGAGTGGAAGGGAAGAACCCTTAGGACCCTCAAAGCTCTGAGAACTCTTAGTTACTAAAAGTAATACTCTTCAAAAACACTTCAAAACAAAAACAAAAGGGAAACCAGTCAGCCAAATGGAATGCACTCAGCACTGGGGGAGGCCTCAGACTCTCTCCTCTCTCCTCAGCCTCCAAAGTGCTTATACTACAGGCATGAGCCAGCATAGCCTATTCTTACACATTGTAAAATCATATTTAGTTTTTAGGGTTTTTTTTTTTAAGGAGGAACAGCCTTTGACATCAGAACTTATATTTTATTACAGGAATTAGATCTCTCCGCATTACCTTTTTCTGATGCTAGGGGCTGAATTTAGGGCCTCCTCTGTAGCTAACTGTACATGGTATCAGTGAGTTACACTGCTGGTTTCCCATAAAATAGAGAGACCAAAAGTTTAAAAGGTTTTGCCTCATCAAAACTGAGCAGTTCCCCATCTGAATGTGATTTGTGCCCATCTTGCCTTTTGTGTCCCCGCGAGGCTTCCACAGTGAAAGTCCTCTTTCTCAGAAATGCCTGAAAAGCAAGGACAGTGGTCCTCTCAAGGCGTTTAGCAAAAAGCAGCGAAGTGTTTCTAGTCGAAGTGAATCAAGAATAGCATTCTTTGACAGTCCTGTGGGAGTAGGCAGGACCACCGTGAGAACAACACTCTCTCTGTCTGTGGTGCTCTTGCTATGAGCATGATCTGTGGCAGGGCGACGGAGTGTCATGGTGATGGAGTGGCAGGGTGACTGACGGAGTGGCAGGGTGACTGACGGAGTGGCAGGGCGACGGAGTGGCAGGGTGACAGAGTGTCAGGGTGACTGACGGAGTGTCAGGGTGACGGAGTGTCAGGGTGACGGAGTGTCAGGGCGACGGAGTGTCAGGGCGACGGAGTGGCAGGGTGACGGAGTGGCAGGGCGACTGACAGAGTGGCAGGGCGACTGAGTGTCAGGGTGACGGCGTGTCAGGGTGATGGACTGGCAGGGTGACAGAGTGTCAGGGTGACGGAGTGTCAGGGTAACGGAGTGTCAGGGTGACAAAGTGTCAGGGTGACTGAGTGTCAGGGTGACTGAGTGGCAGGGCGACTGAGTGGCAGGGCGACTGAGTGTCAGGGTGATGGACTGGCAGGGTGACAGAGTGTCAGGGTGGCGGAGTGTCAGGGTAACGGAGTGTCAGGGTGACAAAGTGTCAGGGTGACTGAGTGTCAGGGTGACTGAGTGGCAGGGTGACTGACGGAGTGGCAGGATGACTGACGGAGTGGCAGGGTGATGGAGTGGCAGGGTGACAGAAGTTGAGCACTGAGATGGGCTTTGCGGTTGCTAAGGATACCCTAGTTAAGTTGGTGTTCTCAGAGTCATGTCGTAAGGCATCATGGCGTCAGTCTTCTCTGCTCTTGAAAGGGTCCTGTCCCAGTGGACAGACTGCTTTGAATTTTGGGGTCCAGAACGACAGTCACGTTCTTTCTTTGTCACCATCCTGACTTCCAGAAGTGGCAGAAGGGAGGAGGAAGCTGCTGCCCACAATGGGAATGGAAGAGAGGCACAAGAGAGTTCTCTGCTATTGTGCAACCTCCCTGTTCAGAGAGGAAATGATACTGCATACTGATGTGGCTAGTGCTTGAATTTTGTCCTTTTCATTATTGAAATTTTACACTCCAGTAGTTAAAATTCTATCAGGTTGAGCTGGACATGATGGGGCATACCTGTAATCCAGTACAGGAGGCTGAGGCAAGAAGATCACAAGTTTGAGGCTGACCTAGGTTACGTAATGAGTTCGAGGTCAGCCTTGTTTGTTTATTTCAAAGCAACCACATCAGCTTAAAGACTACAAACTTCAAGAGAGCCAGGCTGTTTTGCTCTGCCTGTTACTTGCACCCCAGGTCTCAGCAGAGCCCCACATTTGCTCTCCCACCCTTCATTTGTCTTCAATGCTTTGCTTTCAGATTCTCCAGTGGCATCAAGAGAAGGGGAGCAGCAGCGGTGATGGCTGTGAAGAGAATTTGTTGAGCGGCTTCACCGCAGAGTCCAAGGCTGCTGTTGTTTGTCCTCTCTCACTGGTGAGCAGAATAGATGAGGATAGTTTTGTATCACAGAGATATGAATAATAGATAAGTTATCTAATGATGATCGAAATGGACTTGCTAAATGTAACCTGAGCTCAATGGTAGAGAACTTGCCTAGAATTTTTGAGGCCTTAGGTTTGAGCTCCAATACACACACAGACACACAGTAACACACACAGATACACACACACACAGACACACACACATAGCAACATGCACACACATAGACACACAAACAGTGACACATATACAGACACACACACAGATACACACAGTGACACAGACACACAAACAGTGACATAGACACACACACAGACACACACACAGTGACACAGACATACACACAGACACACACAGACACACACAGACACACACAGTGACACAGATACACACACACAAGGGGGGAAGCACACAGACAGGTGGGAGACAGAACTAAATTCCAATATGAATTGTTGAATTATGCTTTATTCAAGTGAAAAACAGTTTCTGAAGTTGAAATTTGCTTGTTTGTGTTTTTCTTCTCTAATGCATAAGTTACTGTATGGTTTTATAATAGCTTTGTAATTAGCCAAGGTATTCCAGAGAAACAAAAGTAACTTGGTATGCAAATAGTGGGGGTGGGGTTAAAGAAATTAGCAGGTCTTTGACACACCAGCAGCTGGAATGTCAGGGGAGAACTGAGGTGACTGGAGACCAGGAGCAATGTGGAAGCAAGATCACCTCTTCTTCCCCACCTCTCAGTTGTCTTTTTTTTTCAAAACTTCAATTGATAATGAATTGCCACATTGTGAAGAGTAGGTCATGTACTTTACTGGAAGCCCATTGATTTAAATGATAAAATACATCTTTAAAATACCTTCACAGCAATATCTAGACTGACATTTGAACAAAAATTGGGTATCATGGCCTAGTCTGTTGACTTGAAGTTGTTTGTCCCAACTGCCTGCTCCCAAATAACTGGCAGCTGCTTCTCTAATAACTGACTCAGAGACTTAATATAAATTATACATGCTCGGCCAATAGCTCAGGCTTATTACTAACTAGCTCTTACAACGTATCCCATTTCTATTAATCTATGTGCTCCCCTTGTGGCTTTTACCTATATCCTGTTTTGTGTGTCTGACTCATTCTTCATCTGGCTGGTAACTCTCCTGACTCCACCCTTCCTCATCCCATCCTTCTCAGTTTGGCTTTCCCACCTAATTTTATCCTGTTCAGCTATTGGCCAATTAGCTTGTTTATTAAACCAACCATAGTGACATATATTCACACAGTTTACAGAAGGATAATTACATAGCACTAGTCAAGTAGTGCGGCGAACTCCCTGACCAGCAGGAAAAGACGGTCACCAGACGAGGATTCTTCCCAAATCACGCTTTATTGGAGCCTCTTGGTTGAAGGGAGAGCGGAAGCGAGGGGCCCCCCCCGAGCGCCAAACGGCAGCTGCTTATATAGGGGGTAAGGGAACGAGTCATGCCTGGATTGGCCGATGCGCGCCTGCCGATGCTCCTGGACACGGGATTGGCCCTAAGCACATCATCGTCACTGCACATACGAGAGGCACGGTTCCACTGCATTGCCTAATATGGAGCTGTCCACCAAGCGAGGCCAGGGCCAAGCGCCATCTTGTAATGGCGGCCACTCGAATCCGCTCCCAGCAAAGTAGGAACATAACATTAATTAATTTAAGAACTCAGGTTTTGTTTTGTTTTGTTACAGGAGCTCATGCTTTCCACTATAACCAGCAAAAAAATTCCCAGTTGCATTCTTATGGAAATTTAGAAGTTCAATTAGAGGCAGAGAAATAAAGGTTATATCAAGATTTTGCTTCTCATGGGCAGTTCTTCCAATCAGTTAAAACTTTATGAAAAAAAACAACTATCCTTTGGTACCCCACTGCCTTGAGAGAGCAGAACTCTGATTTGCAACTAGGTGGGACCTTTGTTTGAGTTAGAAGCACAATAACTTTGAATGAACTAAAAACAACTCCCAAACTCTCTGATCTTTGGCTTCTTTGGGCCTCCATAATTCCTCCCTTTTTAAATTAATGTTAATAAAGCCTGTGCTTCGGCATCAGGACAGATGATCACGTCTGCCTTGGGATGAAGACTTTTCCACTTCCCAGTCTTACCTGTCTTTGGAACACGCGTTCTCATTCATGCAAGTCCATGCCTTAGGTGCCTGTGGGGGAAAGGATTGTTGGACTCTAGCGTCCAAACATCGAGGAGGAGTCGCCCCCAGAGACCACCTCACACACCACAGCCGATGCAAAAGCATGAGGATTTTATTAATTCTGTCATGACAGGGTCCCTCAGCATTCAGGAAGCCAAGAGACCTCAAATAGCAGGCACAGGCTACTTTTAAAGGAGAAGGCCACAGAAGCAAGGGGGATTGTGATTGGCTTATTCAAAAGGGCTATTACCAATAATTGGTTGGAGAGCTGTTGCCAGATCAGATGAGGTAAGAGGTCATTTTGACCCTGTTTCCCAGGGGACTGAATCAAAACATACGTATATGGGCAATTGTTCAGGAACTGAGTACGTGCATGTGTAGCTGTTAGGTCCTTGGTTCCCAGGGGAGGAGGGGAAGCACTATGGCACAGAGGCTGAGAGGATTCAGAATTGTCAGAAATGGCTTCAGAATTGTCTTAAAGTCTTACAGGATCAAAACCCATCCTTGACTGCTGACCTCTGTAAACAAACGGTTAAGGGGGAAAGTACTGGGCTCTGTGTCTTCAAGCCAAGTTTCTGTCAAGAGAGTTAATTAGAATTAATGGTAAAAGACACAGATAATATTTTGTGCTATGCATACTTCAATGGCTTATATATCTCCTTATTAAAGGAATAGAGGATCACCAGGGTTGGGAATGCCCACTTGTGAACTGGTCTAGAGTATTCACCTATATCAAACTCTAAATTTGTCTTAACATATAAAATTCAAGAATTCATTGATACTGTCAAACTTTTTTAGACAAGTTCTAAACACTTTCTAATCATTAACATATTAAAGTAGACATTGCTAGTATCAAACTTTCCTTAGACAAGTTCTGAAATTTTCTAATTATTAACATCTTGAAGTAAACATTACTGTTGTCAAATTTTTCTTAGACAAGTTCTAAACATTTTCTAATCATTAACATCTTATAGCAAACTAAAGCATTAACAGCTCAATATCATAACACAACTTAACAAATCACGATTCTCTTAAATCCATTCTAACCAAAAGACAAGAAAAGATTTTTGTAATAGTTGAGAGTCCAAATGCAATGCTGGTTTCAAGCAACTGTCCCAGTCTCTGATCATCAGAAAAAACTTTTAGGCTGAATAGTTATTATCCTCTTATCTGAAGAGGGCTTTCAGTCCTTTTTCTCCTGAGGGGGAAATTGAGATTTCATTTCTCAGGCTTTCTTAACATTTCAACAGCAAATTTTAATAGCCAGTACCTCATTGGTAATCTCAGGTCTGTATTTCTAGTCCGGCTTCAAGAAAAACAGGATTCAGACTGTAGCAAGTTGTAATTATTGTGACCATTGCAGCAAGGTCTCAGTAGCTGTGTGGGTTCCAAGTGTCTGGAAGCAGCCTAGCGTCCTGCAATGCAGAATGGCATCTGCTGTGTAGAATGGTGGCAGCAGGTCTCTGTGAGGTTAGGAAAGGTGGGACCATGGACTTTCATTCTGACTCTTCCATGGGGGTGTTAATAACTATGATGTCATCAGTCTGGTGTTCTGCTGGATACATCAAAACAGGCATTCTGGAAGCCATCTCATTTGATCCTCATCCTGTGAAAAAACAGATACATCCTTGACCCCAAATTAATACAGGGTCAGGTCATTTCCATCTTCCAGTATAAGGGTCTTTCAACCTTGCTTTAGTGCCATTTGTGCCATTATGCCATAATCTGCTGCTGATCGCTCATTGACATCCATATTCAAGAAGTTTAGCATAAACAGTACATGGTTTAAGGCATTATGTGGTGTTTGAGGATATAATTCTCCTGTTTTTATCTTTTGAAAGTTTGGTTTTCAAGGAGCTATGAGCATGCTCCACAATTCCTTGCCCTTGAGAATTATAAGGAATATCAGTCTTATGCTTGATATTCCATTGGACATAAAACTGCTGAAATGCTTTATTAACATATACAGATTCATTATCCATCTTTATTATTTTTGGGGTTCCCATACATGAGAAGCATTTTAAGCAACGAGTTATTACGTGCTTGGCAGCTTCCCCAGTTTGTGCAGTGACCATCAGAAATCCTGAACAAGTATCAATTGTCACATGCAGATACCTCAGTTTTCTTTTTTCTCTCCTTGCCCGCCCCTTATATGAGGCAGCTCTTAGCTCTCTGCATGAGCCCTCTCCATCCCATTACTAAACCCTTTCAGAGACTCCGCCAAGCCCTTATCCAGGCTCCAGCCCTTCATCTCCCAGATTTTACTTGTCTTTTCTCCTTCTATGTATCAAAGAAGGAGGGATATGCCCTTGGGTTCCTAGGACATAAGCTGGGACCTTTCTTTGCACCTGTAGATACCTGTCAAAGAATCTGGACCTCACCCTTAGGGCTGGGCACCCTGCATAGTGCTTTAGTGACTGCTGAGCTTCTTATTCATGAGTCAAAGAAACTAACTTTTGGGTCACCCACCACTGTCTCCTCCCACCACAATCTGTTCCACCTCTTAACTCACAAAAGCTTACAAACCTTACCCCCTTCCCGAGTCGTTTCCCTCCAGGTGCCACACTCACTTTCCAATGTTGCCCACCCCTTAATATCTCAAATCTCCTACCTCAACCTAACATTAATTATTCCCAAAAACCTTAGAGGATCTACTGCCCCATCCCTCACATATACAGGAGGGCAAACCATCCCAGGCCACTTATTCCTAGTACACAGATGGCAGCTCCTTTTTATGTGCTGGGACCTGTAGAGCAGGCTATGCCATAGTGTCAGATACTGGGGTGGTGGAGGCACAGGCACTCCCTGCCCATACCACTAATCAGCAGGCTGAGTTAATAGCCCTTACCTGTGCCTTCTAGACAGCAAAGGGACAATCTTTAAATATTTACACAGACTCCAAATATGCCTTTTTTATCCTCCTGTCCCATGCAGCTATCTGGAAGGTATGTGGGCTTCTTACAATGAAAGGAGGATCCATAACTAACTCAGGTTACATTATGGGCCCGCTAAAAGCCTCCCATCTCTCCAAAGCTATAGGAATTATTCACTGTTGTCTTATTAGACAGACAGTTCCATTATTTCCAAGGGAAATAACCAGGCTGACCAAGCAGCTAGAACAGCAGCATTCCAGAGCCCAAACCTACTTCAATCACCTCACGGGGTTCATATAGTACAGCCTACATTCTTGCAGACACCCCCTGACACCCAGTTTATTACCATAGCTCTATAATAGAGCTTGGGGTCAGGGATGGTGATGACTTTGAAAGTTTCATTATTGTACAGGATTGTTTTGACTATTCTGGGTTTTTTGTTTTTCCATATAAAGTGTTTTTCTTCCAAGGTCTGTGAAGAACTGTACTGGCATTTGCCCTATGAAACGTTCTAGAAGGAAAATTCCAACCCAAGAAAGTTAGATGTACCCACAAAAATATAAACAATAGATAATCTCACACTCCCAAATCCCAAAGAAGTTAAACACACACACACACACACACACACACTACCGTCACTACTACCAAAACAAAACAAAACAAAAATAACAGGATTAGCAATTACTGGCTCTTAATATTACTTCATAGCAATGGACTCAATTTGCCTATGAGAAGGCACAGGCTAACAGAATAGTTAAAGCTGATTCAGACTGGTTCAGACCGGTTTCGACTGGTTCAAACTGGATCAGACCCGCTCAGACCAGTTCCGATCGGCTCAGACTGGTTCTGACTGGCTTAGACCAGTTCAAACTGGATCAGACAGGTTCAAACAAGTTCTGACAGGTTCCGATCAGTTCAAACTGGGTCCGACTGGTTCAAGCTGGATCAAACCGGTTGAGACCGGTCCAAACTGGATCCAATCGGTTCAGACAGGATCCAATCGGTTCCAACCTGCTCAAGTTGGTTCTGACTGGCTTAAACCGGTTCAAACCCGATCAAGTTGGTTCCGGCAGGGTTAAACCAGTCCAGACTGGTTTTGACCAGTTTAAACTGGATCAGACCAGTTCCAACTGGGTCCTGGCCGGCTCGGCCCTGATTGAGCCAGTTCTGAGCAGATCAAACCGGTACCAACAGGTTCCGACCAGCTTAAACTGGATCAGACTGGTTCCGACCAGGTCCAACCCTGCTCGAACCAGACCAATCCTGTTCCGACCGGTTCAAGCCAGATTAAACTGGTTCAAACTGGCCCCGACCGGCTTAAACTGGTTCCAGCTGGTCCAGAGCAGATCAAGCCAGTCGAGACTGGCTCAAACCGGATCAAGCCGGTTCTAACCGGTTCTGACCAGTTCAAACCCGTTCAAAACGGTTTGAGCCGGTTTGAACTGGTCTCACCTGAACCTGACAGGAGTGAGAAGGAAACATGGAACAGCAACAGACCAGCTTAGGTGTTTATCAGAGGGGGTGAGTACAGGCCTGGGAAAGTCAGTGTGTGTGGGGGGGAGGGGGACGTGTCCAGCTTTTAGCTGCCTAGTGCATGTGCACAGGGGGTTGCCATGACTACGTCATAAGCAGATGATGGGGGAGCAGTGCTTAAGTGCTTAAGTGCTTAGCTGAGTTACGTGGATGATGCAACCATGCATGTGCATGCATCATGGGAGGGGATGTCCCTGGGACCATTAGGGTCTTCTGCCTGAGGGCTTGTCTGCACAAAGGTGTGGGTCACTGAGAACACGTTTGCTTCCTGTTCATCAAGACAGGAATGGCCTTCGTCACATGCTCTGATTGCCATAGTGTTCTGCCCCATCATGGAGCCTGTGGAGCCAAGGACTACTGGCTGGAAGCTCTGAAACTATAAGTCAAAATATATCTTCCTTCTCACACTGTGTGCATCAAGTATGCAGTCTCGTGCCACACAAATCATCTCCTTGAGGATAGGTGAGGAAGGGGAGGACGTGGCATTTACTTGTGACCGTGAGCCTCGTCTGACTCAGTCAGGTCTGTTCACATCCCTCCTGGATGGTCATGTGGGACCCTTCTCTGGGGCCCTTTTGGAGTAACGTTTCCTGGTTCTTTCTGGATGCTTAGAGAACTGTCCTCCCATTTTATCCATGACTACTACTGCTCAACCTACATAACCAATGTATATCCCTAGCTGTTGGGCGGGGCTGGGGGAGCAGTACACCTCCGCACTTAACTTCCCCTAAGTCTGCCTTTACAAACTGAAAGGCCACTGGCCAGGTGTGGCCTGTGTGCAGCTGGCCTATCTTGTGTGTTTAGGATCAAAGGGTCTGTGATTCATGTCTAGTTATCTATTTTGTGATGAATCTTCCTAAAATTTAATGACTTAAAAATTTCAGAGTTACATAATCATTGACTTTTACAGTTCTGGTCTTGGGCCTTAGCTAAGTGATCTCACATGGGGACTCTCCTGAGGCTGTGATCAGACAGTAGCTGAGGGCACAGCCAGCTCAGAGGTTTCCTAACTCACACTTCTCACTCACATTCAACTGGGATCTTTTTGTGTTTTGTTTTGTTTTTCTCTGCGTAGTCCTGGCTGACCCTCTCTGTAGACCAGGCTAACCTCAAACTTAGAGATCTGCCTGCCTCTGCCTCCTGAGTGCTGGGATTAAAGGTGTGCGCCACCACCACCTGGCTCAACTGGGCTCCAAAATTAGGATTGTCAGGTGGAGCATAGGGTCTGGGTGTTGTACCAGGCCTTTTCTTTTGGACTGCTACCCAGCTCCGCAATCATGACACGGAGACTTACTAGTTCTGCATGCTTCGCCTAGCTTAGGCTCCTTTCTGGCTGCTCTTTTAACTGAACCAGTTCCCCTTTTGTCAAGGCTCACCTCCACCAGACCCCTGAGAACTTAGAGTTCTTAAAAGCTATCACTGCCTCTTGTAAAATCTGTCAAAAGTCAGATCCCAGGAACTGACTGGCAGCTGGATTTTACTCATATGCCCACAGTCAGATGAGTTAAACATCTCCTGATGTTTGGTGGACACCATGTCTGAATGTATTGAAGCATTTCCCACCACTAACAAGAGGGCCCAGACAGTTTCCGATGTTCTTCTCCGAGAAATCATCCCCCGGGTTTGGAATCAGTTGGATAATAGCCCAGAGTTTACTTCCCAGATCTCCCAAACTTTATCTAAGGCTCTTAACATTCCTTGGAATTTTCATATTCCATACCACCCTCAGTCTTCAGGGAAGGTAGAACGAACTAACTGTTCCTTAAAAAATGTTCTTGTTAATCTGTCACAGGAGCTTCACCTCAACTGGGTAAAACTTTTGCCTCTGGCCCTCTCCCCCAAAAGCCCCCTTTTCACCTCGCCCTTTGAACTCATGTTCACCAGGGTACCCCTAGACAAATGTCAGCCAATCTGTAGTGCCAGCAGTACCAGCACTGCCAGCACTACCGCCGTCCCAAGTAGTGAGCGAGGAGCTGAGGTCTTAGAGAAACACCACACAGCGGGTATTTGTGCTAAGAGAATGCTGTTTATTGAAGGGTCAACGTAGTCTATATATACCGGCTTGTGGGACTGTGGAAAAACCCAGGGTTTGAAAGTTCATGTTATTGACGGACTTAATCAGTAAACGACTAAGGGGAGCAAGAAGCTTGCAGTTAGGCCAGGAGGTGCAAGATGTACTTGCTAGCAAAGGTCAGCAGGGAATAAATGGACATCTCAGGGGGAAGGGCCCAACACCAATCAGGGGTCCTAAGCCTTAGAAATCCCTCACCCCACTTTGCTACCTAACTCTGAGCCCTGGACTCTCTCGGATCACTCCAATACGTTGGATACACGGAGAGACCGAGTTTGCAAACTTGTGTGAGAATAAAGGCTCATTGCTTTTACATACAGAACTCGATCTCCTAGTTGGTTTTGGGGGGCACTCCGTGATCTGGGCATAACAGTCAAAAGCGGTCATTGGATCCCCTGGGACAGGAGTTACAGAGAGTGGTGAGTCACCGTGTGGGTGTTGGGGATTGAACCCAAGTCCTCTGCAAGAACAACAAGTGCTGTTAACAGCGCAGCCAACTCTCCAGCTCCACTCAGTAAAAACATTTTTAAAGATCTGCTTTGTCACTCAGCATGCACACAGTCTCATCGGAGGGGTGGGCGGGGAAGAGGACACACTTTCCTCCCGTTCCTCCTCCCCACAGCTGGGGGCTGTGACCCAGAACTTGGCTTCTCCAGCTGGTGCTGCGAGTAAGGCTTATCGCGAGACCCCGTGTGGTGCTTTAAGACGTCTTACTATAAAAGTTATGTAAGAAAATAAAATTCACATGACCCAGGGGACATACCAACTAGAGCAGTTCCTTGACCAATATTATTCCAAATTACAGTCGCGGTAAGCAGTCCCACAAGGTCGGAGTTTAGTTGACATGCACCTTGAACTAGACTGAAACAATTTTTTTTAATTAATTTATTTTTTATGTGTACAACATTATGCTTCCCACACACCAGAAGAGGGCGCCAGATCTCATTATAGATGGTTGTGAGCCACCATGTGGTTGCTGGGAATTGAACTCAGGACCTCTGGAAGAGCAGTCAGTGCTCTTAACCTCTGAGCCATCTCTCCAGCCCGACTGAAACAATTTTTGATCCACACTAATTTAAACATTTACTGCCTAGATCACTCTGCAGGTGCTAGCTGTAGAACTTGATAAGCAGTCCCTGCCACCTCAATCAAAGAAATAAGTGACTGTTCATAAAAAGGACACCAACGATAAAAAAGAAATAATAAATACAATTATTACACACAGAAGCTGTAACCCCACAGGCTTTTTCTCATTCAGTCCTTCCCACGGGAGTACAGATAATGGGATGAGATCATTTACATAGGGTGCCAAAGGGCGCCAACCTGTGAGCTCAGCTCCCGGAGCTCACCAACAATTGCCTTCCAGTCCGATTACGCTTATGCTCTGATTTGGCTAGGCCATAATAACCAATCTTTAGCCAAATATGTGTCTAAATATGCTTTTCTAAATATAAGTTCACCATCGATGAGGGCAGCCCAGTTCAGCTGCTAGTGTTTCGAAGTTTGCTTATCTCAGTTCACACAAATGAAAAGAGAGAAAAGCGGCTTAGGAAAGGAGGTGAGAGAGTGAGGGTTTGGCCCTGCGGTTGAGAGCTAGTCCAACTTGCAGAAGGATCTGGGCTCAGTTCCCAGCGTGGGGCGAGGGAGGTGTGTGTGTGTGCGCGCGCGCGCGCGCGCGCGAGGGGGTGTTCAATGTTTGTTTCCCTCACATCACACCCAAAACCTTGAAAAGGATGTCCTAAAACCAGCTGTTAAAGACTTATTCATGCTCTCACAAATCTTGTTGACTGCTCTACCAACAGCGGTGTCGCCAAGTAATTAAGTCTCCCATGCCTTCTGTTTCTGTTGCAACACTACGGCGGTCCCACACGCGGTAGGGACGCCCATGACTTCCAGAACCGGGACGCGTTCGTATTTCCCCCGACGCCGCAGAGCAGCCCGGGTCACAGCCCAGGACGCCGCCTGGGAGTCCCGCCTTCAGGGACTCTCTGGGCGGAGCCTCGGGTTGTGGTCGGTGGCGTAGAAGGCGCGCGTCGACGGTCTTCCGCTCACTGCAGAGCAGGACCGGCGGGGACAGAGATGAGCTGGGAACTGCTGCTCTGGCTACTGGCACTATGCGCGCTGATCTTGTCTCTGGTGCAGCTTCTGCGCTTCCTGCGAGCAGATGCCGACCTGACGTTGCTATGGGCCGAGTGGCAAGGGCGACGCCCAGGTGAGCAGCTGCAATGGCCCGGGCTCCGAGTGAGAGCCCTTGCTAGAAGTGGTGGAGGAACACACGGAGCCTCTGTAGCCAAGTTAAGCCTTGCCCAAGGGCTGAGGGCCCGGAAGGAAGCGGCAGTGGCTAAACAGGCAGTTCTCTGTCGCTTGTCTTGGTTCGTGGTTGGTACTATGAGACAAGGAGAGAAAACGTCAAACTCCAAAAGAGCGCTGCAATTCTCTGATGCCCGCAGGACACAGACTTCTTCAGTAGGATCCCAGGGATCCTGGGACCCTCTCAGGGAGGACATAGTGGAGAGCAGAATGTGTCCCCAGCTTTACAAGAGGTCTAGTGTTTGTGCAACCAGGACATGTTTATCTGTGCCCTTTTACTCTCCCGACGCACTGAAAGGAAATTCGGTCTGACTCACCCACTTACCTCACTGCTATGAAAGAGTCACAACAGAAAGCCCTGGGCTGGCTCTTGGCCAGGAGGGAGATCACTCTGAGCAAACTAAGGTACATTTCACCTGCTCCATTTTAGTCTGCGCCTTGCTCCGTGCTTGATATTCGCTTAATGCCTGGTTCAGATGCCTAGATAAATCAGTTCATAGATGCTGTGTGTCATGTCAGATGTGCAGTGTGCTCGGTACTTCACAAACGGCTTTGGAACAATTCTTGTAACGCGGGCACTTTTCGTATTGCTTGTCAGTTAGAGATACTGACGGAGAAACTAAAAGCTTGCCTGAGGTAGGCTATTGATCCTTAAAGGACTAAGTGGGATTCCACTGTCCACGGTGACAAGTACACAGAGCAGCCCAGGGAGCGTGCTTTGAAGTAGCTGGTCACTCAGCTAGTGCATCCATTCAGTCTGCAGGGCAGGAGCCGGCGGAAACTGGGTCCTAGAGACTGAAAGGTAAAGAGAGGACAGCATATTGTGTCCTTCCCAAACTCTGGCAGACATCCTTGCTGTTTCATTTCTGAAGCTGCATTTCTTGGGCTCTAACAGGTGCAGTACTGCCAAACACAACTGCAGTGTGCCTGTGTGTTCTCTGTTGCAAAAACTGGAAGAGACATGGCTGCCGCCTGTAAGCCGCCTCAGTTTCGAGAGCGGGAGCCCCGATATTAACATTAAGTTCTTTTAACCATGACTCCCTCTCCCCTGATCACTGTTTAGGCTGATGGGATGTGTGCTGGTTCACTCCCGTTAGCTGCCTGGGGGTGTTTGTGTTTGGGCCTTCGTGCTTTTATTTAATATGAAGATTGAATTAAAATCAGCTTATAAATTATACGATTGTATAAAATAAACACGTTGGATTCTATCTGAAATGTAAAATTGTTGACAGCATCCAAATGCACCTTGAGCAGCTAGCAAAAGTTGTTTTCCCACAACAAGCAAGTGCTAAAAGCCACTAACAATATTGTTTGTTGACTCATTTCTGAGACTGAGTCTCACGTAACTCCAACTGGCCTTGAACTCATTATGTAGGTGAGGATGATCTTAAGCTCCTGATTCCCCTGTCTCCACTTGGCAAGTACAGGAATTCCAGGCAAGCAGCTCTATCCCTGGCAAGAATAAGTACCTTTCTCATGGTATGGTAGAGAGACTTGGGACAGGGTCTCTATATAGCTCTAGCTTCCCTGGAACTTGCTTTGTAGACCAGACTGGGCTTGAACTCATAGAGATCCACCTGTTTCTGCCTTCAGAGAGCTGGGATTAAAGGTATGTGCCACCAAGCCTGGGGAGAATTAGTAATTTTTAAGAAAATATTGCATTAAGCCAGGCAGGGGTGGCCCATGCCTTTAATCCCAGCACTCAGGAGGCAGAGGCAGGTGGATCTCTGTGAGTCTGAGGCTAGCTTGGTCTACAGAGTGAGTTCCAGGACAGCCAGGGCAATTACACAGAGAAACCCTGTATCGAAAAACAAAAAACAAAACAAAAAAATTAAAAGAGGAAAGAAAATATTGAACTAAATTCTGCTGGAAAAGTAAGGGTTTTTTTTTTTGTTTGTTTATTTTTTCATTTTATTTTATTTTATTTTTTTTGAGACAGGGTTTCTCTGTGTAGCCTGTCTTGGAGCTTGTTCTATAGATCAGGCTGGCCTTGAACTCAGAGATCAGCCTGCTTCTGCTTTACTTGAGTGCTTGGATTAAAGGTGTGTGCCACCACTGCCCTGCTAGAAAAGTAAGGTTTGAAGTATTAAGTTGAATTACATGGTTAGTAGGTCCATAATTTGCATATATAATTGGATATGTTACCATTTACCCATCGAGACTCTATAGCTTTGGCTCTGGAATGTCCTTCCGAGGCCCAGGTGTCTACGGGTGCGGTGCTGCTCTGGTGTCCTTGGGGAAGAGTGTAAACCAAGGAAACCATGGACGGGTGACAGAGAAGGTACTGCAGAGGTGGGCTGAGACTGTGACCTTTGTCTCAGGCTGGAGACAAGAGCTTCTACAGTTGCGTGAGGATGGGGCAGAGAGCAGTTAGAGGCCTCAGGAGAGACTTATCAAGCTGGGTTGGGCACTAAACTCTAGACTTCTTGTCAACTCTCCGCAGGCGGGAGATTTCTACGAGTGCTAGAGTCTATGGAAACACTTTGTAAACAGGGATGGATGCTAAGTTAAATTGTTTTCTATTTCGGTATGGGAAGATGTGTTTCAGGTCTATGATCATATGGACATAACTGAGCCTGAGAATATTTACGCTCTGGCTTTACATAATAGGTATGATTTGGTGAAAAAAGAAGAAAAGAAAAGAAAGAAAAATAGTGAACCCTGTAAACCTATGGTGTTGGGCACCAGCATCAACTGGACTCACACATTCTGGGTAGGAGCCTGAGGATTAGAATTCTCTCTGTTTTTTTTTTTTTTGGTTTTTCGAGACAGGGTTTCTCTGTAGCTTTGGTGCCCGTCCCGGAACTAGCTCTTGTAGACCAGGGTGGCCTCGAACTCCCAGAGATCCACCTGCCTCTGCCTCCCGAGTGCTGGGATTAAAGGCGTGCGCCACCACCGCCCAGCAGGATTAGAATTCTTAAGTAAAAAGGAACAGAGATAAGAGAGAAATAAGAGATGAAACCGAGAATAGCATTGGAAGGGGCATTCAGTAAATACTGAAGCACCTCTGTATTTCCCACATGTCTTTGTATACCATACTCCAAAAGAGCAGGGGTGAACAGACTTCATTAACATGATGAAAGGAATAAACAGCATCTCTGACATTTGGTCAAGATGGAGCTGATACACCTCTGTGCTCAAAATGCTACGCAACCACTCTAGGTCAAGACCCCTTGTTTTGTCGTCGCTTGTCAACAGCTTTGAAAGAGCAAAACGAGTTTGAACTCTCTGACCTCTAGTCAGGATGGGGCTCACATCTGTGGGCCCCGACACTAGGGTATGTTTTATCAAACTTTAAAAAAAAGATTTATTTGCTTTATGTGCATTGGTGTTTTGCCTGTGTGTATGTCTGTGTGAAGGTGTATGTTTATGTCTGTGCTTGGATCCTCTGGAACTAGAATTACAGACATATGTGAGCTGCCATGTGGGTGCTGGGAACTGAACGTTGGTCCTCTGGAAGAGCAGCCATTGCTCTTATCCCCTGAACTATCTCTCAAGCCCCACATTATTAAACTTTTTGTGAGCAATTATGAATGGTTGTCTGAATACACATCTCTCTCTCTTTTTATTTTAAAGACAGGGTTTCTACATGTAGATCTGGCTGTCCCAGAACTCACTCTGTAGGCCAGCCTGGCCTCGAACTCACAGAGATCCACCTGCCTCTGCCTCCTGAGTGCTGGGATTAAAGGCATGTACCACCACACATGTCTCATATTCATGCAGAGTCTTTGGTCAATTCAGCCTCTCCCCAAAAGCTTCTTTCCTGAAAGGGAAGCTTTGTTTACATAGTTGGGTTATTTACAGAACACATATGTATATGAATGTCTCCAAAACAGTTGGGTTTGAAAATACTGCCTCTGTTTAGGATTTTAACTGTAGTTAGATGATAGTACGTGTGTCTATTATGCTTGTAGCATGGATTCAGCACCGGGGAACTAAATTGATCATATCTAAATGTATATACCATAGGATAGCAGACAGTGGGGATTCTGTTTCTGCTGGGGTTCTTGGTGTTTATTTGGTTGACACTTATTTATGGAGCCCTTTTGATGTTCTAGTCTCTGCAAGGTGTTAGGTTACTGTGAAGAAGGAGGACAGAGTCTCAGTCTCAATGGATTTAACTGACTAATGGGGGGGGGTAAACTTACTCCAGAAAACCTCAGTTTTCTGAAAAACTCAGACTCCCTGAAATTCTTGTGAGGGTTTTAATATGGGATTGTGTTAAGCTCATAGACAAGAGTGAAGCAAGGCCAGCCTACATAGCCCTGTCGTGAAACAAACTAGAGTCCATTAGAGATCAGGCATGAGGCCTGGTGAGTGCTAACAGGGCCCCAGACCTTAGCACAACTGACTCCATGATGGAAGTGCCGTTCAGGCTGTAAAACTCAGCTTGTAGACAGAACCACCCGTCAAAAATGAAAACAAAGACCTACTCCATCAAAGTCCATAGTCTTGGAAAATCTCTAAATGTCCTAACCTTGCTTTTTGGCTTCTGTATGTATTTCTCCTGTTGGCTAACTATTCTTGTTGAGTCAACTATGTCAACCCAGGTCATGGTTTCTGTGCTTAAAAGCTCACTCTGAAAAAGGCTCAGTGCTACAGTGGGCACCTGAGCACCAAGAAGATTGTCGGGCAGCTTTCTATAGACTTAAACCCACATCCGAGTGGTCTTCTCTGCTGACTACCCCGCAACAATGAGGTCGGCAGTTAAAGCCGCTTGCTGCATAAGCTTGGTGACCTGAGTTCCACCCTGGACGTCACAAAAAGTTGGAAGAAAAGAGCTGGCTTCTCAAATTGTCTCCTGACCGCCTACATGTGCACAAGAAGTGCACCCATGCCTGCCCTGTGCATGCATGCACAGAAATAATGATGATGAAATTAAGAAAATTAAATCCAGGAAGAGGACTGGGGCGAGGTATTAATGCTGCCGTGACTCTGGCACTTAAGATGTGGAGGCAGGAGGATGAAGTAAGTGTTTCAGGCAAGCATAGTAGGATACTGTCTAAATGACAACAGCAACAACAGAAACTCAAGACGATTATATCATACTCTTGAGCAGCGTGTGGTATTTCCGAGGGCCTCATCTGTGCTTTCGCTTCAGAAATTAGAATTAGAAACCTAAACAGTGAGCAGGAACGTCAGAATCATTTATCTGAATCTCCCAGTTAGTAGAGAAAGCAACGAGTGTCTAGTCAGTAGCCTGGATTTTCTTTGTCAAATAAGTAGGTTAATTGAGACTGATAGTGGCACGGTGTAGCTATGAGGCTTAGCTACAAATTGATTCTCGTAAATTTACCCAGATTCCAAAATATACAGCAAGTCGTGTGGGTGACTTATTAATAACAGGTTGTATTCACGATTTTTATGAAGACTGTCAGCGGAGACTGCTTGCTCCCCCAGCAGAAAACGGTGGTAGAAGGTGTTTTCTTGTACTACTTGAATTCTATTTATTTTGTTTGTTTGTTTGAGACAAGTTCTCTTCACAATCAGCTGGCTCCAACTGACTATGTAGCCATATAAGTAAGGCCTTGAACTTCGTACCCTCTTGACTCTACCTTCAAAGTGTTGGGATGACAGACATACACCACCGTGCCTGGTTCATGGAGTTGTTCAAGATTGTTCCCAGACTTGGTGTACTCAAAGCAAGCATTCTTACAGCTAAGTCAATCCCCCATCCAGGACACTGGGAATTTTATGCCGTACTTACTAGACCTTCATATTTAGTAGTGGTATTTTTTAAAAGTTTACTTATTCCATTCATGTTTTACTACCCGTTGGTGTAGGGGTGTCTTCCATCACATCCTGTAACCCTCTTCCTTCCTCCACAGAATGGGAGCTGACTGACATGGTGGTGTGGGTGACGGGAGCATCCAGTGGCATTGGCGAGGAGTTGGCTCTCCAGTTATCTAAACTCGGGGGGTCGCTGGTGCTGTCAGCCCGCAGGGCGCAGGAGCTGGAGCGGGTGAAGAGAAGGTGCCTGGGTGAGTCAATTCCCCACAGCAGCTGTGCTTCCTAGAAGTGAGAATCCAAATCAAGTGCAGCTTTGGGAAGTGAGGGGAGGTGGGACTGTCCTGTGCAGCTCGCGCTGACTCCTGAGCTTCTCACACTGCTCCACCTTCTCTTCTCTCACCTCTTTGCCTTCTGCTCTGCCCCCCTCTTTTGATATTGAGGGGCGAGTAAGCACCGGTTCTCAAGTGCTGGTGGATTTTAATGATCAAATGACTTGCATCTTTGCTTTGGGAGAAGAGGCTCTTATCCACAGCATTCCTGTGTGTAACCAATGAGATGTAGTTAGGAACAATCCTTATTCATTTTGATTTATGTCAGATATTAAAGTCATGGGTGGATGTGGGTGTGTGCGCGCATGCGTGCGCACATGTTAGGATGATGAACAAAAAGAAAGGAAAGAAATAAGGCTTAAAAATGAACCCAGCCTCTTTATATTTTTGGTTGTGAACCCAGCCTTTAACGGCTGAGCCATCTCTCCAGCCCTAAACTGGGGTTTTAAATGTATGCATGATCAACTGAACTTGGTGAGTCTATTGCAAAAAGAAAAGTAGCTCTATACTCATCAAAAATCAAAACAAAACAAAGCTGTTGTAGAATTTCTCCTCCTCTTATTGTGGGTGGAGCTGTTTTTTCTTTCTGATGTGCACCCTGTGTGGCCTCAAGATCCCGGTCTACCCGGCTCCATGCCAAGTACCTTGTTGTTGTAGACCACTGTGTGGGATTGGTTGAGTCTCCTCTGTTTCTAGCTAGTAGTAGAATATCTCTTTTGCTTGTTTGTTTTTCGTTTGTTTTGTTTTTTGAGATTAGGGCTGGCCATATAATCTTTGCTCATCTGAAACTTGCGATGTAAACCATAATAAACTCGTTTCTGCCGTCCTCCCTCTGCCTCCCAAGTGCTGGGGCTATAGCTATGCAGTCGCTTCCAGCTCGTTCTTTGTGAAGTTCCCCTGTATGTAGTGAAGGGGAAGGCTAGTGTTCTGCCTCCAGCCAGCCAGAGCGCTAGCTGGATAGCCTTGCATACTGTCTCCTGGGCAGGGACGCTTTGGCAGAGTCGCCTCAAGTGAGTTCATTGCTGCCTTTTTGTGGGGCAGAGGTTAAATGGAACTGGAAAGTTGAGTTCCGTGGAACTGTGGGATGGCTTACTTATGGCTCATGTGTCTTTTTTTTAGAGAACAGCAATTTAAAAGAAAAAGATATCCTGGTTTTGCCCCTTGACCTGACTGACACAAGTTCCCACGAGGCAGCCACCAAAGCCGTTCTGCAGGAGTTTGGTAAAGTAAGTTGCGTTTTATATCAGTGGAGCATGGATGGTGTTCTTTATCTGTCAAAGAGATTCCCAGCTGTGGATCCCCTTCAAAGGGAGAGAGATGCAGAGCCCGTGCAGTGAGGTCGGGCTATGACTTAGCTTCTTAGCAATTGGCTGCTGAACTTCAGCTTGTTAGTTCTCATCCCTTCCCATGAATCTCTCCATGAAGAACGAGAGAAGTTAACATCTGCTGATGCTTTTCTTTTTTCTGATACTTGTTACTTTACGTCAAATAGAGATTCTGTAAGTGAATTCTCCTTCCTTCCTTCCTTCCTTCCTTCCTTCCTTCCTTCCTTCCTTCCTTCCTTCCTCCCTCCCTCCCTCCCTCCCTCCCTCCCTCCCTCCCTCCCTCCCTCCTTCCTTCCTTCCTTCCTTCCTTACTTCCTTCTTTTCCCCTCCTTTCTTCTCCCCCTCTCTCCCTCCCTTTATCTCTCTCTCTCTTTTTCTCTCTTTATCTCTCTCTCTCGGACAGACTTGATGTAGCTCTGTTCTAGATCTCACTATGTAGACCAGGCTGGCCCTGAACTCAGAGATCTGCCTGCTTCTGCCTACCAAGTGCTGAGAGACACCTGGATTTGCTTATTTTATTTTATTTTAGCTGCTACTAGAACCACATCACTGTCCCATTTACTCTTCAAGTTAACAATATGAGCAATCATTTTCCTAAACTATTTTTAAGTACCCATTTTCTGATTTTTAGATTGACATTTTGGTCAACAACGGTGGAAGATCCCAGCGTTCCTTAGTTCTCGAAACTAACCTGGATGTCTTCAAGGAGCTGATAAACCTGAACTACTTAGGGACCGTGTCCTTGACCAAGTGTGTTCTGCCTCACATGGTAGAGAGGAAACAAGGGAAGATTGTCACTGTGAACAGCGTTGCGGGGATTGCGTCTGTGGCCCTTTCTAGCGGGTACTGTGCCAGCAAGCATGCTCTTCGGGTAAGGCGGCCCAAACTTATCCAAGCAAACTGTCCTCTGTACGTGTATGGGGCATACATCTTTTGGTAAATGTGCTGGTGGACCTGAGCCTTAAATATGAGACGGAAACAAGAGAACTTGACTTCTCTTCTTCGATAACAGAAACGGCCCAGCAGTCTCTCCTGCTTAGAACTCATCAACAGATTGGCTTTGGGCACCTGTGTTACAGCATACCCGGTGCCAGACCCTGAGGATATAGAGCTGAGATCCGAGTTCTTTCCTTGGGATAATCTCCTCAGCATCTCTCCTCTCACCCTGCGCCAGCCCCTTCCACGTCCTCCAGGCTCCGCCACTTCTTCCCTCCGCACGTGTTTCAGGATCTGTTTTTGTTGTCCCACGTCTGTGACTTCTTTTCCTCCCCCTTTCCTTGTCTTTATGTCCCCTTCTCTCCTTGCGCATGCACGTCAGACGTCGGTACTTGCGCACATCAGGCCTAGGCCCGCCTCTATTGGGCAACACGTGACTCTATCTCTTATGGTTTCTGTGGAAGAAGAGAATCTGACTCAGCTTGAGCTGTGTTATATATCTGACCAGGCTTAAAGAGCAGAATGGAGTGAATTTTTAATTTTGGCTTGAGAGTAAATGTGAAGAAATAGTAAACTCAGCCTGACAGTGCGGAAACACAGAACGTATGGCTCATGTTTGGGAAGGAGACAGATTGGTGGGATTTTGAGCTTAGGGATTGGTGGGTTTGGTAGGTTTTCAAACCCAGAAGTGGGTTCAGACTGTTTACCCTACCCACAATTAAAATTAACAAAAATAAATCTTTAAAAAATGCCTTGACGGAGTCAGGTTTAGTGGCATAGGCCTATAATCCCGAGCACCTGGGAGGCTGAAGTAAGAGGTTTGAGCATTTAAGACCTGCCTGGGCTGCGAATAAGTTCAGAGCTAGTCTGGACAACTTAGTTAGACCACTGACTCCAAACAAATTGTGAAAAAGGTGCTGGCAAGATGGCTTGTAGGTGGACTTCGCTGTCCCGCCAACCGGCTCCCAAATAACCTCACAGATATAATGGCCAATAGCTTAGGCTTGTTGCTAACTAGCACCTACAGCTTAAATTAAACCATATTTCTTCTCTGTTCTACCATGTGGCAGAAATGTTTTTCAGCACGACTTGTTCATCTCTTGCTTCCTCTGCATCCGACTGGTGACTCTGCCCCACTTCTCAGTGTTCTCATAGTCTGGATCTCCCGCCTAACCTCTTTCTGTCTAGCTGTGGCCAGTTGACTCTTTCTTAAACCAACGAGAACAAAACATCTTCACAGTGTACAAAAGGATTATTCCACAGGAGTGCCATAACGTTTAACAGCCTCCGTTCATCCTCTGACCGCCATACTGTGTTCTAGCATGCCACACCTCCACATAAACAAATAAATAAAAAGAACAGAATTATTTTCATTTAATACGTGCCAGAGATATAAGTGATAGAGCTCTTGCCTAATGTGTACAAGGTCATATTCAGTCATCAATACTACAAGATGAAAAAATGAATGAATGAATACATAAAGCCGGATATGCTTATGTCACTGTACTACCTGCCATTACATAACATGTATTTGGATAGCATATTATATTTCTTTGCTTTATCCTTTCCTTTTTTCTTATGTTCTTATTTTGTGGTCCTTAGGGTTTTTTCAATGCTCTCCAAGGTGAGCTCATGAAATATCCAGGAATAACATTTTGCAACGTTTACCCAGGGCCTGTGCAGTCTGACATTGTGAAGAATGCCCTAACAGAAGAATTAACTAAGGTAAAAATTCTAGAAGGGAAAAATTGAATCCTTTGCTAGCTACGTTTGCTTTATTGTGGAAGTCAGGTGCCTATTCAGAACTACTTATGAATTGTTCACGGAAAACAACAGCATTAAGAAAAGTGTTCAAGCTGCTTGACAGTACTTCAGTGTCTCACTTTAACAATGGTTAGTGACATTGCCAGGCAGTTGCTTATAAACCGTTCACCATTGTGGATCCATCACTCTTATTAAGAAAGTCCTTTTATCTTTTTCTATTTCTTCCCCATTATTCTACTTGCTAAATATGAGTTATTTTTATGTTGCATGATACCGGGGATTAAACCTTAACCAGTCTGGCTAGTCCTTTTACCTCCGAACTGTATAGCCTTAGTTAGCCCTTAATGTAAACCTTGGTGATTTGATATTTCTGGAAACGGGATAATTAAATAGGCATTGGTACTTTATTATGGGGTAATTTTCATTAAAAGTAAAGCGTCTTCAGCGCGCGCAATCTCATACGGTGAACGTATGACTTCTTCTAGGCTCTTTGAAATATTGTAACTCGTAAACCTCTGGGAGCACCTATGAAGACTCCCAGTTGACAGAACTCATCCTGACAGAGTCTCATTGCTAGATGGCCTCTGGGTCCTTCCTAGGGGACGTTCTCATGAGGTGATTTGGAATCCTCAGCATTTGCTTTG
The DNA here is from genome assembly GCF_950005125.1 of Chionomys nivalis. Classification (NCBI taxonomy): domain Eukaryota; kingdom Metazoa; phylum Chordata; class Mammalia; order Rodentia; family Cricetidae; genus Chionomys; species Chionomys nivalis. The sequence continues at coordinate 51,664,127 of NC_080095.1, forward strand.
CTTTGACTTTCAGCCCAATAAAGGTATGGATCAGTCTTACAAGATGCCAACGAGCCGCTGTGTCCGGCTGATGCTAATCTCCATGGCCAATGATTTGAAGGAAGTTTGGATCTCTGATCATCCTGTCTTGCTGGGGGCATACTTGTGGCAGTATATGCCAACCTGGGCCTTATGGCTAACCTCCAGGTTGGGGAAGAAAAGAATTCAGAACTTTGAGAATGGTCTGGTAAGAGTAATTTATACATTTCTTCACAATTATGCACGAATCCTGTGTGAAAATCCAGTTTCAATGTTCTTAGTGTTTTTATTTTTATGATCCATACCAGTCTTATGATGAGAATAACAAGAATTTAGAAAACTGCTGTGTATCCACACAGCATATCCAGTGGTTTACCATATGATTTCTAATCTGGAAGAATAAAATTTTTAAAAGGAAAAAGTCAAAATGAAGGCTGCCGTTTCTCTTCTTCCTCTTGCTGTTGTCTCATTTCGAAAAGCCCCTCACCCTGCCTAGTTCACGATTTTACTTGTTTTGTGACTATTTTTTTTTAAGATTTATTTATTTATTATGAATACAGAATTCTGCCTTCATGTGTGCCTACAGGCCAGAAGAGGGCACCATAGATGGTTGTGGAAACTGAACTCAGGACCTCTGGAAGAGATCCTGTGAGAGGGCCAGTGCTCTTAACTTGTGAGCCATCTCTCCAGCCCCGCTTTTATGGCGATTTCTAAGTTGAGCACCTCTTTTCTCCGGGCACTGCTTCTTGATGACGGCATTCCATCCTTTCCACAGGGCGCTAGCCACACTCCATCTTGGATTATCATTTTTCTCTGTCTTTGTGCGAATTCTTGGATGAGCAAACTCTTACTCTTTCCAAACAAAGGCCACATTTAAGGGTTAACAGGTTGCCTTGTTTTATCTTGTAAACAGTATTAAAAGTCCATAAATAATTTTAGCGTCACACCCAAATGTTTCTTTTCTTTTTCCTTTCTTCTTTTCTCCCTCCCTCCCTCCTCCTCTCCCTTCCTCCCTCCCTTCCTTTCTTACTAAATATTTCTGGCTACCATTGATGTCCTTACATAAATAAAAACTGTCTTCAAACACACAGAGATCCGCCTGCCTCTGCCTCCCAAGTGCTGGGATTAAAGGCGTGCACCACCACCATCAGACAAATAGTTAAACTCTACCTACTCCGACCTGGTTCACAGTTACTCTGTCAGTAGGTGTGATCCAGAGGACTAACAATAAGAAAACTCTTTGTTTAAGTAATGAGTAGGTAGAAAAGAATCGACCCCATTCCTGCCACGTGGAGAAGATAAAAATTCTAAGCCTGAGGGCAGTATATGCATGCAGATCAAGAGTTTCGGCTGTGATGTTTACTTCCAGTTGAAGTGTTTGCTTGAGGATTGTGAAGATCACTGTGACTGAATGATGATACAGTGCAGTTCATTAAACAGAGAAGCTTGCTTGTCAAACTTGGGTCAGTAACAAGAAGGGCTGCTTCACAATACTGTCGCTCATTTACAGGATCCAGACTTGCCTTATAAATTCTGGAAGACGAAGAAGGATTGAAACAACCCCTTGGGATGCCTGAGCCACTTGTTGAGAGTGATAAACAGCCTAAATCTAGTAAGCTTACACACAGAATGTGGGTCAGTGACTGCTTCCTGGTTTAATTTTTGATACAAGTTTCTATTCAATATGTAACGAATAATAAATAATATCTTGCCCTGTATCTTGCAAATGTGCATGAACACATGCTACCTTCTTGAATAAAGTAACATTCGCAATATTTTAGCCTGCAGACCTAGAATCGTGGTTTTCAGACCCTATCCAGGAACTGTAGCTTTGTCGTCAACATTGTCTTAATTCACTTGTGCTTCTAAATGAAAATACCACTGACTGGCTCCCCGTAGACCGTATCAATTTGCCTTTCACTCTTCTGGGGGCTGGGAAGTCCACAGTGAAGGTATCAGCGGCATTAGAGTTGTGGGATTCTGCCTCATTCTGGCTCCAAGGTGGTGTCACACAGCTGTGTGTCCTCCAGGGAGAAGCGCTGTGTCCTGACCCGGTGGAAGATTGGGAAGAGGGCAGCGCAACTCCCCTTACCACACTCATGGTTCTGTTTGTTTCTTTTTCTTCCTCAGAACTGAGGGTTGAACCCAGGGCCTTGCATATGCTAGGCACATGCTACCACTGAGCTATACCTTTAGCCCGTTTTTAAAAATCTCATGTGTATGATGTGTGTGAGTACAGGTATGTACACATCACCAGGTGCGTGTGGAGGGCAGAGGACAACCTTGAATCTCAGTCTTCAACCTTCCACCACGTTTAAGAGAGGGCTTCCTGTTTCCTGATGTATACAATAGCTTCGGAGGCTTGCAAACTTCCAGGCATTCTTTATGTCTCTTGAAGCACGGTTAATGCAAGCTCAGGGTCAGAAATTGGGGTTCAGCCTGAAGATCCAAAAGGCCAAACAGCCAGCCACTGGCTCTTACCTCGACCTCAGTCCTAAATGGCGATCCTGCCTCCTGGAATCTCAGAAAGAGACTGTGTCTGAGAGCTGTCTCACCCTGTCTTATATTCCTCTCTAGGGCTGGGATTAAAGATATGCACCTCGGGGGCTGGAGAGATGGCTCAGAGGTTAAGAGCATTGCCTGCTCTTCCAAAGGTCCTGAATTCAATTCCCGGCAACCACATGGTGGCTCACAACCATCTGTAATGAGGTCTGGTGCCCTCTTCTGACCTGCAGTCATATACACAGACAGAATATTGTATACATAATAAATAAATATTAAAAAAAAAGATATGCACCAATAGGATTAAAGGCATCCACTGCCTGATTTCTATGGCAACTAGTGTGGCTACTGGGATTAAAGGTGTGTGTCACCATTACCTGGTCTGTAAGGCTGACCAGTGGGACTGTTTACTCTCAGATCTTCAGGCAAGCTTTACTTATTAAAATACAATTAAAATACCACTGCAGTCTCTCATCTCCCTGGTGGAGTACCGGGACAACAGATTCATGGATGCGGCCAGTTTTAGATGCGTTCTATGGATCTGAGCTCAGGTGCTCATGCCTACATGACAAGCTGTCTCCCTAGACCTACTTCTCTTTCGTTTTTCACTTTTTCCTCTTGAGACAAAGTGTAACCAATTCATCTAGCCTGGCCTTTACCTCGACCTATAGCGTAGGTAACAATCAAACTTCACTCCTGCTGCCATAGCCTCTCATGGGGCCAAGATTAGAAACAAGGGCCACAGAGCCCTGATCACTAAGCCCTTTTAATAAGGGCACCTAATCCCACTCATGACTCAATCTGCTCTTACAGGCCATGCCCTTTACTATTCTATTGCACTGGGATTTTTCAACATAAATTTCAAAGAGAACAAACGTAATTCAAAACAGCAATGTGAGTTACCGAACACAAAGTGCTGGGCAATGACTGGATACAAGGAATTACTTGGAACAATCCTTCATCCCAAATGCTTACACTGTCTTAAGGAAGAGTGGGCAGGGACAAAGGACTAGCTTAAAGCAGTTTGCAGGATGCATGGTTGCCTGTGCTATGCATCATTATTAAATACCTGTGATGTACCATTTGGTATACTGGACTGCTTAACTTGTTTGACATAGCAGCCACTAAGGTGGGTGACATTTTCTACCTTTTATATCTGCAAGAGATGCTTAAGGTGACCATGTGTAACTTTTTAAAGACCCCACAGCTATTCAGGCACAAGTAAATAACCGGAAGGAGCCCCCTGGCATCCCCTCCTTGCAATTACTGTCAATTCTACTTTGGCATTCAGTGCCAGACAGTACAAAATACACACGGGCTGTGATGGAAAAGCAACAGAAGCAACAGGAGAAAGCCATGGTTCTTTACAAGCGCTTTTCAGTTTAGCTGGGATCACATAGCACGCATAAAACAGCTATGGAATGGTGGTTAGGCACATGGGAGGCCACCCCAGGGCTATCCTTGGGAAAGGGGGACGGTGACACAGGGATATACTCCAAACCAGGTACAGTAGACAGAAACTGGGATAAATGCACACTCAGAGATCATCCAGGAGAATAAAACACAGTGCTGTTTGCCAGAACATGAGTAGAACACAGACTCGTCTCGTAAGAGACACACAGGAGCAGAAGCCCCAAGCTCCTGCTGCAGCTGTGGTCTAGCAATGCCTTAGGATGGCAATGTGGATGGGGTGTGCCATGTGCACACAAGTATGAAATGAGAGAGGACCGTTGCACGACCAGTGATAACAATGGGAGTTATGATTTATTGCACACACCACGCCTTAGGTAAAAAAAAACGAAAAGAACACTAGCATGATTTTCTTTTTTAACTCTTTTGGGGTCTGACACCCAGCTCCCAAATAAATACATGGAGATGTATTCTTATTTATGAATCCCAGTCTTAGCTTGGCTTGTTTCTAGCCAGCTTTTCTAATTTAAATTAGCCGGTTTCTCTCTAACTACGTTTTGCCTCTGGGCTTTTTAATCTTTTTTTTTTTTTATTTAACTTTATTTTATGTACATTGGTGTGAAGGTGTCAGATCTTGTGGAACTGCATTTTTCAGACAATTGTGAGCTGCCATGTGGGTGCTGGGAATTGAACCCAGGTCCTCTGGAAGAACAATCAGTGCTCTTAACCACTGAGCCATATCTCCAGCCCCTTAATCTTTCTTTATTTTATATATCTTTGCTTCTTTCTTACTCTGTGACTGACTGTGCGGCTTGGTGGCCGGCCCCTTCCATCCTCCTTTCCTTCTCCTTTTCTCATCCCCCTTTTTCTCTTTCTATTTATTCTCTCTGCCTGCCAGCCCCGCCTCACCTTTTTCCTGCTCAGCTACTGACCATTCGGCTCTTTATAGACCAATCAGGTGTTTTAGGCAGGCAAAGTAACACAGCTTCACAGAATTAAACAAATGCAACACAAAAGAATGCAACACATCTTTGCATCATTAAACAAAAATTCCACAGCCTAAATGAACGTCTTAAGCTGATATTCCACAACACTAGCATACAAGAAATAATAGCACATACGTCATATGTTAGGAAACTACGTCATGGTAGGGGATAATGTCGAAGTCATGGCATAGTTGTCACAGTGACCTTGAAGAAAGGAATAGAGACAGATAAAGAGTAGGAAGTCAGGGTCTCAGAGGTATTTGCTTTTGGTCATGTGATAAACATCATAACCCAAAGCAAATTAGTGGATAAAAGGGTTTACTTCATCTTGTTTCCAGGTCAGCACCTGCCACTGAAGGAAGCCAGGGCAGGAACTGAAGTCGAGACCACAGAGAAATGCTACTTACTGGTCCACCCTCTGGCTCATGCTCAGCTGCCTTTTTTATACAACCAAGGCTCACCTGCTCAGGGACAGTGCTGCCTATGATATCCTAGACCCTTCCACATCAATCATTAATCAAGACAGTTTCTTACAGACATGGTCATAGGGTAATTTTATTGAGGCAATTCTTCAGTTGAGAGTCTCTCTTCCCAGAGTTGTATGTAGGTTGTATCAAGTGGACAAAAAGAACAAAAAAAGGGACAATACAAACACAAACAGCAAAGGGAACAAAATCAAAACAAAACAAAACAAAAAAGCAAACCAGGGCAGGAGGATTATTTTGTCCACAGTGTTTGGCTGGTATTGTGCCAGTTGTATTTGTAGTGTGTGAAGTAGATTTTGGGTGGGCATTCCTTGCCTCCAGAGGCAGGCAAAGTAGGAGAGGCTTGAAAAGAAAATTACTGTGGTCAGTCTCCAGCACTCTTTCTAGAAATGCAGGGCTAAAGGGCTCATACAAATCAACTAGAAGAGTTCATGACTATGGCAATTTTCAGGCTCAGCCGTTAAGAGCTCTGCCTGCTCTTCCAAGGGTCCTGAGTTCAATCCCCAGCAATCACATGGTGGCTCACAACCATCTGTAATGACGTCTGGTGCCCTCTTGTGGAAGAAACCTGTCAGTCATCATCCTCACCAACTTAGACCCTGAAACCCAATACAGACTAATTCAACAGAGCAGACAAGTTCAACAGAATGGCCGTATACAGGCTACCCACACATGCTTCAGTTTTGCCAGAGCACAAATTTCATTTCAAAATTTCATTATAATAATTAATTAGAAAATTGGCAAGTATACACCCATTTATTTGCAGACTGAGAGGGAAAGGCAAGCTCACATCACAGCTTATCTTGTTAAATACAGCCTAGAGTTGCAAACCCAAGTGATTGGCGTACTTCTCCCTTCTCAGTCCCCATGTTCACGATGCCCAGGGCTGACACATTTATGGAGCGTTACTATCTAAAAAGTAAATTTTACTTGTACAATTGAGGGTCAAGCCCAGTGTGTGGATCAAGGCTCCAGATCTGTGTCCCTCCAGTCCCCCCAAATCCCAGCAATTATCTTTCATGGCCCTTTGAAACGAAGGAAAGGACTCAGTGGCCCGTCCATGAAAGCGAGGCATAACTGTTTTAGTGCAAAGGGACACACTGGACAAACAGGCGCTGGGACACAAGTTGAAAGTTTAGGATTCGTCTGCGTAATACTGGCTACACCAGGTAGTGACTTGAGACCACAGTTACAACCTGTTATTCAAAGGCAGATTTATAATTATTACCCCCCTATACGCACACACTGAGGTATAAACCCCCCTATATGCACACACCGAGGTACAATTAATATACTACACTGAACATACATGAACATACACTGGGGAAGAACTGACCAATCAGTACACCTGCTGAGCTGGAGAGGTGACTCAGTAGTGAAGAGCACTGGTTGGTTACTCTTTCTCAGAACCTGGTTCAGATCCCAGCACTGACATGGCTGCTCACCACAGTCTTGACTCCAGCTCCAGGGTATCAGATGCCCTCTTCTGGCTTCTGGGAGCATGTGGTACACTTACACATGGCAAAACACCACGGCACATAGACTAAAAACAAGGTCCCTAGAATGTTATAAATGTAGCAAGAAGGCTAATTTACCCATCAACCTGAAGAGTTCTGCTGGGTCCTTGTGAATGAATTCTAATTGGAGATTCAATGGTGAGGGGGGCACTGAGGCATATTGTTATTTGGGTAAAAGATTTATTAAAAGCATTATTCACTCCGACATTGTGCTGTCTGCTTATGAAGGCTCTTTGAAAAAAATCCAGCCAGTGGGGCACAGTCCTTACACATTTAAGAGGAAGGGAGAGATTACATACATCACATGACTGATGGGCAGTTCATAGTGCATGCTTTGTGACCAGGCTATCTGTGGGTGCATAAATGGGGGTGGGTGCTAAGTGGAAGTGGGGTGCATTAGCCTGCAGCCCATATCTGCTATGAAGGTGAGGAGAACAAGAATCTAGAAGGGAAAAAAATGAATGGAATTGCTTATCCAGTAGATGGAACCAGTAGCATACTTTGCAATAGTATAGGCTTCCTTGCATCTTATGTAAAATTAATAAGCTAGGGATTATGGGCCTAGAGATTTTTTCCTTTTCTTATTGGTATGACAGAATCTTGCTATGTACCCTAGGCTGTTGTAGGAGCTGCGGGCTGCGTTCCTGCCACCCATCTCCCGGTCGCCTGGCTAGCTTATGCCCCAAAATAACAACACACAAACTGTATTCTTTTAAACACTGCCTGGCCCGTTTCTATTAATGTTTGTAGCACCCCAAGATGTGCTTACCGGGAAGATTCTAGTCTACGTCCATCCTGGGTAGGAGCTTCATTGCATCTGTCCCAGAGAGGAGAGGAAATGGCATCTGTCTGAGGTGTCTTACCTCACTTCCTCTTCCTCCCAGTATTCTGTTCCGTTTACTCCACCCACCTATGTTCTAACCTATCAGGGCCAAGCAGTTTCTTTATTAATTAACCAATGACCTTCCTCCATCACTAGGCCAGTCTTGAACTTGTGGCAATCCTTCTGCTTGTGATCCCTGAGCACTGGGATTATAAGCATACACGGTCATGTCTAGCTTTAGAAATTCTCATTTTCAGAAGATTTAAAGCTATAGGTTCAATTTCTTAAATGACAGCAGTTGATTCAGATTGTCTATTTCATTTCAGCTGAATGTTAATCGTTTAAAACAGTGAAAAAACAACAACAAAAATATTTTAGTATCAATTTATCAATATTAAATCAGTGAATATAATTTTCTTCTTTGGGGATATTTCAACCAAATTGCAGTTTGACTTATTTCACGTTAAAAGAAAATTAGTGAGCCGGGCGGTGGTGGTGCATGCCTTTAATCCCAGCACTCAGGAGGCAGAGGCAGGCGGATCTCTGGGAGTTCGAGGCCAGCATGGTCTACAAGAGCTAGTTCCAGGACAGGCACCAAAGCTATAGAGAAACCCTGTCTCAAAAAACCAAAAAAATAAAAATAAAATAAAATAAAGAAAATTAGTGATTTGAATCAGATGTCCCCTGTGAGTCTCAAGCATTTGAATTCTTGGTCCCCAATGGTGACTAGTAGAAGAGGCCAAGTAGGGGTGATCTTGCTGGAGGAAGTATGTCACTAGGGGTGAGCTTTGAGGTTTCAAAAGACTCTAGCTATTCCCAGTGTGTTCGTTGCTTCCAGTTTGTGATTGGCAATGTAAGCTCTTAGGTGCTGCTCAGACACCTGCTGCCTGCTGTGTGTATCCCACCATCGTGTCTTGTCATCCCTCTGGAGCTGTGATTTAGTTTGGGTTGTATTGCTGTGAAGAGACAACATGACATGGCAACTCTTATAAGAAAAAATGTTCAATCGGTTCAGAGGTTTAGTCCATTAATACCAGGCAGTAAACACAACAGCGTTAGCATGGCAGCATGCAGGCAGACATGGTGCTGAAGAGGTAGCTGAAAGCTCTATATCTGGATCAACAGGCAGCAGGAAGAGAGGCACTGGATCTGGCTTCAGCATTTGAGCTTCAAAAGTCTCCACAGTCTTTCAAAGTTTCAGCAAAGTTTAAAAGTACAAAGTTCAAAGTCTCTTCTGAGATTCATGTAATCTCTTAACTGTAATCACCTGTAAAATAAAATACAAAAAAAGGCAGTTCACATACTTCCAACATATAATGACACAGGATATACAATGCCATTCCAAAATGCAAGGAAGGGACAGAGTGAGGAAATAATGGACCAAAGCAAGATTGTAACCAGCTGGGCAAACTCCAAATTCTGTATCTCCGTGTCTGATGTCAAAACATTCTTTAGATCTACAACTCCCTACAGGTTTGTTGACTGCAACACTCCTCTTTCTTTTGGGTTGGTCCCATTCCCTGTTAGCAGCTTTCCTCAGCAGGTATTCTGGCATCTCTAACATCTTGGGGTCTCCAAGGAAATCCAGGCTTCAATTTCACAGCTCCATGCAATGGCCTCTCTACTAGGCCTCCATTCAGGGACACCCCTGACATATGCCTGACCTCATCCTTAGTCTCAGGGCAAATTTCACAGACCCTTTCTTCTATCCTTAACTCCAAAACTATGTGGATGAAGTTGCCAAGTTCTGCTGCTTATTGGGGCTGGAATACGGCCCCCTTCCTTGTTCAATAACATCTTCACCAGCATTCTGTCCTTCACTGTCTAGGTTGCTGTCCTGAAACTGGATCTCTAGATCAGGCTGGACTCAAACTCAGAGATCTACTGGCCTCTGTTTTCCCAATGCTGGGGTTAATGGTATACATCGCTATGACCAGCCCTAAGCTTTTCTTTAATTCCTTTCCACAAATTGGAAGTTTAGCTGGGTGGGTTCCTAATCTGAGGTCACCACTCCTTCTATTCCCCTTAGCATCAGACTTTTATTTAATCTGTTTACACTTGCTGGTGCTCCTTTTCTCCTCAAATTGAGCATTTTGTATTTTCCTAGCTCAGCTTGCTCCTTTTCATTATAGATCTGCATAAGCATGTCCACTAATAACCACACGACATGGTCCACACTAGGCTGTTTTAAAATCTCCTCTGCAAACACATAACCCAAAACTCTTCAATTTAGCATCAGACAGATTTTTTGGAAAAGGGAAGAAAGCAGTCCCATTCTTCACCAAAATATTATGAGAATGTTCTCTAAGCCACATCCTAAAATTCTTTTCCTCTGAAATATTCCAAGTGGGGTCCTTACAGTTCAAATCACCTTCAGTACCACTGTCTTCTAGATTCCTACTAGTATGCTCCATCATGCACTGTTTAAAGTGTCCAATAGCTTTTTTTAAAAAAAAAGATTTATTTATTTATTATGTATACAACATTCTGCATCCATGTATGCCCGCACACTAGAGGAGAGAGCCAGATCTCATTACAGATGGTTGTGAGCTGTCGCAACCCCCCTTGTCCAGCAAGGATGACGCGACCACCAGAGCTCTTCTCACTGCAGTTTATTCCAGGACTTTATTCACAGCAATCTTTTCCCTTCTCTCTTCCTCTCTCTCTCTCTCTCTCTCTCTCTCTCTCTCTCTCTCTCTCTCTTCGGGCAAACCTCTCCCAGCCCTTAAGTAGGCATGGGCAACCAACCCCGGATTGCCAGGTGGGCACTGCCCATAGGTCCACGCATATGCAAGCAGCTGACAATCATTGTGTGATAATAGCATAAGTCAGGCCTTAGCCATAGGAGTTGATTATCACAGAGAGCACTCGCTTTCGGGATGGCGGAGGGCGGGAGCCAGCATCATCAGGTGCGACTCCACGCAGCTCTCTACACATAGCCATCAGGTGTGGCTTCACGCAGCTCGCTACAGTTCCCCCTTTTTGTTTTGTAAAGCAACAGGCAAGAGTAGAGGTCTGATCTCTGTTAAAAATGGAACATGTGCTAGTGTCTGTCCAGGTGTCATCCACCCAGAGAACACTAGACCTGTCCGGTGTCCTTTTACAGAGGTGGGAGCTAGACACCAACCCACATGCAATCAGACTTGCTCTTCTTGAGGTTGATGTATGCTTACCTCAAGTGCAGTGCGCAAGCCTCGCATCCTGTGCTTGCTTCTCTTTTAAGATAGCCAAACTTGGGGAGACTGTCCTGCTTCAATGACTGTGAAGGCCTGAATGACCATAACTGCATTGCGATGCTGTGAAACCCTTATGTGACAAACGCACCACAGGCATACCAGGGAGGCAAGCACCATTAAGCCTGTTAGGGCTCCTACTCCCGCCCACTCCTTCAGATGATCCATGGAGTGATCCAGGAGGATAGTCCTTCTGCCAGGCTGGCATCCATGCGTGTGGAGTTCACAGTTGCAATCGTCATCCGAAGCTTTTCCAGTTTTCGAATTCACCAGACCAATTACCTAAAAGATATCTAGACAATTCTTTAGACAGATTAGCTGCATGAGTCATATTGAATGCTGGTCACACACAGCCCCGGATGGATAGAAATGTCAGACTAGGGTATGGACTTGCCTCTCTTAACATACCCCAGCTGCCATACCCCTGTGGCACATTCATTCTTGTCAGCTGAGTGCATGGAAGACACCTTCTCCCTCGTGCACCTCTTTGACTTCCCTAGCAGCTCAGCTGATCCTGCTTCTGCTAAATGACCATATGCTGCATTCTCATGAGTTGTCTGATCTTACACAGGATTTAAAGATAAATGCCCATGACAACAGGTGTTGAGATTGCCAGCAGTAGGGTTCCTAATCACCACTAGACCCAACCTCCCATTTGGGCTATGGTATTCTACCAACCCTTTGGCTAAAACAGTACCCACAGGTACCTGCTCTTACAATAGGGCAGTCTCTTGATTTAAATTCGCTCTGTCGCAGACTCTTCAGCAGCGTGCAGAGCCTAAAACTGCCATAACCTTTTCCTTGCCCCGGGGCTACGCTGCGTTCTCGGGCAGCCCTGTGGGGTCTGTGCTCCAGCTTGTCTCAGCTCCAGCACTTGTTGCTTTGCTGATACTCTTAGCACTGCTGTGGCATCCGCCAGGCTAGGCACCGACTGCTGAGGCAATGTGCCTTCCACCACAGCCACCTAGCAAAGCTCTGCTCCAGCTCTGCTCCAGCTGCCTTTCTGCCCTAGCTGCATTCGTTCTGGGTCCAGACTGGTGCATGGAGTGGAGCAGAACTCAGGGAAGCAGGCTTGCTGCTCTGCAACCATTGAAGGGTCCCCACTTACACGTTTTAGGGAATTTGGGCGTTGTCAGTCTGTCTGGCTACTTCCTGCTGAGCGGGGACGTTGCATTCTTACTGCCATTTTCAGCTGCGCTTGGACACAGGTCGCGGCAGCGACTGGAGAGAGGAGGGGACTCTACCTCCCAACCAAGCTGGAAGGTGGAGGCGTGGCAGCGCAGAACAGCCCTGGTTGTGCTGCACTTCTATGCCCTGAGGCACACGCTGGGAGTGGCCTAGCGTTCTGGCCTTGTTGGTCCTCAAGGCAGGTCCTGGGTGTTTGCAGCTTCACAGACCCTCAGAGCTGCTTGGCCTTGGAGCCGCCTGGAGCTCCTTGGCCTTGGAGCCGCAGCTGCTCACACTCCACTGCAAACTCAGGAGGTCTCGGTAATTCAAACCACATGAATCTAACTCCCTTCCTTAGCGTACCTTGTTCTGCAGCAAAATTCATATCTCTACCAAGCTTGACCCAGGATGACACATTAAGATTGCCAGAGATGGCAAACCAAGGAGCAATTGTGTCACATTCAGTCAAAAACTTTTCCAATGCGCTCCTTAACAGCTCGTTAAGAGCCAGAAAAATCAGGTATGATGCTGAAGCGCCCATTCTAAAATCCCATTCTTTTATTTTTACTTTAAACCGTCCACTTTGGTCGTGGCTCTCATTACCCCCACTCTCCCTTCTACTGGCGAGAGTGGAAAACCCGCTTTTTTCGCGGATCCCCAGTCTTTACCTGAGGATTATCCGGTGCACCCCCTGACTGCAGCAAGTTCTGGGCTCCACGGAGAGAGGTTTGGAGGATCCCCGTACGCGGCACCACTTGTCTTGTCCCCGTACAGGCCATCAACTGTCGCAACCCCCCTTGTCCAGCAAGGATGACGTGACCACCAGAGCTCTTCTCACTGCAGTTTATTCCAGGACTTTATTCACAGCAATCTTTTCCCTTCTCTCTTCCTCTCTCTCTCTCTCTCTCTCTCTCTCTCTCTCTCTCTCTCTCTCTCTCTCTCTCTCTCTCTCTCTTCGGGCAAACCTCTCCCAGCCCTTAAGTAGGCATGGGCAACCAACCCCGGATTGCCAGGTGGGCACTGCCCATAGGTCCACGCATATGCAAGCAGCTGACAATCATTGTGTGATAATAGCATAAGTCAGGCCTTAGCCATAGGAGTTGATTATCACAGAGAGCACTCGCTTTCGGGATGGCGGAGGGCGGGAGCCAGCATCATCAGGTGCGACTCCACGCAGCTCTCTACACATAGCCATCAGGTGTGGCTTCACGCAGCTCGCTACAGTGAGCCACCATGTGGTTGCTGGGAATTGAACTCAGGACCTCAGGAAGAGTAGCCAGTGCTCTTAACCACTGAGCCATCTCTCCAGCCCTCCAATAGCTTTTTTAGTCCAAAGTTGCAAAGTGTTCCATATTACTCCAAACAAAAACATGGTCAGGCCTATCACAGCAATACCCCAGTCCCTGGTAACAGCTTCTATCTAAGTTAGGGTTTTTATTGCTGTGAAGGGACACCATGGTCACAGAAAGACTTATAAAGGAAAACTACTCAGGGCTGCTTTACAATTCAAAAGTTTAGTCCGTTATTGTCGTGTCAGGAAGTATGGCGCCATGCAGGAAGACATGGTACTGGAGAGACAGCTGAGTTCTGTGACACTGGGCCTGGCTTGAGCATTTGAACCTTAAAGCTCACCCCAGTGACACATGTCCTCCAACAATGCCACACCTCCTAATAGTGCCATTTTCTCTGAGGCTGTTGGAGCCATTTTCATTCAAACCGCCACAAACTGTAAACCCAACATAAACTCTTTCTTTTATAAGTTGCTTTGGGCTTGATGTTTTGTGACATCAATCAAAACGGAACTCTGATAAAGAAGGATCTGCAAAATTAGTGTTTGTTCTCTGTCACACTAAAAAGGCATCTCACTGACTGCAGTGACACAGGAGGCAATCAAGAGGCACAAGGAACTCTGAAGGACAAAGTGGTTCAAAGGTGAACTGAGAAGCAAGGAACTTCAAGTTTCATCATATCAACTGCAGCCCCCCTATGTCTGGGTATTGTCTGTACCCCGCTTTCAGACAGTTCACAGCTCCAGCTGATGGTGATGGAGCACACTCAAACCAGTTGGTGGCTGTAGGCAGATTCTCCATCAGGACTGTTGGCTTCCCAGTAATGACACAGAGGCTTATTATTAATTATGAAAGCCTGGCCGATAGCTTAGGATTGTTTCTAACTAGCTTTCATAACTTAAATTAAGCCATATCTTTTAATCTATGTTCTTTTACATGACTTAGTTACCTCTACTTTGTAATACCCATGCTGCTTGGTCTGTGTCGTGGAGTTTCCACCCTTCTTCTTCCCAGTGTCCAATGTGCCTGGAAATCCTACCTAGCTATTGGCCGTTTAGCTTTTTTATGAAACCAATCACAGTGACATTTCTTCATACAGGGTAAAGGAATATTTCACAAGGCGTGGGCATATCTTCCATCATGATTTTATCAACACTGCCACTGATTGTGGTGAAATAACCAAGACACTTGGGTTTCATATCATGACTAAAGTTCTTGTTTAGAGTAAATAATACAGAAATAGATCTTAAGTCTCCCAAACATCAGTGCTCAGCGTTCCTGCCACCTCCCCAGTGCTGAGAAGTGTAAATGTTAGCATTATTATTGTTTTTACAATTTATTTATTTTAATGTGACTTGAGGAAAAAATGTGTCAGTGTGTCTATACGGAGGAGTCTGTTTCTTTTTCCACTATGTGGGTCCAAGGGACCAAACTCAGATTGTCAGGCTTAGTGGTAAGTGTCCCTGCCCCCTGAGCCACCTTACACCCCCCACAACCTGAGTCTAATTTTAATGCAACACAGGAACTGCTATAACATAAAGATAAACTATCACATCATTTGTCTGTCTCAGGGTTTTGATTATGTGGAAAGTCAGATGGCTATGGCAACTCTTATAAGGAAAACATTTAGTTTGGGGTGGGGGATCACTAACAATTACAGAGGTTTGGAGGTAGGCATGGTTCTTGAGAAGTAGCCCAAGAGGCCTACATCTTGCAGGCAAGAGGACATCAACTAAGACACCAGGCAGTATCCTGAGCATAGTAAAATCCAAAGCCTGTCCCCACAGTGACATACTTCTTCTAATAAGGCCATACCCACCCCCAACAAAGCCACACCTCCTAATAGTGCCACTCCGTATGACCTTACTACAGTTTTCTTTAAATCTACTAATAGCTGCAGCCAGCTTTTTGTTCTGTTTCCTGTCATCATCATCGTCATTATTGTTAGCTTTGCACTGCTGGTATCCAACAGTTATAACCTAGCACTGTCTTCCTTTTAATCTATCCTAAGACTATATCTTCAAATCATTCTTTGTAGCGCACTGCATTCTTAACATAAAATCACTAGGATGTGTTTTGTTTCATTTCGTTTTAATTCAAAAGACCGCCTCCTCCAAAAGCACACTTTGAAAACAAACATGGTCATGGCTTCTCTGTTTCTCCCCCTTTCTGAGATCAATGGGCATAATCATCTTACCTAAATCTTGCATTTTAATTTGGAAACATTTGTGTCTTCTAGGATATGTAACAATGTTAGACTTTGACACAAGCATTCCAGTCAACTCCTATGACTGGAAATCCAAAGCCTCTCTAACCAATATATAGAACAGGGAGATCACCTCCCAGTTACCTGTTGTTTGCAAACATGAAATCAAGAAAGCTTGATCATTACTGTCCTAGTCAGGGCTTCTATTACTGTGATGAAACACACTGACTAAAAGGCAAGGTGGGGAGGAAAGGGTTTATTCAGCTGACACTCCCAGATCATAGCCCAGACAAACTAGGCATTTAGAGGAAGAAAATTATTAACCCCAAAACTTGCCTGTGAGGTCATGTGTCTGACAAGTGTTAAACAGGTTGTAAGATGTTTGGACCCAAACACAGATTTTAGTGAGGGTGGGGGGAGGAAAGGTTAGTGACATGGGAAAGGCAAGACCTGAATGAAATGTAAGCCTATAGCCTGATGAGGAAAGGGTTCACCCGTGCATCCAGGGTTACTGAGATTGCTCTCTGCCTTAGTCAGCATCCTTATTGACGTTCTGGTCTGATGCCTGCCTGACTTGGCAAAGCCAAAAAGTAACCCAGCTCTAAGGGAGGATGGTTATTTTCGCTACAAGCCTCTTTGGATACGTACAAAACATCCCTTCTGTAGGGCAGAGATCCATCTATTTATGAGCAAGCCTTAGTTTTCTTTGTGATTTGCTGTGCCTCCTTGCTCCCAGCATTGCTCCCCGTTAGCCATTGTCGCTACAATACACGCCCTGTAGTTAGAAACTCAATCTAGTCCATTATTTGACTCCTTTCAAAATTTGTATTTTCTGCTTTGCGATATTTTTTGGTATGTAGCTCTATATGTAACTTTCCCTACATCTTGGGTATGGTTTTTTAGTAATCCAAGAGATCTCTCTTAGGATCCAAATGACAGAAACAACTGCACTAGAAGGTTTAATGGCCTTTGACATTCTACATCAGTGCAAATAACCTGACTTATTATTAACCAGTGAAAGTACCTTTAACCTAATGCAGAAACCTTGACACCAGGGACAACGAAAGGTCCAAGGTTTAAGTACTTAAGGTTCTCTAAGGTTTAAGTACTGGTCTCTGTTTAGCAACCCTTGAGAAAGAATGCCCTGTAGGCTTTTGGTGCTAATCTAAGAGAGAGGAAGTTATTCGAGTACTTAATTTGCATAACAAGTCTTGGCCTAACAATGGGTTTAGAGGTTCCTGGAGGCAGGGAAGTCTGAGTTTTACTCTCGGGGCTCTGACCTGTCCTTCCACTGCCCCAGTACTGTAGCAGGGAGGTTGCTTTTTCCTTCCCTGCCTTAGCTACTTTGTTACTAGTAACAGAATAGCTAGTACTGCAGTAAACCAGGAACCCCACTGTTTCACGCTTCCCTGTCTCTTATACCCTGGGCTTTAGTGGGGGAAATTACATTGGCTTTGAAAGATCCAGGGGAGCCCTTGTGTCTTGATTATACCCAAACCCAACTCCCTCCTCCAGCTAACCTAACATTCGGATCGTCTGTCTCCCTTCCATATTCTGGGGGTTTGTTGGTTGGTTGTTGTAGGTTTTAATAACCCACTGCCTTTGACTGCCCTGTTGAATTATCTCATGCAGCTCTAACGTAAGTAACCAGAGCTACAAAGAATTCATGAGTGCAATGACTGCATCGCATACAGAAGGCACAGCATATTTATAAGATCCTGAAGATAGAAAAGGAAATGTCTTCTAGCAATGCATTCATTTCCCTGAATAACGTATTTTTTCCCCCAGTTCATCTAGTTAATAAAATGTTTCTTGTGGGATGGGGGCTGCTGGGAGCATTGGAGCACCTACCCAGTTCTGACCTAGAGTCCTAGGTTCCATCTCCTGCAGGGGCAGGGGAATAAGGAGAGAGGAAGGCTCTGGGCCTTTAAATTTTGGATATTTGTCTTCCACCAAAATACAGTCAAAGCCTTGAAAAGAATTCACTGGCAAAACAACTCTTATAAAGTGATGTTGACAACTGTTTATCACTGAGCCAGTGATAGTAACAGTAAGTACTTAGTCATTTCTTTCTTTCTTTCTTTCTTTCTTTCTTTCTTTCTTTCTTTCTTTTTTTTTTTTTTTTTTTTGCTTCTTTGCAGCAACATTTCTTTTGAAGTCCATAGGTCTATGACCTAGCCAGCAGTGTGCACCGGACACGCCAGGGACACTCCCCCCTCCCACCCGCCTGACGAGCTCTCTGGGCGGAGCCAGAGCCCAGGACAAATATATATACTTACACTCTGCAGCCTGCGGTCCTCAGGGCTAACCGCCTTCCACTTGCTGTGATGAGCGGGGAGCTCTGGCTGTGGGCGTTGTGCGCCCTGCTGCTAGCCTTGTGCCTGCTGAACTTCTTGCGCACCGATTCTGACCTGACACTGCTGTGGGCTGAGTGGCTGGGTCGTCGTCCAGGTGAGGCCCTTCATCCATCTTCAGCTTCAAAGTGGGAGACTTCTGCTGGGTCCGCCTCCTCCTGGGCCACCTCTGGTTGTTGAAGCCCCAGTGTTGCCAGCCTGGGCTTTGCCCAGGTCAGGGTGAGGGAGGCAGAGACTGAGCAAAGGGAAAAATTTTGTCTTTCTTATGACCCGTTCTGACCTAAAGATGGAAAGTTTTCGCCTTCCAGGCTGGGAAAGCTCGCTAGAGGTTGCCAAACTGCTCCCTAGAGAAAACATCCTTAAGACCTTGCCTAACTGGAACCCCAGCTATCCAAAGCAGTATCAGACACTTTGAGGAGCATTGAACACTGCCATGCTAAGTTGCCACCTTGGACAAAGACTCAGTGTCTCTTCATTTCAAAAGTGTTTATCCTAGGCTTCTCACTCTGCGAAGTTTTGAAGTGGTATCTTAGACAGCCCATTCTTTTGCTATTCATGAGTCTAGAAGCTCAACATAAAGGACCCAGGTGGGTTTTTTTTCTTTGAAGTAACATGATTTTTTTGCACACTAGTTGGTATTCCGTCTATCACCTTTTGGTCCATGTCTTGCTTCCTATTCGATGGGACTATACCCGTGAGCTAAACACCTATATCGGGTGACTAAACACGTGCTATGTGCTCTGTAGGCAGTGCGCTCAGCGCTTCACAACCCCTGAACTCCTTTTGGTTCAGCACAACTCTAGAAGCAAGTGTGGCTGGCGATGCTTTGCAAACAAGGGAATGACATTCCAGGGAATGAAATGGTATGTTCCCAGGCAGACTTCGGATTCTAAGAATCCAGTAGAATTGTCACAATAGAATCCAAAGTGTGTTGTGACATTGTTTTGGAAGCGATGGCTCAGAAGACAGTGTTTTCTATGGGTGAAAATTGGATGGGGGTTCTGGCAGTGGGGCATAAGAGGTCTAAAATATATTCTTCCTTCTCTGCAAAACTCACCCCTACAGGCCAAATTCTTACTACTCGATTTTTTTTTCCTCTCCTCTCCTCTCCTCTCCTCCCCTCTCCCCTCCCGTCCCCCCCCCTTTCTCTCTCTCTCTCTCTCTCTCTCTCTCTCTCTCTCTCTCTCTCTCTCTCTCTCTCTCTCCTGGCATAACTTGTGCAGACTTAGCAGCCAGTGCACAGAAAAACCTAGGGGAGCAGATGGCTGGTCTCGGTGGACTTTCTCTTTCAACTGAAAATACTTGACATCACTTTCTCATTTGATAATAGAACCTTCTCTTGATTAATTCTTCGAATAATAATTTTGGCTGCCAAAGACTCATAGCTGTTTCATGTTGGGTGGGTTTTGTGTAAACTTGGAGTTGGAGAATGAAACAAAATCAATATTTTTATTATGCAATTCTACAAAGGTCATCCAACCCAAAATAAAATCCAAAAGAAAAAATGTTGATTAAGAGTTACAAGATCAGTAAAAATTAGTTATATCAGATAAAGTGGCACAAGTCATTTTGAAAAAAGCCAAACGATGTTAATAGCTTTTAAGATTTAACCCAATCTTGAAAGTTAGTTATTCGTAAACCTTTATTGACAAAAGAGTAAGTTTTATCAAATTATATATATATATTATATATGTATATATGAAAGCACACTTCTATGTACAGCATATAGGTGACTATATCATGTATTTGTGGAATTAAAATTTCATAGGGGGCAGTTCTTAAACCTTTATTGACAAAAGAGTAAGTTTCATCAAACTATATATATACATCTATCTATCTATCTATCTATCTATCTATCTATCTATCTATCTATCTATCATGTATCTATCTATATATATGAAAGCACACTTCTATTACAGCATATAGGTGAATAGATCATGTATTTGTGGAATTAAAATTTCATAGGGGGCAGCTTTAGGGGGAAAATGTCTTAAGAGACTCAGGATGGAATGAAAACAGCAGGAGGAATACAAAAGCAGACACAGACTCCGAAAGCAGACACAGACTCCGAAAGCAGACACAGACTCCGAAAGCAGACACAGACTCCGAAAGCAGACACAGGCTCCGAAAGCAGACACAGACTCTGAAAGCAGACACAGGCTCCGAAAGCAGACACAGACTCCGAAAGCAGACACAGGCTCCGAAAGCAGACACAGGCTCCGAAAGCAGACACGGACTCCGAAAGCAGACACAGGCTCCGAAAGCAGACACGGACTCCGAAAGCAGACACGGACTCCGAAAGCAGACACGGACTCCGAAAGCAGACACAGACTCCGAAAGCAGCATAGCCTGGAATATGGGCATGCTTTGTGGAGAAGTTAAAAGAAAAAACTTCCTTTCTCTAGGTTATATTGTTGTCTGTCTCCTTAAAAATGAATAAAGGCAAAACCACAAAATTCTAGTATAAACAATGAAAAGTCCAACATTCTCCCACCCTCGACCCCAGGCTCTCAGTGTGCCCTCTCTAATGACAGCCTTCATTTCTGCCTCTCTGAAGCCTTCCGGGAAGAGTTTCTGCATCCCCAAGCCTGAATCTCACACAGTGAGATTCCCCTTGCCTTGTTCTAGTGTTGACTGGTTTGTTGTCCAGCTGTTGTGCAGTCTGCCTCAGCTGCTGTGAGTGCCTGAGCGAGGAAGTTCTGCCACACAAAGAAGACAGTTTCTGTTCAGGTCCTCCTCACCCTCGTTCTTAGATTCTTTTTGCCTTTTCTTCTTGACAGTCCCTGAGTCTTATGGAGAAGTTTGTTTTTTTTTTCTTTTCTAAGCCAGGTTATCAGGGTATCAGCTTAACCTCGGACTTGTTATGCATCTGAGGAGGACAATTCTTTTGAGTTTCTGGTCCTCCTGCCTTCATCTGGAGTGCTAGGATGGTAGGCGTGTGCCACCACAGCCAGCTTATAAAGTGCTGAGCTTGGCATCAGGGCCGAGGACAGTGCTCGACAAAATCCTACTGGCTGAGCTGCAGCTTGTGCCCTCACCACTCTGACTTTTTTTTTTTTGTTTGTTTTGTTTTGTTTTTCGAGACAGGGTTTCTCTGTGGTTTTGGAGCCTGTCCTGGAACTAGCTCTTGTAGACCAGGCTGGTCTCGAACTCACAGAGATCCGCCTGCCTCTGCCTCCCAAGTGCTGGGATTAAAGGCGTGCGCCACCACCGCCCGGCTCACTCTGACTTTTTTAAAGACAAAAACTTCACACCACCGTGTATGGTTTGATGCTGCATTGCAGGTGCTGGGGTAGAGAGAGAGGCCTGCCAAGATGCTAAACCTTCATTTTCCAAAGGAGTAGAGGGGCACGACCTTCTTGGAAAAGACTAACACCTACCTACTTCACTCTAGTTAGTTTTTTCAAATATGTATAAGGTTAACTGAGGCTGGGAAAGGCTTCAGCATCAAATTCACCTTGCTCTTGCTGCTCATAAGAACAGAAAACCCACACAAACTTAAGGCAAGCCATAATCAAAAGGGAGAACTCCAGGTCTGCCTGGCACGTCTCAGTACCAAGGTCGGTGAAGCTTCCTGCTCCCATGTAGCACCCAGTGCAGAGTCTCCAGAGAAACAATTCTTCATGGTTTAAATGGTCTCAAAACAATTTCTTGGCCTCTACTGATTAACTCAGACATAGCAAAGGCTTTGCTGAAACATTTCTCTCAAAGCCAGACACAAAGGTTTTACTCCACATCTCACTTAGAGCTGGACACAAAGGCTTTGCTTATGCATCACTGCAACTCTGGGCTAAGTTTCAGAAGGACCCTGGTGATCATCTTCCCCAGTACCACCTCCCGCCTTCTGTGTGGCCACTGTATTATTTGAGCAGTCTTTATAGGGACGGAGAGGCTTGGGGACCACGGTTCACATTTCTGCCCTATACAATGCATCTTGTACTACATCCTTCTAAGAGGACAGCACCTGCGTTAGGGGGAGCGTGTTTATAATAGGATATTACCTGAAAGACATCAGATACGAGTCACAAAATAAGAAAATTCTACGTTTAAGTGCAGGACAATCATAGCATACCATTGACCAGAATGTGGTAAATCTGGAACCTTACCAACAAATCCACCACCACAAAAAAAAAAAAAAAAAAAAAAATTAGACTCATAGAACTGAAAACTGGGTGGAGCCCGACCATTTAATTCTTCCCTTTAAAGGGTAAGACAGTCGAGTCCAGGTAATTGGTTTCTACTTCGCAACTTTAATTTTCTCTATCAAATACATAGATAAGTAGATAAACATAATTTTAGTCAAATGAAACTATTGGAGTCAGAATAAAGTCTGGAAAATTTACCAAGAATTTTGACATATACAAATATTTGATGGTAGAAAACAAACTTGTGCTTTTTAAGAAATTGTAGGAGATTTGAAACTTTAAGTTAGGCATAATAGGTTACCTTGTTTAATGACATGGTTTAGAGTTTATTTATTCTTTTTTGCTTATTTCTGTTTTTTGAGATGGGTTTCGTCCACACATAGCCCTGGCTATTCTGGAATTCACTATGTAGACCCAGCTGACCTCAAACTCACAGAGCCCCAGCTGCTTCTGCCTCCCGAGTGCCGAGGTTAAAGGTGTGCACCAGACTGCCGGGCTAGTTTATTTATTCTTCATTTATGTTTTGCTTCTCTTTGATATATGAATATCACTATCCCACACATATTCCTGACAACCTCATCCTTCCTCCGCAGAACAGATGCTGACTGGCAAGGTGGTGTGGGTGACGGGAGCATCCAGTGGCATTGGTGAGGAGTTGGCTCTCCAGTTATCTAAACTTGGGGGGTCGTTGGTGCTGTCAGCCCGCAGGGCGCAGGAGCTGGAGCGTGTGAAGAGAAGGTGCCTGGGTGAGTCAATTCCCCACAGCAGCCATGCTTCCTAGAAGTGAGGGGAGATGGGACTGTCCTGTGCAGCTCCCGCTGACTCCTGGGCTTCCTTGGCACTGCTCCTCCGCCTTCTCGTCTGTTACCTGCTAAGCAGTTGTGCTTGCTTGGAATTTCCTTCTTTTTGGCTACCGTTCTACTCTCAGTTTCGCACAGATTTCCACCTTAGGATGGCCAGTTCTCTCGATGCCTGTGCGGGGTCGAATGACTTAGAACTTGCTTGAGGGGAAATACAGGTTGTCTCTCTTATCCATAACACAAAGAGTCAGAGTCTCTCTCTCTCTCTCTCTCTCTCTCTCTCTCATTGAATAATTTTCTTTCTCTTTCCTTTTTCTTTTTTGAGACAGGATTTCTCTGTGTAACAGTCCTGGATGTCCTGGAATTCGCTTTGTAGACCAGGCTGGCATCGAATTCACTGAGATCCGCCTGTCTTTGCCTTGCAAGTGCTGGGATTAAAGGTGTGCGCTGCCATTGCCTGGCCAAATAGATTTTTTTATATCATTAATTTTTTTTTTAATCTCAGACCTTTCCCCTCCCCCACAAATTCTTAGGTTTGATCTCTTGATCATGTTTTGGCTGTTGCGTGTTTTGAAATTGATGTTTGAATGTGGTACTGTCCCCACCTTTGCTTTTATTCTTCGCTTTTTATTTCTTCCACCTGACCTAGTCTAGAATTCATTCTGCAATGTGCTTTTTCTTGGCTTAACAGACATTCATTTTTGACATTTATCTCGGTTTTCTGTCAGCATCTCAGTTTCCTTGCTGAGATTCTTACCCTTGCTGCTGTCTTTTGCTTCTCTGTTGCTGACTTTCTATATGATAGTATTATTTTAAAAAGGTTTATAAATGGCAGAATTAGGTAAATGTAAGAAGAGGAATCCAAAGAAAATATAATGGTTACTTTTACAAAAATGAAATATTGAAGTTGGAGAGATAAGATAGCTCAGCAGTTAAGAACACTGGCTACTCTTCCAGAGGACCCAAGTTCAATTCCCAGCAATCACATGGCAGCTCACAATTGTTTGTAATCCACCTTAAAGTGGATTTGATACCCTCATAGAGAAACAAATGTAGACAAAACACCAATGCACATAAAATAAAAATAATTAAAAAGATAGATACTCGGCTCTTCCAAAATAAAAGAACAAAGAAAATATTGAAAGTACTAAATGTATAGTGATTAAAAAAGAAAAGAAAAGAAGCATACACACAAGGGTAAAAAAAAAAGATTTGGTGGTTTAAAAGAAAATGGCTCCTAAAGAAAGTGGCACTATTAGGAGGTGTGGCCTTGTTTGAGTAGGTGTGGCCTTGTTTGAGTAGGTGTGGCCTTGTTGGAGGAAGTGTGTTACTGTAGAAGTGGGCTTTGAGGTCTGCTATGCTCAAATCATGCCCAGGGAGACAGACCACTTCCCATTGCCTTTGCAAGATGTAGAATTGTCAGCTACCCCTCCAGCACCATGTCTGCCTCATGCTACCGTGTTCCTCCATCATGGTAATGGACTGAACATCTGAACTGCAATCCTCCAGTTAAACGTCTTCCTTTATAAAAGTTGCTTCGGTCATGGTTCCTCTTCACAGCAATAGAAACCCCAACTAAGAACAAATGGAGTATGGGGTATCTCTTTCCCTGGGCCTCCAGAGTTCACTCTGCTAGATGCAGGGAAGGGACAGAATCTTAAAGATGGAATCTCTCATCTTTCCTATCAAGTAGGCCAGTGCTGACCACAGGTCACGTGGCAGATGTCTAACAGAACTTCATTCCATGTGGACGTTTCTCTCTTCATACCAGGGACATATCTGTGAGCAGGCAGCTGGTCCCATGCTCCACAGACTCTCTAGTCTGTTTTCCTTGGAGTGGCTTCGTATACAGGATGTGATTCCAGCCTTGGGTGGTGCTTGGGGGGGAAGGGACCAGAACACTGAGTGGCATCTGTCCAGGAAGTCTAGCCTCTGTGCTTCTTTGATCACTTCCTTAAAGGCTTGAGAGGTAGCTCTGTGGTGGAGCACCCACCTAGCATGAGGGAGGCCCTAGGTTCAGTCTCTAACTCTGCTAAAAAGCCACATCCACTTCTCAGTTTCTCCATGTTACATGGATTAGGCAGAGGGGCTCTGAAATTTTACCTGATCTGAATGTGACTCACTGGCGTTGGAACTGTATGAAAGAACAGCTAACGGTCGGGGTGCGGTGGGAATTTAGCACTGTGGTAAAGTGGCTCTTGCCTGGTATGAAGTTCTGGGTTCAGCTGCCAGACCAAAGAAGACAGAAGAATAGCAAGGCACTTGGTGAGCATATTTCAAAAACAAACATACTCTGTACTTCTAAATATGCTGCGGTGATTTTTTTTTTTTTGCTTTTGTTTTTGTTTTGTTTTTGCTGTAGGATACTCTTTATTTTGCCAGAGTTCTCTTACAAGTTCATTCTTTTTAGGAGGTTCAGGGATAGACCTGGAGAGCAGGAAAGACTTAATTGAATTGTAGCACAGCTTTCTCACCAAAGTGTTGATGTGTTTTAATCTAGAGAATGGCAACGTAAAAGAAAAAGATATACTGGTTTTGCCCCTTGACCTGGCTGACAGAAGTTCCCATGACATGGCTATGAGAACAGTTCTCCAGGAGTTTGGTAGAGTAAGTAGCCACAGGTTTTGTTGATAGAGTATGCATTACAAGACTTTCCCCAGCTTGGTTAAAACTGCCGAAGAGATTCTTGTCTGTGGTGTCATTCACAGAGATTCAGGCCCATGGGATGCATTAGTGGGGCAGATCTGTCACTTGAACCTCTTGACCACTGAGTCTTGGACTTCGGTCATTAGTATTTTTCTTACCTTTTAAATTTTCAATTCCTACTGTAGGCAAAAGAGCTAAGTATTCACCACAACTTTGATATTTATGAATCTTGTTCTATCTTGTGAAATATTATTACTTAAACTGAATAGGTGAATTGTGTTGATTTTTTTCTTCTTGTTTTGTTTCCTTGTCTTTTGTTTTGTTTTAAGACAGGATCTCAGTATACAGCTCTGACTGTCCAGGAACACACTGTGTAGACCAGGCTGGCCTTGAACTCACAGAGCTCTGCCTGCCTCTGCCTCCCAAATGCTGGGATTTAAGGCTTGAGTCACTACCCCTGGCTTGATTTTATCCTTCAGTTGTTGGTTTTAGAAAGGTAACGTGGCTCTACTGGTTCGCCAGAATAACAGCACTCCTCGCTAGGAGTTCCGTCGGTCCATTCCAAGACCAACTCTAAAAAAGCCCTCTTTCTGATTTGATTTAACTAGATCGATATTCTGATCAACAATGGTGGAAAAGCGCATTATTCCTTTGTGGTCGATACCAACATGGATGTCTTCAAAGAGATACTAGAGGTGAACTACCTAGGGACAGTGTCCTTGACCAAGTGTGTTCTACCTCACATGATGAAGAGAAAGCAAGGAAAGATCGTGGTTACGAATAGCATTGCAGGAATTTTACCCGTGCCCCTTTGCAGTGCGTACGTGGCCAGCAAGCACGCACTTCGGGTAAGGCTCTTGAACCCAACTCCTTTAGCATTGCCCACGAGGCACACGGGGGATTTGTCCATCAGTGGATGAGGTCAGCCAGTGAGGTGTGGCACTAAGGGGCCACATAAAGAGAAGAACTTGGAGAGGAATGCACCAGTAAATGACCAAAAATATTTGAGCGGCACGCGCTTATTGCTTATTTAGCAGATTTCCAGCGTGTGCCCACAAGGTGCTGCACTCTGAGGTGAGGCCTGGGAAGACAGATTATTTCTGCTCTCACAGGCATGTACGGCCTATTGCCTGAGCCCTTTCTCTGCCATATTTTCAAGTCTAACTGCGAGGCAACTTTCTCTTAGCTGGATGCATGACTACTGAATGATTGATTGATCCTGGACTCCATATTCCTCCCAGGGGAACATGGATTCCATTCATTCTGGTTTCATGGAAAGAAGGAAAATTTGATCAAGGCAAAGACTAGGAGAAAAACCTGACCTGTTTTACCTTAGCAGTAATAAATATTAAAACAGAATGATTCTTACGTTGGTTTAAGAGTAAAACTAAAGACATAATAAGGTCAGCGATTGAGGAAACATTAAAATTTAATTCTTCCTATTGAAAGTGAATCCCTCCCCCTCCTTTTTGTTATTGAGTCAGGATCTCATTCAGCACATGTTAGCCTTAAACTCTATGTCCGAGGCTGGCCTTAAACTACTGGTCCTTCTGCCTTTAGCTCCCAAGTGCTGGGATTACAGGCATAGGTCAGCGCACATGGCTGGCAAGTAAGTTTTAATGGAATATATTACTATTGGAATTGTATGATACAGTGGTTCAGATCACTGTCGTCCCATCGAAATTGGAGCTGTGGTCCAATAGGACCTTTCTCTGCCTGTTGGGTGTGGACAGGTGCATACTGATGAAGGGCTGCAGTTCAGATGCTCTCCTCAGATCTAGTAAAGGACTGCCAATCAACCTCCCATAGAGAGAGGCACACTTGAGGCAGACAGATGTGAGAGAGTGTACCTCCCATCTGTCGGGACCCAGGTTTAGAAGACATGTAGAATACCCTTTGTAAAACAAAAAACAAAACAACAGAGAGAGAGAGAGAGAGAGAGAGAGAGAAGAGCTGCCTCACCTGTTCCCAAGGCTCTGTTTTAATTGGATTTAATAGGCTGGCAAAACGTGCCCGGCTGATGGGCCCGTGAGATGGCGTAGCTAATAAAAGCACTTGCCCTGCAGGCTTGGGTCATCGGAGTTTAGTTCCTCAGTGCCCACGGTGGAAGGAAAGAACCAGTGACTCCAAGCTGCTCTCTGATCTCTGGATGCACATGGAAGCACAGACGCACGTGAATGCATGTGCGAGCGCGTGCACGTCTGTGCGTGCACATACACAAATAATCATATGTCCAATTTTTTGAAAATGTGGCTGATTTACGATTTTGTTACTTATAGCAGCAATTTAGTTGAACATTGAGGTCAGTAGGCTTGTGAAAAGCAGGTTTCCTTCTCAGTTCCCAGTAAGTTTTAAAGTGACTTTAATCACTGGAGTTTATATGCTATCCCTGGTGTGGTTAATACAAAGAGAGGGTTCAGTGCTCCAGGTTTGGCAGATTGGTGTCCCTTTCTTTTGCTACAGACCAGCAGAGACTACAGGTAGGGGAGTTTTCCCCACTCTCACAGGTATTTTGTTTAGGTCCACCCTTGGGTCATCAGTCTCTGACTACAGGACCCTTCACCGTCCCTGAGCTGTGTGGTGTAGGGAGCTCAGAGCTTTTAATGTTGCTGAATCAGATATGGCTGCACTTTTGGCGAAGAGAAATAGAATGGGCTAGGAGTTTGTGTTCAGTATAGTTAAGAATGACATACGCCTTTGTGCTTCCGCTTGCTTCAGCTAAAAGCGCCTTCCCTTTAACCTTGGAAAGCAGACACTTGGAAACATCAGAACCTCTTGAAACCTTTTCCGGCTTCACTTCACATACCTAACCACAAGGAAGCTGGCCTGAACTGGCAAGGCCACCCACAGAAGATCGCGTAACCCACACTTTGAATCCAACAACATGGCGACAGTTAAAGTGACCAGTGCTGAGAAACCTATCAGTTAGGTGGGAATCTATAAGCCAGGGCCCAGTCTCTCTGAAGATCAAGCTGACTTCTCCAGCTCCCATCCTCCCTGCCCCGCCCCCGCCTGCACCCCACCCCCGCCTGCAACCCCCCCTCCCCACACTGTCCAGCCCCCCACGTGCACCCGCAACCCCAACTGCTGCTTGTGTTCTCCAGAACTTGCTTTCCCAAACATCTTGAGTAAACAACTTAGGCATTTCACTAGCTGGCCTGGTGTTAAAACTGCCGTCTGGGAATATTTCCTACCTTAGAACCGTGAAGAAAAACAAATTGCTGGTTATTCATAGTTGGTTTACAGTCTCCAGTATCATTAAGTCTGGAAGGTCTAGCTAGCTATTCTTTTTTACAATATAATATATATGTAGTCCCCATTTCTCCCAGTGACTCCTCCAAGATCATTTCCACTCTCCCCAATTTTCTGTATTTTCTCTTCCTTCCTTCCTTCCTTCCTTCCTTCCTTCCTTCCTTCCTTCCTTCCTTCCTTCCTTCCTTCCTTCCTTCCTTCTTTCCTTCCTTCCTTCCTTCCTTCTTTCCTTCCTTCCTTCCCCCCTCCTTCCTTCCCTTTCTTTCCTTCTTTCTTTCTCGCTAACTCCAATCATGCCTTTAATCCCAACAATTGGGAGGCAGAAATAGGTGGATCTCTGTGAGTCTGAGGCCAGCTTGGTCTACAGAGCTAGTTCTAGGACAGCCAAGGCTACACAATGAAACCCTGTCTTGGAAAACCCAAAACAAATAAACAAAACTAAAACAAAACCAAAACACCCCAAAATATGTATTGGTGTGTTTTGCCTGAATGTATGTCTATGGAGCAGGTGTGTGTCTGGTGCTTGCAGAGGCCAAAAGAGGGTGCCAGAGTCTTTGGACTGGAGTTATAGATGGTTGTGAGGTACCATGTGGGTGCTGGGAATTCAACCAAGATCCTCTGGAAGAGTAGCTAGTACTTTTAACCACTGAACCGTCTCTCCAGCCCCTAAAGATATAAATTTAGAGGGCAATTTGATATTATGTTCATATAGCAAAATACTAATAGTGGGTTAGTTCCTGGTCTAGCTTCTTTTAAAGGTCAGTCCAAAGACAATCACATTGTAATATTGACTAGCTATGCAGTATCCATCAGGCAAAATTTACTTCATGGAAATTAATTAATCAGTTAAATGGTAATATAAAATTTAAAAATGGATTGGATTTATTTATGGTAGTTATTGTAAAGTTCCACTCCTTTTTTTTTTTTTAAGCCTCATTAAAAAAAAATCCACCCAGGAAATGAAAAGATGCCTCTCTACTCCTACCAGAGGTCCTCTGTAAAACATCAACATTTTTGGAGTGGGGAAATGAAGATTGTTATGAGGCGGTAGAAACAGGGGTCTTCAGAGAAAAGTCTGGTGCCTGCTCCGTGCTTGTGTGCTGTAGAAGCACTGATGTCAAAGGCTACTGCTAGCATCCACCGAACCCCTGGGGTCTGGCGAGATCTGAGAGTACCGCTTTTGCTGTTACAGCCCGTGGCCTGTGTGTGTGCTGTCTGTCCTTTATTCAAGCATTTTAGAACACAGTTCCTCGAGTCACGAGACAATGAAATGAGACCTATATCTGTGTCTAATTTCCTTTTCCTTTTTATTGCCTATTAGGGGTTTTTAAATACCCTCCAAAGTGAACTTTTTAACTATCCGGATATAAAGGTGTCTACCATTTGCCCAGGACCTGTGCATTCGAATATTTTCAAGAATTCTTTTACTTCGGTAGTCACTAAGGTAAATGTTTTCGGTTGAAAAATAGTTGGAATGTTTTGCTTCTTCTTCCACAGTGTTGAATCATATAGGTTATGGTTTCTGTCAGAAGGAATTACTAATAGCCGCATAGCTTAACCCCAATTGTTGAGACATTCTGAATTCAGCTGGTAATGTTTGGCAATCAATTTTTCTAGTGCTAATAAAACTGCACAGTATTGGTTCTAAAGCTGGCCACCCTGTCCACCCACTGTTGTGCAATAACTCTGTAGTTGGGAACAAAATCCCTTTTATCTTCTTCTGTCTCACCCCAGGTGGGTGAGATTTTGTTTTTGTGGGATTTTCATGTGCCTTTTGAGGTAATAACAACCATTAGGCTTTGACCTTTCGGTTGCCAGCACAATCTCAACCAGCCTGGCTGTGATTCCTAAGAGGGATGGTGGGATGTCATGGAAACCCATGACTCCTGCTAATGCCCGGAAGAGACTTGTACCAGGGGCAAGGCTCCAGACTGCATGGACCCCACTGGCACCCGGCCTTTGGCTCCTTCTTAACACAACATTTCTGTAAAAATAGCTTGATAAATCTCCAGCATTCACTTTATTTTGACCTTTTAGACCACAGAGGATAATGTCGTGGGTGTTTCCAAGATGGAAACTAGCCGCTGTGTCCGGCTGGTACTAATCTCCATGGCCAATGATTTGAATGAAGTCTGGATAGCTAAGCAGCCTAGCTTGTTTGGGCTGTATCTGTGGCAGTATGTGCCGCTCCGGGACTGGTTATTTTCAAGGACAACGTGGAAGAAAATCGTTAAAGCCTTTCATATTGATATGGTAAGTGACTTCCTTTGTTTCTAACAGTGTGTATTCATCTTGCATGGAAACACAAAGGCTTTAGAATAGTTTTTAACTAACTTCCAGACCAGCTCACAATACAAATACCCAAACCACATAAGAGCATTCTATCCCCACACATGGTTTTCCATCAGTTGCCACCGGTCTAGGTGACAACGAGGTTTCACCTGGCAAGCAAAGGGGCCGCCCTGCTTTCTTCTATACTTACTGCTTGAGAAAGTCTCAGAAAACGACCTTTTCCACTCTCTCCCATACACAGTCTCCCCATCTTGGCTCAGTCATCACTTCCCTCCCTGTCTCTTCTCCCGGGAGAGGTGACCTCAGCCCCGACTTTCCCACTTTCAGAACAGCCCACTACACTAAGACAGTTACACACACACACACACACACACACACACTCACACTCACTGTGCAGTCCTTGTTTTTCCCATCTCAGCCCTGAAGCATTCTGCTCATGTCAGATGTATAGGCAACAGGGCTAATTGCCTCTTCTTTCCACATCACGCCTGCAACACTGAGAGGGGAATAGCAACTGTTACTTGAAAAAAAGGAAAGAGTTTTATGGATACGCATCACAGTGAATGTAATGAGTTAAGCTTATTGCAGTTATATATAAGAAAGGCTATCGTGGGTTGTTTTCATTGTTCCCTCTGTATGCTTTGATACAAGCATTTAATTTTTTTTAAGTTTATATGCTTGTATATGTGTGTGTGTGTGTATTTGTTACATGTCTGTGAATGCCTGTGAAGGCCAGAAGAGAGTGTCAGAACCCTGGGAATGGTTGTGGGTCTCCTGATTCAGGTGCTAGGAGCTAAACAGGTTCCCTGGAAGAGCAGCAAGTGCTCCTAACTGCCAAGCTAGCTCTCCAGCACTTGTTACAAACCACTGTAAGTCTTAGCTACTACATAGCTGGGTATGGTGTTACATCCCTTTAATTCCAGCACTTGGGATGGATCTCTGTGAATTTGAAGCCAGCCTGATCTATGTAAACTAGTTTGTTCTATATAGTGGGTTGTGAGTTCTGGTATAGCCAGGGTTACTTAATAAAGAAACCCATCCAAAACAAACAAAACAAAACAAAGCAAACAGAAAAACAACAGCAGCAGCAACAACAAAAACCAGATAAATAGCAGTCTGAAATAAGGCCATAATTTATAGAGTATGCAATCCACCAGTAATTAAGAGGCTTCTCTATTTTTTAAACAATTACTTCTACCTTTCTATGTTGTAAAAATGAATCAGGTGAGGGAGAGCCAAGAGAAAACTTTTACAAAGTGCTTAAGGACACTAATATTATAAAACATTTACATAGTGTCCTAAAATGTAGAGGTTGAAATGTCATGAGTCATTCTGGGTCTTGGTGATGTGAGATGGTTCTAAGACAGACTTCATGGAAAGATGCCTGTGGCTTAGGGAGCATCTTGGAACTCAGTGACAGAGCAGCCCTGGGAGGGAAAGATTCTGTACAAGAGGAAGCTCAGTACAGGTCAGAGCTGGACCTGGTGCTGAAAGATCTGGGTTCAAATACCAGGTCTAAGCTACGTTCCCATGGCTTTAAGCAGGTCGCGCCTCTGACTTAAGTGGCTCATCTACACAATGGGTAGGGGATGGCAATAGCAAGTCATGGGTTGTTGTGGGTGTTAGGTAAGAACAGAAGGGCAGAGGCACTTCTTCGGCACAGCCCGGAGTATGTCACGGCTGCTGTCCGTTCCAGGCTGAGAAGGCAGGTGCTTCGGTTGTCTCTCTGTTGTGACCCTTATGAATGGTGACAAGAAGAGGGGAGTGTCATACTGTTTCATTGTCTTGGTTTCAATTCCTTCCAGCATGTGGCCTGATATGATTTAGGTATGGTTTATCCTCCAAACATTTGTCCCCATGCTGAACCTCCATTAAGAGGCAGAGCCTGATATGAGGCCATGGAGGCATCAGTCTTAAAATGGGTTAATGTTTTTCCCCCAGGGCTCTGGTAGTTCTAGAGAGAGTAAGTTCTCATACAGCATAGCTACCTCACATGCCTGTTTTTTTTTTTCATTTCTCTACAGAATAATTTAAATGCCAGTCATCATATGAGACCAAGCAAATGAGGCTGCCTAATCTTGCACTTTTAGATATCAAGTTGCTGAGATGAAAAACTGATTTTCCAGCCGGGCGGTGGTGGTGCACGCCTTTAATCCCAGCACTCGGGAGGCAGAGGCAGGCGGATCTCTGTGAGTTCGAGACCAGCCTGGTCTACAAGAGCTAGTTCCAGGACAGGCTCCAAAGCTACAGAGAAACCCTGTCTAAAACAAACAAACAAACAAACAAAAACAACAACAACAACAAACAAACAAAAAAAACAAAAAAAAAGAAAAAGAAAATTACTAGCACAGGAATGGACTAATATATAACTCAACATCATGTTACATCATTCCCAGTTTGAACGGTTAGGAGAAATTAGCAGACTGTTCATACAACTGTTCTTGATACCAGTTAATATTGTCAGTGCTTCATGGTAAGGCAGAGAAAGAAGACATCAAAGAGACTGACCATCAGAGGGAGACAGGGACTAAGCATGGCACTTTCCGGTGCACAGTCTTTCAGAAAGGGGCATGTCAACGCCATTTTGTGATATTTACAGAGCATTTATCTATTAAAGATAAACATCACACAGAGCACTTTGCCTTGGGTTTCAAAGCAAGTAAAATAGTGATTTCAAAGGTTATGGTCTTTTCTTTACCAGATCAGCTCTTTCTTGGATAAATTAAAAACATTTGTTTAATGTATAACATTACCAGAAACATATTAAATAGTACTATAATAGAATGATTTTCCTGGGTGGTGGTGGTGCATGCGCACGCCTTTAATCCCAGCACATGGGAGGCAGAGGCAGGCCCATCTCTGTGAATTTGAGATCAGCCTGGTCTACAAGAGCTAGTTCCAAGACAGGCTCCAAAGCTACAGAGAAACCCTGTCTCAAAAAACCAAATGAATGATTTTATATTAGTGGTCCTCCCTCCCTCCCTCCCTCCCTCCCTCCCTCCCTCCCTCCCTCCCTCCCTCCCTCCCTCCTTCCCTCCCTCCCTCCGTTCCTTTCTCCTAGCAGAAGTGCCAGTGGAGGTTTGTTTTCCTCTGGCTGTAGATAGATTGTTAATTATTTTTCCTGAGAGAAAGACAAAAGCAGTAAATCTCCTGAACTAAAATCATCAGTAAACTAGAGGTTGCTCATTGCTCCTGAGTGTCATTCTGCAATCCCAGGGGTTGTTCAGGCCTGAGTCAGCAACCACTGTCTGAGCAGGCCCAAGACAGCAACCTCAGAAGGAGCAGCTCCAAGCAAGCAACCTCCATGCGAGCAGTCCCACAGTGATCTGGCTTAAGCCTGTTCCCTCAGTGGTGGTTCCCTTGTACCTACCTGCTCCTGTGGAGATTGTTGCCTGGAGCCTCCTCTGTAGGATATCACTGGCTCAAGCCTGTTCCTGTGGAGGTTACTGCCTAGGGCCTGCTCCAGCTGAGGTAGCTAGCTCAGGTCTGTTCCCACAGATGTCCCCTGGCTGGGGCCTGTTCCCTTGGTGGTTGCTCCCTTGTACCTACTCCTGTGGAGGTCACTGCCTGACGTCTGTTTCTGCGAAAGTCACTGGCTTAGACCTACATGGCAGTCTTAAGACTCCGTTAAAATATTATAAAAAAGGAGAGTATTATACCCATAGTCACCGTGTGTTTTATTTTAAAAATTTAAAATTTAAAATGTGGATGTCTGTGATCAGCACCAGTCCCATATTCAGTTTGCCATGAGTAGATTTTGGCATGAAAGTACCACCACGTATTTACTCAGGTCTAACGGAAGATCCATGTCCTGGTTTATGAAAGGGGTCCTGACCTTGATTTGGTATGGGGAGGGGGCATGTTCGTGGGTTTTTTCCCCTCCCACAGGATGAAATTGAAGCTCAATTGGTACAGTGTGCGAAGCAGAAAGATGCTGATTCTGATGTTGCTGATGATAATCCAGAAAAGCCAGAGTGAGACCCATTGGGCCTATGTTCCTGATCCATCTATTTTACATCCCGTTGTTTGGGAAGGAAAGGAGATTATGGTCACAGTCAACGACACACATCTTTTAGATTGACCTACCACACAAGAGTTCCAGATTGCTTGAAAATTTTCGTATGTTGGGTATGGCAAAGGAATTCCTGTATGTTTTGCAAAGAATATTGCTTTGGAGGGATGTCTTGGAGTGTTTCCAAAACTAATTTTGGGGCATGATAAACAATGTACTTATTTTACAAAGTTATTGCTTCCTCAAGGTAACTGAGTAAATGATGCTTCACCCACTCTACAGTTTCCTCCATGCACAAAGGAACTGCGAGAGTCTAACAGAATATTGTGGAGATGATGTACTGGCATTATTCCATTCAAGTATAACATCACGGGGACATCACAGTACATTCTTGACTGGTCTGGAAATCAAGGAGATTATAGTGACTCTTATCGTTTGTCTACAGCAGAATCCTGGGACCAAGGACTATCAGCTGGAATTTGGTATTCCAGTATAAAATTTCCAGACTTATATTTGGAAGTTTGCTGCTGCCATGCAAAGAGGAAGGACAATTTAGTTTTTCAAACTTGTTTGCCCCCTGAAAGGAACTGTTTCAGCTTGTGTCAAAATGCCTTATGTTCTTTTGGTGGGAGAGTAAAAATCTCCATGAATGGGATTGTGTTTAATGTATCATGCCCTGGTTGTATTTTGACTAACTGTATTTCTCGTGGATGTTCATACCTGTGTATTGATGTTAAAACAACCTTCTTTTGAAATGTACCAGTGCATGTAAATAATCCATGGTTTGATGACAAAGGGTTACAAATAATTGAAGAAATTAAGAAAGCTTTATAAGTAGACAGAAATGTGTTACTGAATTAGTTGTAGCAGGGATTTCAGCTCTTGTTGTGATGACCACTACTGCAGTTGCTTCAGTGGCTTTGTCTCGGTCTATTCAAAATGCAGGGTTTGTTAATCAATTATCTAAGAACGTTTCTGTGACACTGGAGACACAAGAAGACATAGAGGTAAAAATGGAACATAAGTTGAATGCCTTGTATGATATGGTACAATCTTTAGGGGGATGAGCTCCAAAGCTTAAAAACCAGAGTCCAGCTGAAATATCATGTTAACTATGAATGAATTTGTGTTACAACTTCTGTGTATAATGAAAGTGTTATCGGTTGGGAAATAGTTAAAGCACCTCTTAAGAGAATTTGGCATGATTCTAATGAGTCCTTAGAGTTGGCTAAATTACATCAAGAAATATTGGATTTGAAAAAGGCTAAATTAGATTTCAATGCAGCAAAGCAGCTAAAGATATTTTGGAACAGCTTGAAAAGGTTGTTCCATCATGGTCAGCATTTACTTCCCTTCTTAGCATCACCATAGTTATTGGAGCTTGTGTTCTTCTGGGCATAATTTGTTTACCTATAGCTCTCAAGCTGATTATGAAGTTACTGTGGAAAGTGGGATCGCAACTTCACGGAGTAAAACTCTGCACATTTCCCTAAAAATTTGACACCAGAGACTTGCAGTCAGAGATGGGTGAGTTTTCTTTGCCTCTTTTCGACCTAAGACAGGAGATGGATCTCTAGGATCCATTTTCCCATGATGGGTAAGACTAGAGTGCAGTAAGGAACCCCCAGGGCAGATGCAGTCTTCTGAGGGACTCTGAGAGGTCCTTAGAAATGTAATAAAAAAGGGGGGATGTGTGGGAGCCCATGTGTGACTCAGTTTCCATCTGGAGTCATTTCTCACTAAAAGAAGTCATTTGAGTTCGTGTTTACCTGCTCTCCTTTTTCCTATAACCTTGAGGGCTATGAGAGACTTCTGATTTAGCTCATTAGAAAAGAACACTCTATCTAGCAGAAAGCATACTGCTGATGACAAACCCCAGGAACATCAGGACAGAAAGTAAGGCTGTTTCCGGGCAGCAAGCACATGTTGGAGAGGAGGCTGCTCACTCAAGGACAGGAATGGTCTTCTGGTTAGATACTGACTGATCATCTGTGCTGTGCTTTGCTCTTCCTTTATATATAAGCAAGTTCAGAAATAAACTCTGGGCTGTTTGACTGTTTGACAAGATCAGACAGACCTCCCGATTCTATCCTTTCTTCTGTTTCTTTCATCTGACTATCTTTTGGCCTTGAGGATCCCCTATCCAGGAACCCTAGCAGACTTTGTAGGAGTGTGCTCCTATACTGGGTAAATCAGTTGCAAGAACTGTGTAAGGAGTCAGAACTATGGGATGGCCTCTGGTTGTGAGATTATCTGGGGTGAATAAAGAGCATTATTTACTTCCATAGAATAAAGATATTTGGGAGAGGGTGATATGGTATCTCAGTTAGTGAAATGCTTGTCATCCAAACATGATGACCTGAGTTCTCCAGTACCCATGAAAAAAATTCAGGCATGGTGGCATCGACTTCTAACCCCACTGCTGGTGAAGTAGACACACATGAGGATCATTGACTGGCCAACCTAGCCAACTCAGCAAATCCCAAGTCCCTGAGAGAGATACTGCCTACTGATGTACGAGGGTCTTCTATCCATCTGTTGCTTTCATTGGTTAATTAATAAAGAAAACTGCTTGGCCTGATAGGTCAGAACATAGGTAGGCGGGAAAGACAGAACAGAATTGTGGTAGGAAGAAAGCAGAGACAGGAAGACGCCATGGAGCCAGCTGCCAGGTCAGACACGTTGAATCTTCCCCGGTAAGCCACAACCCCATGGTGATACACAGATTACTAGGTATGGGTTAAACAAATATGTAAGAGTTAGCCAATAAGAGGCTAGATATAATGGGCCAGGCAGTGTTTAAATGAATACAGTTTCCATGTAATTATTTCGGGGCATAAGCTAGCCAGGTGGCCAGGAGCTGGGCGACAGGAACGCAGCCTGCTGCTCCTTCTACAGCCTACGGTTGACCTCTAGCTTCCACAAGCATGTGTAGGCACCTACACATATGTGTACCCCTCTCCCAACACAAAGAACAAGATTTTACTGGTCATATTTTATTTCAAGTGCTTACAGTTTTCAAACTGAAGTATATGAAAAATGAATACAATGTATGGGACTATTCATGCCATGTTAAATGTTAAAACAGTATTTAAAAATACTAAAATTTAACTACATTTCAAATAAATATATGTACATGTTATGTTAACCATTAAAAGGTTTCATTATTATTTAAAAACACTGATATGAATGTCTCTTAAATATGTAAGTATAAACCTATTGACTTTTAAAAAGACTAATTACTTTTCAGACTTTTAGCAAAGCAGTAAAAAACATCTAATCTTGTACAAATGTCTTTAGGTAACAAAACCTATCAGAACTCATACAGCACAAATATTGGCCAACTACTTCTGCCCATGCTAGGTCAGAGGAACTGCTGCTTGAGTCATTCAGACAGCGGAGAATCAGCTTTACAGACCTTAGTTTTTTCTCGCAGGCATCCTTGGAGCAAGAAGAAAGTCTACAAGAATGACAGAACTTAGACTCATTCTGTTTAACTAGTGCCTCCTCTGATACATCGCCTTTTGATGTAAAAATGGACTAACACAAATGTATAGGGAGAGGTTTTGAAGAGAAAATTGGATATCCCAAGGGAGGGTCAGCGGCTTGAATGGTGAGGTTCCTCAAAAGGAGTGGGTGGGCTTGGATACTGTAACGCTCCTCATCATCGTTGGTGGCATAAAGCAGTTCCCATGAGAGATTGGCCCACTGACCTCGAACAGCCTCAGCATTCAGCTTCCCGATGTGGACCGGGAGCTCCTGAAGCACCAGGACCCTCGCAGTGTAAATGCCCTGGAAGTGCAGGAAGGGAAGGTTAACAAACAAAGAGCAAAGCTGCCCACCACAGAACAGTAGGGATTGGCCTTTTAACATGCACAGGGGTTGCTTAGCTTTTGAATTAAGAATCACCCCGTTTTCTTAGCTCTCTAAATAAACATGAGAATAAAAATGTCACTTTAATACTACGACAACAAAACTGCAGTTACTTAGTCTTTTATGACTCTGACCCATCCATCACGTCACGTGGCACGAACAACTGTAAATGTTAGTGGATAGATCTGCTATTTTCTCATTGATGTGACTAGATACTGGATAAAAAACAATTTAAGAAAGGAAGAGTTGGGGCTGCAGAGATGTTTAGATGGCTCAGTGGTTAAGAGCACTGAGCCTGCTCTTCCAGAGGTCTTGAGTTCAATTCCCAGCAAACACATGGTGGCTCACAACCATCTATAATGAGATCTGATGCCCTCTTCTGTCCTGCAGGCATACATGGACATAGAGAACTCATATGAATAAAATACACAAACAAATCTTTCCGTCTTTAATCCCCACACTCAGGGGTCAGAAGCAGGTAGATCTCTTGAATTAGAGACTAGCCTGGTTTATAGAGTAAGTTCCAGGACAGTCAGACAGTCAGGCTACACAGAGAAACCTTGTTTCAAAAAACCAAAAAAGAAAAGAAAAGAAAAGAAAAGAAAAGAAAAGAAAAGAAAAGAAAAGAAAAGAAAAGAAAAGGTTTGTTCTGGCTAAGGTTGAAGGATGTCTTGGCAGCAGGAACATGCCCACAAGTTTGTTTCCACAGTGATTCTGTTGCCTATTAAGCTGACAATCAAGATTAATCATCATAGTGGATGACTGTTCAGCTAGGCTCCATTTTATTAATTTTTAGTGAGATGTAATTCGATTTCAGCACGCTTTGCTCTCTCAACTGTTAATTTATAATCCGAGGGCCCTTGGGCATCACGGGGCACAGTTACTACCACAGTTAGTCTGAGAACAGTTCTCATGGCCTCAAGAATAAACACTGCGTTCCCAGCTGTCACTTGCCTTGCTCCTCCTTCCGCTCCACTAAGCAACCACAATGACTCTACCTGTTCAGTTCACGGCCCTTGCAGCTTGAGCTGTCCCTTGTTTGTTTCCAAGGCTATGAACATGCCATAAAATGCCCATCATCTGTTCCTGCATAGTTGGATGGCGTCCACCTCTTAAGCCATTAAGAACAACACTACAAACATCGGTGTACGAGTTTTTGTGTCAGCCTATGCTTTTGTTCCTCTACAGCATCAACTGCAGGATCATACAATCGGTCCATGAGCAACTACTTGAGAAATTACCTGACTATCTCTCAAAATGACTGTATATTCCCAATGTCAGTATATAATGGTTCTAATCTCTTCACATCCTTGTCAAGACTTATTATTTGATCTTTAATTTTAGCCATAATTGTACAGTAAAATGTTTTTCTCTAGGGTACTGCTGGAGATCAAGCCCAGAGATTTACACATGCTAGGTAAGCAATTTTACCACTAAGTCACATACCCTAGTCCTAATTTTATTATAGTTTTGAATTGGTTCCTGACATGAATGATATAGTGCATTTGTTTGTGTGTGTGTATCGCTTCTCGGCCTTTTGGCTAAGATCAAGTGTTTGTGTGTGTGTGTGTGTTTATTGGTCACTGTGTATCTTCAGAGAAGGGTATGTACAGCTCTTGTCCATCTTTGATCAGGCGTACTTACATATTATAGTAACAAATCTTTTATAAGATATGTGGTTATTTTTCCCATTCTGGGTTGTGTTTTCACTTTCTGACAATATCTTTTGAAATATAAAGTTTATTTTTTTAATACTGTTTTGCTTTGAAGCAGGGCCTCATATAGCCCAGGTTAGACTCAAACTCTATATTCTGTGTAGCAGAGGATGACCATTCTCTCTCTCTCTCTCTCTCTCTCTCTCTCTCTCTCTCTCTCTCTCTCTCTGTCTGTCTGTCTCTGTCTCAGGTTGCTTTGTAGCTCAGGTTGGTCTCATACTTGTGGCAATCTTCCTCCCTCGGGTTCCTAGACCCTGGGTTTCAGAAGCCACGAGACCAGCAAATATAGAACTTGTGCTCTTTTTCTGCTTGTTTTGTTTTTCCTTTTCTAATACTGGAGGTTAAACTTAGGGTCTTGTGTACATGAGGTGAACATTCTACTGATGAGCCATTTCCACACTTCTGGTTACCCTATCTATTTATTTCCTTTCTTTTTGATACAGGCCTCACACAGTCAGAATGAATAAGAATCTGTGTTATACTCATGGATAACCTTGAACTCCTGATCCTCTTGCCTCTATCTCCTGAGTGCTGGAGTTACAGTACTATATTACCTTGCCTGGTTTTATGTGGTGCTGGTCACTGAACCTAGGGCTTCAAGCACCCTACACAAGCACCCTACACAAGGTCTCTAGCCACTGAGTTGCATCTCTAGCCTCAAGGTTTTATTTAAATATTTTCACTTTCACTTTTTATTTGTATGAACATTTTGCTTGGATGTATATCTGTACACTATACGCATACATGTGCATGAGAAGGCTAGAGTCTCTTGGGAGTTCCAGATGGTTGAGAGGTGCCATG
Organism: Chionomys nivalis; assembly: GCF_950005125.1. Lineage (NCBI taxonomy): Eukaryota > Metazoa > Chordata > Mammalia > Rodentia > Cricetidae > Chionomys > Chionomys nivalis. The sequence goes on from NC_080095.1 coordinate 51,705,653, forward strand.
TAGTTGCTGGAATTGAACCCTGGTCCTCTGGAAAATTAGACTGTGTTCTTAAGGATTGAGCTATTGTTCCAGTCCTAAAATATTTTATTTTTAATGATGTATATCAATGTGGTTTCATTTGTTCCTAATACTTTTGTTATTATGTCTAAGAATATATTCTCAAGTTTGAGGTCATAAATATTATGCTCACAATTCTCCTAAACTTTCCATGGTTTTAGCTGTAATATTTAGTTCTTTTATGCAGTGGAGGTTAGTTATTTAATTCAGTGTTAGCTGAGATCGTCAGTGGATTGAACAGCATTTTCAAATAAGATGAATGTCAGTCTAACCCACAATACCTGTGAATATGTCCTTTAGTGGAATGGGTAATTTGCAAATGTAACTAAGGATTTTGAGATGAGATCCTCCTGGATTTACATGGATCCTAAGCCAATGTCCAGTATCTTTGTAAAAGAAAGGAGCAGGAGAGCACCCCAAGATATAGAAAAGAGGGTCACTTGAAGACAGAGACTGGCGTTATGGTGCGACAAGCTGAGGAATTCCAGGAGCTAGCAGATGCAGGAGAGGCTAAGGGAAGAACTCTTCTCTAGAGCTCTCAGAGACAGGATGGTCTCCTGATTGCTGTTCTTTAAAGTCACCCAGTTTGTGAGAATGACTTTGTGTAGCAGTCATGGGAAAATGACATCCATAACCCAATGCTTCTCTTAACTGAGGACACTCAACTGTCTCAGTACCATTTGTTGAAAGCATTTTTCCATTATATGGTCTTGATAGTCTTGTTGAAAATCAGTTGAATCATATTGAGTGAGGTAACCCAGACCCAGAAAGACAAATATAATTTATACTCACTCATAAGTGACTTACAGCAAAGGAAAACCAGCCTACAATGTACAACTCTAGAGAACCTAGACAATAATGAGGACCCTAAGAGAGACATACATAGATCTAATCTACATGTAAAGTAGAAAAAGATAAGATCTCCTGAGTAAATTGGGAGCATGGGGATCACAGGAAAGGGTAGAATGGGAGGGGAGAGGCAGGGAGGGGAGCAGAGAAAATTACATGGCTCAATAAAAATTATAAAAGAGAAAACCAGTTGAAGAAGACTATTCTTTTTTTTAAAATTTTTTTTTATGATTTATTTATCTTTATGTGCACTGGTATGAAGGTGTCAGATCCCCTGGAACTGGATTTTCAGACAGTTCTGAGCTGCCATGTGGGTGCTGGGAATTGAACCCCGGTCCTCTGGAAGAGCAGTCAGTGCTCTTAACCGCTAAGCCATTTCTCCAGCCCCAAACAAGACTATTCTTTATGTGGAACCACACGGTATCATAGCTTTATGATATATTTTGAAATTCACAACTATGAGGTCACCACTTTTCTTTTAAAAGATTTTCCTGGCTATGCTGGGTATCTTGACAGTCTTTGAGTTCTAGAAAATTACTCTGCCAATTTTTACAACTGGTAGATAAGCCTTGAATGGGGCTGTGTTAAGTCTATAGATTAATTTGAAGAGTATTGCCATTTTACACTTAAAAAATTTTATATGCATGGGTGTTGCACAACTTTTACTTGATTTTTATGTAGTAAGGAGCGGCAGGCCGCTTCCCGCTGCCTGGCTCTCAGCTAGCTTTACCCAAAATAATTACACGGAAACTATTCTTTTAAACACTGCCTGGCCCATTAGTTCCAGCCTCTTATTGGCTAATTTTCACATCTTGATTAATCCATTTCTATTAATCTGTGTAGCACCACGAGGTGGTGGCTTACCAGGAAGGATCTTAACCTGCGTCCATCTTGAAGAGGAGAGCTATAGCGTCTGCCTCACTGTCTTCTTTCTCCCAGCATTCTGTTCTGTCTACTCCACCCAACTATGTTCTGACCTATCAGGCCAAGCGGTTTATTAATTAACCAATGAAAACAACACATAGAAAGAAAACCTACCTACATCATTTTTATTTATTTTTTCTGGTTTACTTCTGCTGCTACACATTTTTAATATCAAATTCAGTGGCTGGAAAAAGGTTTTTACTATGAAAGGGTATTGCATTTTGTTCAATGAGGTTTTCTTCCTTTTTATCTACTTAGATAATTATAGAGTCCTTGTTTCTTATTCTAGTGTTATTGTGTATTGCATTAACTGGTTTTTTATATATTATACCAGTATTATACTATTTTGACACAAAAGTTGTTTTTATAGGTTGCTGGATCAGTTTGCTAATTCTTTGTTGAGAACTTTGCACCCATGATGATGGAGTTGGTTCTTTGCTGAGTATAGTTTACCCTGCTGATTGCTTTGTGTAATTCCTAAAAAGTGCACTACCTTCTGTTACAAGCCAAAGGGTACACTCATTACGTACCTCAGTGTATCCACACTGTAAATTTTTTTTTTTTTTCAAGAAAAGGTTTCTCTATAGCTTTGGAGCCTGTGCTGGAACTAGCTCTTGTAGACCAGGCTGGCCTCGAACTCACACAGATTGCCTGAAAGGCGTGTACCACCACCGCCTGGCTAAGTCATTTCCTTTGGGGAGTTCTTCAGACTCAACTTTCACTTGATATTTATTTATTTAGGCACAAGGAACTACAGGTCTTTTCAGCTCATCTCTTTCAATGTACCACCTCTATCAAGTGAATAGGCAAGTAGGGGCAAAGCCCAAATTCTTGGGAGTAGTATATCTAAGATGAAGCCTCCTGTGAGAAGGGCTGGGCGGAAAGGAACCCATTCCTGACTGTGTCTGGAATTTGGCCTCAGCTGTTACAGTGGGAAAGCGATTAAGCACACTGATGTCCTAGCCTCCAGGGAAACTTCCCCTTTAACTGTGAGCAGAGGAGGAGGGCGAGCCCTGTGTTCTTGGCTGTGCCAGTCTAATGCAGTTCCCATCTCACTGAGAAAGAAGGCAACAGGATGAGCTTCAAATGCTGGCTTCTTGCTATTTTTTAATAATGGTTTTCAGTAGAGTTTTCTAAACTAATGTTTCCTTATTTGCTATATGCCTTAGGGTTATAAACTTTCAAGGTAATTTTTAAAAATCATTTTTGTTGGCAACATATACACCAAATTACTTCTATTCTTGCCATGGTGATAGACAAACTCAAAATAGGCTCATAACATTCAATTTTTCATATTGTGTTCAATAAAGATACGTTAAAATGTAATAAGAACAAGACTAAGTATTTTTAAAAGTCCTCTATTTGAAGAAGCTCTGAACTATCAACGGTTGAATGGGATTCAAATGAAGCATATATATCAGCAAAATAAGTAATTTTCCACCCACAAGTTAATTTCTCTTCTTGGGGTTAGAACTAAAGTGGTAATTCTTACACTTGAACTGTGCACACACAAAAAAAAAACTCCACAAAGTATTTTATCAACTATGCTATAGCAGATCACACACACTAGCTGTCTTATAGATCAGCTGTTGTACAGTAATTACTCAATATTTTCAATAGCCCCCTATTTGGCTGCCAAAAGGAAATGAACCAGGTATTCTAGATTACACTACCGGATTATACAGTCATAATTATGAATGCCTTGCAACTTTCATTAACATTATCAACAGTTGGAATGTCATGCCATTTATCAGTTCAAACACTCTACCTTTTCCAAACATTAAGGTTTATTCATGGAAATGACTTACCATACTAGACTCATACCCCAGGGAAAACAAGCACGGCTTTTCCCCTAGAATTGCTTCCTTCCACTGCTCTTCAGATACCAAACCAATGTACCAGTCCCTCTCGTATTCTCTGAGGTAGTTGGTCAGTTCTTTAAAGTCTTCTATTGGACCCAAACTTGCTTTATCAACCATTAGTTTCAGTGTATACCTAAAAAATGGAAACCCAAACAATTTCAGAATATTTTATAGTAAACTTTAAAGAGGAAAGCTATTTGTTGACTATTTTTAAGTCTCTGAAGTCAAAGCATCCCATGTTAAGCCAACACTAGTTGTACATTTAATGGCCAGCATGGATGAGGTAGGAGCACAGTGACCAGGTCATCACCCCTAGCTCTCCAGAATGAGCTCCGGGCCAGTTTGGGACACGTCTCAACAGCCAGTCTCTCCCAAGATAAAATCATCCATTTCAGATAAAAACTGGGACATGGGGCTGGAGACAGAGCTCGGCTGCTGTGTACTTGCCTAGCAACAACAAAACCTGGGTTCGAACCCCAGTACCATGTAAGCTAGGCCTATAACACTAGGACTCTGGAGGTAGAGGCAGGATATGCAGGTTCCATCCTCAATGCTGAGAGAAACAAACAATCAAAAACAACAATAACAAAACCCCAAACAAACTAAATGAGGGGGCAATGCAATCAGCTGAAATGAAGGCATCCAGGGAGTGCAAGGAGTCATATTTTAAAAATTCTCTACACAGCCGGGTGGGTGGCACACGCCTTTTAATCCCAACACTTGGGGGACAGAGGCAGGTGGATCTCTGTGAGTTCAAGGCCAACCTGGTCTATAGAGAGTTAGGGCTATGTGGAGGAACCCTATCCAAAAAAAAAAAAAAATTCTCTACACAAAATCAGAAAAGTAGAAATTAAACTGTTTCCAACTCAATCATACTATAGACCAAGTCTTTTCTTTATTTTTATGAAAGCAATAAAAATTATAAATGTAAGAATCTTCTAGTGATAAAAGAGAACAACTTGTGTATAATCAAAGTGAGTTACCTGAATGCTTTCCGAACTAGCTGGAACAGATCTGGCTTTTCTGAGAGCCAATCCAAGGCACCAGAGCAGGGTAAGCCACCATTGTAGACTCTTACTATCTGTCCAGGACTAGGTGCCACGTTGTCTATTCCAAACAGACCAATATAGCACGCCATCACTGTATGGACATACAAGGCCTTTAGAGCTTTATCCTTTGCGATATCTTCCAGCACACTTGACTTTTCTGAGTGAAAACATTCCAATTGCCTTAAAACAAACTGATACCAGTCTTCTGGAAACAAGGGGCTTGCCTCCCTTATTCTGGAGCGTGGTGTACAGTTAGATCTCCATTCTTCAGGTAAACTTAGCAAGTGCGACTGCGAACAACTGAACTCCACGAGAGGGATGTATGCCACGTCTCCTCGCTGGCCCTTGTCGACAGCAGGGAAGCCCAGTAAAACCGTTCTATAAAGATCATTTTTGGGACCTGTGCTTGCAGAATGATCATCTGCACCCTGGGAGTCTACTGACCCTGGAATAGGCAAATTTGTACCTGTTAGATCTTTAAGCTGAAGTTTTTCTTTTCTGTTTTTGATAGCTGGTTCATCATCAAAAATATTATCATCAGACCAGTCATGGAAAGTGTCTGAATTTAAACTGTCCGAGTCTTCCAGGGATTTTGGGCATGGTGGAGTGTTCAAGGCAGGCAGGGTCACTGGTAAGGCTCCGCTGGTCTTTTCAGTTTGATGACTATTCTCCTGCATGCTGGGCCTTTTAGAACAGTACTGCATAAGCACCCACACGAGCACTTTAACAAGGTCACCTTTGAATTCCTTCAAGTTTTCATGAGAATCAATGACGCCAGATAGGACACTCCTGGCATCAGAGTACAGCTTCACAGGCAGAACGGTACATGGGGTCAGGACATTGCCCAAGTGCTCATTAAAAGAACACATTTGTGGGCCTTCTTGCTGAAAAGCACTTCCAAACACTTCGTCCACTCTCTGGGCTTCAGCAGTGTGGCAAGATGTTTCCTGTAATTCTAACCCCTAAAGAGGAAAGAGAAGCACTTGGGTTCACAACTGTCTCTCACCCAGGGAGTGAAATGGAACTCTAGTTTCCAGGGGATCTGATGCCCTCTTCTTATCTCCGTAAGCATTAGGCATGCATGCGAGCATACATGCAGGCGAAATACCCATACACATCATAAAATAATAATAATAAATTTTGAAAAAGACTAGAAAAGAATGTCGGCTTTTGTTACCACGTTTTAGTATGCAATCAGTACGAGCCAGCTATCAGCATGTACTTATTATAAATACCTTTAGAAATCATCAGGGGTTTTCATCGGCTAAGATCCACTTCTTCCAAGCTAAGTCATTGTTTGATGTGTACATAACAGGGAAAATTGTACACATGTACACATGTACACATGCCCTATGAAAACCACCGGGAAAGGTTCAAGTGTTACTGACCTTCACATTAACACAGCAGTAAGGATAGCCACGTTCTAAGACCATTATCCATATTAGACGATCCTCAAAACGGCCCAAGTAATGACAGCCAGGGAGGAGGAGACCTAAAAGAAATTAGAAAAGGGAGGGGGGAAAGGGAAAAGTAGGAAATAACTCTCTGAGCTTGTTTTATTTTTTTCTATGAACATTTAAAATTAATATCTAGACCCCTATTTCAATGACTTTGTCCATCACTAGGTCAAGAATAGAAAGGAGAACCCACTGCCTGTCATGAGGTGTCTAACTCTTAAGGAGCACTCAGAAGAGACAACACAGAAAAACTTAGGACATGTTTATCAGAAAAATGACCAGGTGGAAACTATTGAATAAAATGCTAGCCATACATCAGGCATTAGGGAAAGTATTGAATAAAATGCTAGCCATACATCAAGCATTAGGGAAACTATTGAATAAAATGCTAGCCATACATCAGGCATTAGGGAAACTATTGAATAAAATGCTAGCCATACATCAGGCATTAGGGAAACTATTGAATAAAATGCTAGCCATACATCAGGCATTAGGGAAACTATTGAATAAAATGCTAGCCATACATCAGGCATTAGGGAAACTATTGAATAAAATGCTAGCCACACATCAGGTATTAGGGAAAGTCTTGAATAAAATGCTAGCCACACATCAGGCATTAGGGAAACTATTGAATAAAATGCTAGCCACACATCAGGCATTAGGGAAAGTCTTGAATAAAATGCTAGCCATACATCAGGCATTAGGGAAAGTATTGAGTAAAATGCTAGCCATACATCAGGCATTAGGGAAAGTCTTGAATAAAATGCTAGCCATACATCAGGCATTAGGGAAAGTCTTGAATAAAATGCTAGCCATACATCAGGCATTAGGGAAAGTCTTGAATAAAATGCTAGCCATACATCAGGCATTAGGGAAAGTCTTGAATAAAATGCTAGCCATACATCAGGCATTAGGGAAAGTCTTGAATAAAATGCTAGCCATACATCAGGCATTAGGGAAAGTCTTGAATAAAATGCTAGCCATACATCAGGCATTAGGGAAAGTATTGAGTAAAATGCTAGCCATACATCAAGCATTAGGGAAACTATTGAATAAAATGCTAGCCATACATCAGGCATTAGGGAAAGTCTTGAATAAAATGCTAGCCATACATCAGGCATTAGGGAAAGTCTTGAATAAAGTGCTAGCCATACATCAGGCATTAGGGAAAGTCTTGAATAAAATGCTAGCCATACATCAGGCATTAGGGAAACTATTGAATAAAATGCTAGCCATACATCAGGCATTAGGGAAACTATGAAAAGTAGGCCAGTCAATTCCACACTGATCTGAAAGATAAACTAGAACAGTGTTTTACGGCTTTGAGATTTCTACATAATTTACATCATTTGTGATGTATGGCTATTTTTAAAGCTGAGGTCCTCTTTCAACACAGTCCTCCGAGACTTATTTATGCTGACTGCAACCAGCTCCAGTTCATTCACAACCACTGGAGGCCACTGGATGAACACAGCTGGATCTAAGGATTCCTTTCCTGGCTGAGAAACAGTTCTGGTACTTTCATGTCTTTGCTATTAGAAGTAAAAGCTGTGGGACCTGAGTTTGTAAGTCTCTCATTTAGCTGCGGGACTGATGGGTGAACTCAGCAGGGCTGGCTGCCATCCTCCGAAACGCCTGCTTGCAGGGACTCTAGTGGCAGCTGGAGAGTGAGGACCTTCCACTGTTCACAATCACGGTTTGTGCAAACAGCACACCTGCTTTCCTTGACAGGTCGTGTCCTAGACTGTACGAGGCAGGGTGACTCACACAAGCAGCTGGCTTCCTTCTATGGATGGACCCTACGGCACCCGTCTGACAGAAATCCATCAGAAGCGGGTGGAAATTCTAAGCAGAAAGGTGTTTCTAGGCTTCAGCAGCGAGCCTGTCATCTGAGTTAATTTAAGCAAATGTTTTCCTTTTAAGCTGTCAAATCACCCTAATGAAATTTTCCCTAAGTATTTTTATTTTATAATTTAACCTCCAAATAAGCAGCAGAGATATAATTCCATCTGATATTTAGTCTCTGCCTACATATCAAAGTACTAGCTAGCACCTGTTTTATGGTTGGACCAAAAGCAATTTTTGCTTTTTGTTCTTCTTTTTTTTTGGGGGGGGGGGTTCCTCAACTATATCAGTAAGAATTTCCTGAGCACAGCCCACCACTCACCCAAACTTCCGGCTGCCATTGCATCCTGCAGGGCTGTGGTCAAGCTGGGGATCATCTGGTGGTAGAACACTGTGTCTGTGCACACACAAGCTGTGCTGCCCGCTGCTTCTGGCCAGCTCTGAACTGGGCGAGGAAACCCCACCAAGAAAACAGGAAGGGTGAAGAGGGGCAGTAGAGGAGCAGACAGCAGTGCTGAAAGGACTATGATAACCAACACAAAGGGCGCGAACACAGCGTTGAGGACACACAGAGTGGTGGTTGTTCTCTTGTGCTGCTTTTTTTCTGTCCACGATGCCAGAAGCACCGTCATTGCAAACTGCAATTTAGTGAGGAACTGAAGCAAACGGTCCCGCATGATACTAATCTGTGAATAAATAAAAATTATTATTTGGCTTAGCAAATGCCTTATGAATTTTCAAAAATTACATAAGGAAAAAACACATAATAATTATATTACTGCCTCAGTATTTTGAGGGAACAGTCCTAGCAAGCCATTCCTTGTTATAATTTTGTGCAACCTCAAAATTAATAAATAAGAAACTGCATTTGTGTCTACTGCCGGGAAGAGATACCATGACCACTGTAACTCTTATAAAAACAAAACAAAACAAAAACCCAAAAACATTTCATTGGGGCTGGCTTACAAGTTCAGAGGTTTAGTCCATTATCATCATGGCGAAAAGCGCAGGCAGACATGGTGCTGGAGAAGGAGTCAAGAGTTCTACATCCAGACTGATGGGCAGCGGGAAGAGAGTGAGGCACTGGGCCTGACATGAGTATCTGAGACCTCAAAGCCCACCCCTAATGACACACTTCCTCCAACAAAGCCACACCTACTCCAACAAGACCACACCTAATAGTGCCACTCCCTATGGGGCCACTTTCCTTCAAAACATCACAATAAGTTTTATCTTTTTTACTTTCTTTCTTTTTTTGAGGCAGGATCTTATATAGGCCAGGGTGGCCTCAAACTGGCTATGCAGTTGAAGATGACCTTGCACTCCTGCCTCTCTTGGCCTCCACCTCCTGAGAGGTTAGGCAGACAGACCCCTGCTGGCACTAGCTGGTCCTGTGCACACTTGGGATCTTTCATGCAAACTCATCACTCCACCAAGGAGGCTAGTAGTCAACCCAAGTTTGGTCTTAAAAAAGCTGGGCAGTGGTGGCGCACACCTTTAATCCCAGCACTCGGGAGGCAGAGACAGGCGGATCTCTGGGAGTTCGAGGCCAGCCTGATCTACAAGAGCAAGTTCCAGGACAGGCTCCAAAGCTACAGAGAAACTCTGTCTCTCAAAAAACCAACCCCTCTCCAAACAAAACCAAAACATAACAACAATAATAACAAAACTAAGTTATACTATATCACTTAAATCTTATGGGTGAATAATTTCTCACAAGCTATTAAATTATGTGACTAGGATAAACTATAGGAAAAGCTTACTTACTGAAGCTAACTGAAGAGGGAAAAAAGACTAGATTGACAACAAAAGATTGAATTAGACTACACTGAATTAACTAAGACTAAACTAGTATTTTATATTTGAAATATAGGTTTGCTAGTTAGAGATATTTCATTTCTAAAATGTAGTGCAATTATTAAAATTTATGACTCAATATTATGTAATCAGCTAAGTGGTATTTTGAGTTACTGCTAATTTTTTAGTTAATTAATTTTCTTTTTGACAATTTTATATATGTACAAATGCATTCTGATTACATTCCCACAATTCTCTCTTATCTCCTCCCATGCTATCAGCCCCAATTCTTCCCAATAAATCTTTACCCCACTCACAACTTTTGGTTTTGTTACCTGAGTTTCACCTGGGGCATCTGTTTGACACTGAGTTTGGAACTCTCCACTGGAGCCTGATGGACTTGCTAGTGGGCACACAACTGAAAATAATGACTCCCCCAACTATTCACACAGAACAGCTAAGTTTTGGATGCCTTCAATATTATAAAATACTATCAACTATAAAACATTTAAATATTAATATTTATTGGATATTATAAAACATTAAGAAGGATCACTACCAATCTTTTTACCAGCTCTTCCCAAAAACATAAGTGAATGCAATACTTTTAAATTCATTTTACATGGTCCTGATATGTAAACCAGACACTATCACAAGGAAAGGTAGCCACACATACATGCATACACATGGTGTAGACACACAGTTTGAGAACACAGATAATTGGTATTAGCCAACTCAGTACCACCCAGACAGATGAAAAGGGTTGGACTGTATGGCCATTTAGGAATATAAAGCTGGTTTAGCAATTAAAACCCAACACATCACACTCCATAAAGAAACACAGAAGAAACATTTGATAAATCTAGCCCCTTCATGATAAGAACACTTGCTGAGTCATGAAGGGCACTTTCTAAGACAGGGAACATCTATGCAGAATGCTGACTGATAGAAGACTGACATATTAATGAAGGTTGAACAGGTTCCTCATGAAATGCCTGCTTTTTCTCTTCAAGTGAACATTTTCCTGTTTCCCAACATAAAACAAAACAACAACAACAATCACTGCAAGATGGCACTTTACACCGAGTATGGTCATAATAAAAATAGCAGGTAACAAGTGTTGGTGAGAATGTGGAGCAGCTGGGAAAACCTCATATACTGTTAACAGTGTATTTCCAAAATGGTAGAGTCAGGTTGGAAAGCAATGTGCCAGTAGCCTGAAGTATGAAAGGCGGATGACCAGATTTCTATGTATCCATCCATCCATCCATCCATCCATCCATCCATCCATCCATCCATCCATCCATCCAATCTCCATGGGTACCTATCTCCATGGGAAATAAAAACACATCTGCACAAAAATATGTATATAAATGCTTACAGTAATATTCCTGTCAACAGTGAAAAACAAAACCTAAATATCTATCATCTGATGGGTGTATGAAGCAAGCATAGTACATGGACACACTGGAATTTACTTGACCACAAAGAAGTACCTGTACATGCTATAGGAGTGAACCTTGAGAGCATGCTAAAAGCTGAAGAAAACAGGGAAAGGACCACACATCCTACGACACCATTCAGGTTATTGATCCAGAACGTGCAACTCTACACAGAGAAAAGTAGGGACCTGGAGGCTGGATCTGGAACAGATACAGATGATAGGAAGGGCGGGCTGGAGAACAGCCATTAATGGAAACATGTGAATATTGAAAAGTTAGATTGCAATCATGGCTGCACTACTCTGAATATATACCACTGAATAAAAAGCCTTCAAATAGATGAGTTTTACTGTGTGTAAACAAACAAACAAAAAGCCTCTCGATATACTTACCAATAGCAGTCTGGTTCCCGTATCAAGGCTCCTGTTCCACCAGCAGTCTGTGTCGGACACCACGTGCACTGCCGATACGATCACAGTCTCTAGCAAAGCATTTTCTGTGTTCTGCCACACCTACAGAACATAAACGATCCACTTTTCTTAGGCAGAATTTGCTAATCTAAGCAAACTGTTTCTAAAAACCACCATTACACTCAGCCCCAGGGAGTGTCATGCAAGGCATTCTGGGATTACCGTTCTGAAGGCCCTGCTGAATCCGATGGAGACAGACACAGAGTGTAGCCCGTGTAAGGAGCTGTCCAGTGCGAGGAAGGCCACCATGGCCAAAGGCGATACTAGAGCAAAACAGACAAAATCGAGGCGATTGGATTACTGCAGAATCTCCTGCCACAGTTTACCTTGGTAAATTGCTTTCAGGAGGACATTCACGCAATGAACAGACAAACTAATACACAAGCATAACAACGAAAATGAAACATAAAGAGCTTTAGGCATGCTACATACACTTGAGGGTTCTTTCCTGACTACCCTTTGTAAGAGTCAGCAGACTGTAACTCCTACCTAGAGTTAGCAAGATCCATCTGACAACCCCAACCTTCAGGAGCTTCTTTTGTTTCTTGAAGAATAAAGACACAGCTTGTACATCCTTCGGATAGAAAGGGTTTCGGAAAATTCCAAAGACGTAGATGCTTTGAGTTTCTCTCAGTATCCACAGTATTGAAAGTAGTGCCATCAAAACATAGCCCAGGATGGACTGAGCTCTGCTTTCGGAAATGGATGAGAAGCTAGCGTAATGATGCAGCAGTCCCGCCTCCAGGAGAGCCACGCCCAGCATAGCCACGCCCAGAAGGCATTCCTTCCTCCCGAACCCAGATCCACAGCAGCCTGGGCAAGTCTCACAACCGCTTCCCACTCTGTGCCTGAAGGCCAAACTCAGGTCACTTAGGTTAAGACTCAGTAAGAACCCAAGTCCAGTCATGAAAAGAACCACACCAACGGTGCTGGGGATGAAGTAGGACACAACGGGCGTTCCGGCGGAGACGAAGAACATTACCAATAGCCTGTAGGGAAAGAAGGCAGAAGATTTAATTGAAAGGAATCTGTTACTAAGAATTGACCTCTGACCAGCAGGATGGCTCAGGGGGTAAGGGTGCTTGCTGCCGCTGTCCTGAGCTCCATCTGTAGAGCCACAGGGTGGGCGGAAGGAGCAAACTGACTCCCGCAAGTGCCATGGTAGCCATGAGCACTCACCTCCCCACACCACAATAAATAATGAGAAAGTGAAAACAGAAGTTACATCAAACTTCAAAACGCAAAGCAACTTACCGTAGGTGAGTCGACATGGGTGAGCCTCCAAGACCAAACTCTAAAACCTGCTCCATGGCCCAAAAGAAAAGCGCGTCAGGGGGCGGCAGAGTCCCAAGTGCCCACAGGAAAGGCAGTAACACAAAGAAGATGTGCAAAATCTGATTCATTTGCTCTAGAGCTGCTGTATTTATAACAAACCTGTAAGAAAGAGAAAATACTTAAATTATACAAAGTACAAATCGATCCACAAAATAGCACATATCACAAAGCAAGCGTCCAGGAAAGGCCCTACTCCCAGACAGCTGTGTCCTAAACCAGCAGTCTCCCCAGCTGTGCACAAGCTTTACAGATATGTGCATTCAAATATGCAAAGAAAGAAACTAATACAGCCATCTGTAACACTGAGTGCAGAGATTTTAAAAACGGAATACATGAGGCTGGAACACATTCTCCCCCTAAATCTACGTTAGCTGAAATCCTACCAGTGATTCTTCACAACTGTAAGTAACTCTGGAGAGCTGAAGCTGTAGGAACATGCACTCACTGGCAGTTCCTTCTCTTCGCTCTGCCACTGCCTTCTCAGACTTTGAAGTCGCTATAGATAACAGCAGTGAGCAGCTTAGGTTATGACAGGTCACTGGGAGTTTGACTAGCACTAATACTACTCTTCTGTTTTAGACCAGTAATGTTATGGGTTTAAGACATATTTGTATAATACAGTCTCCTCAGAGCAGGGGCAGGCCCCCTCCTAAAATGAAGAAATTGATACTCAGGAAAATATTTGGAGTTAAACATAACAAAACAGATTTAAATTGTTTAATAAAAATTTAAAACATGGGAAACCATTCTCAACCTACTGCTAATTTTTCAGAATAAACCTGATCAAGCACTATGTCAAGGTGACAGGACTCATGGAGTAAGAGAGACTTTCAGGAGAAAAACCCAAGACCCAGACGTACAGCAGGATTGCACTTGAACACCTGAGCTGTTGAGAATCACAGACAAAGGCCAGACTTCCGCTTACAGGGTTTCCAAGTCTGTAAATTACCGAATGCAGCAAGCACATGGTAACTATCACTATAGCCATGATCTACACATATTCACTCAAGGGCACGCCTGTCCCAGCCAGTCACACACCGCTTCACACGCTAGGTCCTTCTTTCAAACTGTTTTAAGTAGGAAGCAAACAAGCACAAGGTTAATATGTGGTGCTAAATTAGAGGACCCTCTTTCCGGTGCTGGAATTTGAAAGAAAATATACTCCATTCTGAGAAGAAACGCCCCAATTAACAAAAAGAATCAAGCTACACATGACAGCCTACAGGTGGTAAAGGACACCTGGTTAGTCTGTTTTCACGACAACCTTCCTCTCCAAAATACACTTGAGAGCAGAATTCCATGAGAATAATCATGTCCAGGAAATGTTTTACAAAATCAAGTTCTATTTTGAAATATTTTTCTTCTTAAAAAGCAACGTGTTAGCAACAAAATTTATCAGATATTATATACAATTATGATATTATATAAGTGAATGTAAACATATAATTAACTAAATACTGATCATTCTGCTCCACACATGACCTCCTAAAGATGGTTACTATAGCTAATTACTTTATATGGGAAAGTATTTAATGTTTCTGATAATGTGACAGAAATTTCCTAGGATTAAAAAAAGTTTTGAGATTATAACTATAAAAGTATTTTAAGTTCTTTACACCTGAAAATCCACTTGCCAAGAAATAAACCATGCCCACACAGAGGCTAAGAGGCTATCAATGTGTACCATTTCCTCGGATAAATCTCATCTCTGAGGTAAGCATTGCAGATTTAACACTTGCTTTCCATAATATAAAATTCGTGGAGAGCCATTTACCCTTATCACAACATAGAAGGGAGGAGAGAAAAGGTTAGTATGGGCTGCATCTCTTCAGCCTTCTTTGCTATCTTTAGATAAAACTGGAAACACTTGGGTTTCTGTCCAGAGGGGGAGAGCACACACTCTACACACAGGTTAGCTGTGTCGTACTTCTAGCCAGACTTCGTATCTCTAAGGTGTATTTCTAAAACTGAAATGAGAGGTCAAATGTCCCGCACTAAACTGTCATTCTTAAAAACAAATGTCAGGCTTTCTTTGCCTCGTGTTTTAGTCATAGTTAGATAAAATCCTTTGTAATTATGAAACCTTTACACACTGAAACAGTACAATAAGTCCAACAAGAATTTAGTAAGAAATATTTTATGTACTTCTATTTATAGATGAATAATGCTGTTTTTAAGAAAATCCAATGAGATAGCTTAGGGCTATTTAAAATGACAGCACGCACTAGTCTCTGGCTTCAGAGATGTAATAATGGGGTGGTAACTTACAGTAAATTTGTATTCTGACTCGAGAGGTGAAGAGAAGCACACCAACCCAAATATGGCCAAATTAATTTTAAAAGGCTTTATTTATGTACACAGGCTGTTGCTCCCTGAGATGGGGTTCAAGAGATCAGCACTGGGTGTGGGAAGGATAAGGATTTTACAGCTCAGGAGTAGGGAATTTCCAAAAGGGGGGTTAGGCAGGCAGATAAGTGGGGATCCCAGAAGCAGAACATAAGCGTTCTTCTCCATTTCAGAAGGTTTATAAGGGTGCCATTTACTGAACACGCAGTCCAGAGCTTTACAAACAAGCATAGCCCAATCCTTGAGAAAGATTTACTCACAAACAGCAGTGAACCTCATTTGTCTTTACTATAGATGTTTTTCGGGGCTGCTAAGCTAAACAACATAAAGATATCTTGACTTCAAAATTTTGGTCTAAGGATATGTTGCTTTTGTTTCCACAGAGGATGGAAACCTGTGGATTCCTTCCAGGCTAATGTGGTTTGATGGAACAAGATCCCCCAAAGGTTTCTGTGAACCCTTAATATTTCAGCCAACAAATAGCAGGAAGCAGTTTGGAGAAAACTATGGCCCAAATTTCAAAATGATTGTTTACAAATGTTTGTTTTCATTTAAAAGGGGTTGGATATAAAAGGTTAAATCTTTCTAAAAAAGGGGTGTGTGTGTGAAGATATGATATAGAGATGAATACTTTACATTGGTATGGGTCTATTGATATAAATTTAAGGTTGATTTGCTACACTGTGTATATGTATTTCTGCTCTTGTTTAAGGTACTGTGTTTGTGTAGCTCATTTAAAAATGTAATATATAGTTAAAAATACAGGTTAATAGTCATCTATAATAATCAAACTTAATTACATTAGTTAAGTTTTCTTGATATACAGAGATGTATTTCAGTTGATAATATTCAACACTTCAAAGACCTACAGAATATGGCATTTAAAGGGTTTTAAGAACTTAAGACTTTTTTCAACAGTGAGACATGTCTGCTTCTGGCAGCACCAATTACTTCAAGAGAATGATGGGCACTGAAGAGGCTCCTTATGGAGTTTGCTAGCCATCTGGGCAAGAAACTGCTCTTTCCTGGACTGCTTGATGGCATGCTGTATGAACTGAACATGCAGGACCCACAGAAAAAAAGACTAATGATCTTGCCAAAAGAGATGAGACAATCCTTCAGGGTTCCTGCTTCATGAAAGAGTCTGCCAGACATTCCGCTAGACACAGAAGAAAGTGACTGACAAACTACCAATAGGCAAAATAGTCTTTCAAATTTCCTGTTTCATAGAAAAGTCTGCCAGACACTGGGCCTGTAGGCTGAAGATGGATGACCCAATGTCACAGAAGAACTTTGGGTGACTGTCTAGGCAGCAAGATGTCAATTCTAGAGTTTTGGAAGTTGCTTACAATGTACTTCCTGTTTATTTAGGTAATATTATATCCTTCTGGAGTCTTTGATGGAGTTGAAGACAAAAAGTTATAGTTTTCCTGTTATGATAAAAGATAAATTAAATATGAAACTTTCCAGATACAAATAGACTAAATATTGTAATTCTTACTTGATACCAGTTTTGTTATATGTAATTTTATTATGTTAAAATTAAAACCTTTCTTTTTATTTAGATAGAAAAGAGGAGATAATGTAGGATTTCCCTCTGTATGCTATGAATATGCTTTATTACCATTGGTTAATAAAGAAGTTACTTTTGACCTATGGCAGGGCAGATTATAGCCAAGCAGGAAATCCAAACAGAGATATATAGAAAGAGTGGGCAGAGTCAGAGAGACACCATGCAGTTGTCTAAGGAAAAAGACTCCAGAACTTTATCTGGTAAGCCACAGCCTCGTGACAATACACAGATTAATAGAAATGGGTTAATTTAGGATGTAAGAGCTAGTTAGGAATACGCCTAAGCTATTGGCCTAACAATGTTGTAATTAATATAGTTTCTGTGTGATTATTTGGGTTTGGGTGGACAGGAAATGGAAAAGCAGTCTCCTTTTACAGTCCTGGTAGTCCTGGAACTCACTCTGTAGACTAGGATGGACCTGAACTTAGAGATCTATCTGCCTCTGCCTCTAGAGTTGGGATTAAAGGTGTGCACCACCACCGCCCAACAAAATTATGTATCTTAAAACGTATTTTTGCTATGTTTTGATTCTTCAGTAAGATTTAGCTACTTCTTTATAATATGAATATTTTATTTTATTTATTTATTTTTTTTGGTTTTTCGAGACAGGGTTTCTCTGTGGTTTTGGAGCCTGTCCTGGAACTAGCTCTTGTAGACCAGGCTGGTCTCGAACTCACAGAGATCTGCCTGCCTCTGCCTCCCGAGTGCTGGGATTAAAGGCATGCGCCACCACCGCCCAGCAATATGAATATTTTATAGCGATCATTCCTAAAGGATTACTCATCAAAATAACCCAAGTATCGCAATGGTTTGGTCTTAACTTTTGATTCGCTGACTCATCACTCAACACTAAGAAAAGTTCTCTTGCCAGTACCCGTAGAAACAAAGCAAGTTATTAAGTATGCTCTAAGTTCTTACCTGTGCGCAAGGTCCACTGAAACAAAGAAGAAAATGTAAAGTGGTCGCATGAGAGGAGTGATTTCGTAAGTATCCTGGGTCTGAAATGTTGCAGTCTCTGTGGCCGTGTTTATGATCAGCGAATATTCTCCTATGCAAAGTGTTATCCACCCAAAGACAAAAAGCGCAGCGGTCGCCCCAGGGCTGCCATACAGCAAGGTTATTCTGTTTGGGAGCAGATACCATGTTCCAAGACCACACACCAACCCAGCAAGGATAGAATGAAAAACTGTATTGGCGACGTATTTTTTTCCAGGAATCAGAAACTTCACCGTCTCAGCGCCAGCACAGCTTGTAAATTCGTGTTCATCCTCCTCTGCTAGGATATCCCTGGTTATCACCCTTTTGACCACCACAGATCTGTTCTTGGCATACAAACTTGTGAGCTGGATGACAGATGCAGTGATTACCATTAGTCCTCCTGAGAGAGCTGCTGCCGAGTAGTCTCTCAGGATGTCCAGCTGGTACAAAAGTGTTCCTGTTCCACCTAAGGCCCATGGCATCAGAAAGAGCACGATCTGATTAACATATATGTAAGGAGGGGCGCAATATCCTAATTTGAGTCGAGGGCCTCCAAGAAGAGTCTGCGGAAAGCGCTTCAGCAGGAAGTCCTGCTTGTAATCATTCAGTAGAGGAACATCCGGACTCATACTTCCCGTTCACGATGCTCTGAGAGTCACATCCTTTTCATAATCAGAAGTATCTATGAAGAAAGAACAAACGACCATTTAAAAACATGATACTGAAGACCTGGAGGAAACACAGCCCATATTTCTACCTGACTTCCCTAGTTCCTTTACAGGCAGGATTTCTAACCTTGATTCCTTCTCAACCTTTACAATATAATTGATACTAAGTTTGTTCTCTTCCCAAAATAATCATGCTAACTTGCTTTCCTAAGGAACTGTATTTGTGGGCTGTGTGGTGGCACACGCCTTTAATCCCAGAACTCAGGAGGCAGAGGCAGGTGAATCTTTCTGAGTTCAAGACCAGCCTAGTCTACAGAGTTGAGTTCTAGGACGGAAATTTACTTTCTATCATAACCACACAGAGAAGCCCTGCTTTGGTTATTTCTACTCAAAGACAATAAAAATCTTAAGTACCATGTGCAGTGGATTAAATTTACTTGTCCTCAAGAGCTTATTCCGAAAGTAAAACAAAAATAAAAACCAAACAACAAAGCCAGTTGCCTGATCAGCTAGAAAAGTACTACTTCAGCGGGTCATCTGACAGTCTAGAAAACTCACACGCCTTAAAATGGCCTTTAAACTAATCCAAGTACTCTGTGTCAGGCAATCCTGTTTGTTGCACAGTTAGGATGCTCTATAAACTATAAATATCTGTGTTCTTACAACTTTAGTCAGCTTCCTTAGTCCTGTGCAAAAACATGTGTAGCCTTTACCAAGTACAGCCTGGTCCATTCTCAAGTTAACAGGGCAGCAGAGTGATACTGTAGTGGTTTGGATGAAAATGGCCCCTGTAGCCCCAAAGGGAGTGAGTAGCACTATTAGGAGCTGTGGCCTTACTGGAGGAAATGTGTCACTGGGGGTGAGCTTTGAGGTTTCAGATGCTCAAGCCAGACCAGTGTCACTCTTCCTTCCTGTTGCCTGTAGATGTGGATAAGGAACTGTCAGCTATCTCTCCAGGACCATGTCTGCTTACATGCCACCATGCTTCCCACCATGACGATAATGGACTAAACCTCTGAACTATAAGTCAGTCCCAATGCAATTTTTCCTTTATAAGAACTGCTGTGGTCATTATGTTTCTTCACAGCAACAAAAACCATAACTAAGAAAGAAATCAGGGACTGGGGTATTGCTGTGATAGGCCTGAACGTGACTATGTTTTTGCTTGGAGGAATATGGAACACTTGGGGACTTTGGACTAGAGAAGTGATTGGACACTTTAAGCGAGATGTAATGGGACTTACTACTAGTGGTGCCGAAGGTGATTTGAACTGTGGGGGCATGGTCAAGAGGTGTCAGAGAAGAATGTTAGTATGTGCTTTAGAGATTGTTCTAGTTATATTTTGGCTGCTTTCTGCCCTTGTACAAAAAAAAAAAATCTGCTTGAGGCTAAATTGAAAAGTTATGGAATAACAGCTTTGGCAGAGGAGACATCCAGACAGCCTAGTATTAACTGTGTTGCTTGGTTATTAGTGGCCATGTTTATGCAGATCTATAATGAAAAAAAGCAAGCTGGACAAGCAAGTAATCTGAGGAGAAAAAGGGTACCAGGAAGATAAATAAATAAATAAATAAGATCCTGATTTTGAGTGGAATGAAAGGAGTGGTGGCTTCAGAGCAAGATCCCACATAGCTAAGCTTTCAATTTGTGAAGAGGAATTAAAGAAAAGTTTAGGGCTGGACGTGGTGGTGAACACCTTTAATCCCAGCACTTAAAGTCAAAAGCTGGTGGATCTCTGAGTTTGAGATCAGCCTGGTCTAACAGTGCAAGTTCCAGGACAGCCAAGTTTAGGCAGTGACGGAAACCATTGAAAAGAGAAAGCTGGTAAAAAAGAATTTGAATGAGGGGGCTATATTCCAGTCCCAGCAAGCAGAACTTGGCAAATTCAGACACATGGTTCTGGCTTTCGAGTCAAGGATACCAGAAAGGGATTATAGAATTTCCTTCTACAATTACAAAAGGCCATGGAGGTCAGGCATGTGTCAAGGTGTCTCTGAATGGAGGCCTAGAGAAGCCACTGTGTGAAGCTCTGACGGTGAAGCCTGGATTGCCTTGGAGACCCCAAGATGTTGGAGATGCCAGCTGCTGATGGAGCGGAGCCAGTCCAAGAGAGAGAGAGAAGTGTGCTGCGGCCAAAAAGCTGAAGGGGGCTGGAGGTCTGAAGAGCACTTTGGCATCACCCACGGAGATGCAGAGTCTGGAGTTTTCCCAGCTGGCTTTTGGTCTTGTTTTAGTCCAGGATTTCTTCATCATGTTCCCTTTCCTCCCTTTTGGGATGATCATGTACATTCTGTGTCATTATACATTAGACACATGCAATCTGCTTTTTCATTTTGATTTTACTGGTAATTATAGCTAAAAGACTGCATGAATCTCAAAAGAGACTTGGAAGTTTGGATTTTCAAACAGTACTAATACTGTGATAGACTGCTATGGCTACAAGCTTGTGGGGGCCAGGGAGTAGAATGTGATGTTTGAATGAAAATGGTCCCCAAATGCCCACAGGGAGTGGCACTATTACGAGGTGTAGCCTTGTTGAAGGAGGTGTGGCCTTGCTGCAAGAAGTGTGTCACTGGGGGTGGGCTTTGAGGTTTCAGATAGTCAAGTCAGGTCCAGACAGTGTCGCTCTCTCTTCCTGCTGCTTACCGTACAACTCCCAGTTCCTCTGCAGCACCATGTCTGCGTGCATGCTGTTATGCTACTTGCCATGATGATAATGGACTAAACCTCTGAGCCACCCCAATTAAATGTTTTCTTTTATAAGAGCTGAGCTCATCACATCTATTCACCGCAATAGAATACTGACTAAGACAGGAATCTTAATACTCTAAGGTTCTTTCTGCACCTTCCCCTAGGTAAAAGCCTATCTGCCTCAGTGGCATTAAATGTGGCATTCTGGAATAGTCTCCTAGCGTCAAAGGCTTAGAAGGTCACACTTCTGCAGATGGGGTAAACATGCTAGCATGAGTTATCTATAGCAGATGCCACTAGTCAAGAGCATGAACTTCATTGGATGGTCAGGATTTTAAAGTCTGAAGTATTTAAGTTTTCTCTATGGAGTTAAGAAAACTCCCCTCTTGCCCCATGAGAGGAGTCAGGAAACAAGAACACAAAAGTGAAACCATATAAAGCTGATCATTTCTGATCCCAACCACATTCATTTTCCCTCCAGTAGTTCTGAACCTTTTAGAATACTCAACTGCCAGCAGAGAAACATGAAAAGACCCATGTGAAAACAAACACAGCGGAGTACCTTAGTATGCAGAATTGTGTATAGTATGTTAATGGCATAGCTTAAGTAAGATGGGTCAAGTTGAAAAACAAGATACCTTCCTGTTCTAAGGGAGGAATGCAGAGTTTGCCATTTTTGAGTCTTCTTGCATTGTATTTTGTTCAAATATTAAATTCATAAACTGCTTGTTCCCTGTTTTGGAACATGGAAGGTATCTCTTTTTATGGAATAAGTTATGATTGCTATTGATAATATTTTTGGCTCAGGCAAGACTCTGCCTAAGAAGGTTATCCCAAAATAACAAAGCAACAGGATTGGGTGTAAGGGATATTAGACAGTTAGCTTTCTTGTGAGCAAGAAATGGCAGGAACAAGATGCTACAAAGAAGTTCAACTGTAATTCCTTCCTTAAACTATACTATATTTTAATCTCTTCATCAGAGAAGTGAAGACTTCATAATGAGAAACCAGGCAAAGAGATATGGCATGCAGATGTACACAGAGAAAAAAATTATGAAATCTGATAGGCAGAATGTCAGACATAAAAACTGATTTAAATCATAAATATTTTTAAATAATATTGTAAAGGTTTTAAAAATTGATGTCTATTTCCTAACAATTCGTGATCACTATGACAAAAAGTATATAATAAGCCGGTCCCATTAACTTCTAGACCATAGAAGTTTAAAAGATTTAAGAATTTAAAATATCTTTTGAGGTACCACCAATTACATTTATGTGGAGAAATATTCTAAATGCTAACCTGGATTATTTATAAATATAATCACAACTAACCTCATTCCCTGAAAACAATCTGGCATATGCTTCTGAAGGACGATTGGTCCCCGGAAGGGCAGTAACGTTCGCATGGCCCCTACCTCTAGCATGCTCAAATAAAAATAGCTCAAGCCTGCGGAAACAAAAGCTGTGATGAAGATAGCCCCTCAGCACTGATGTGGGCCATATGCTCACTCCATATGCTACTTTGAAACACAGCCAACAAAGCAGACTCCGAGACGTTGCTGTGTTTGGAATCTGAGTCACAAAGTTTGCACAGGGGTAAGGAATAGTACAAACTGGCAATCTGCTGTGAGGGAATTCCTAGTTGCCAAAGCTACAGCTCAGCAACCATAGGATACTGACTAAAATTCCTTGAAACAAAGAAAAACACAACCAAAAGTCGTAGTTTGAATATGCGCATGTGCACACACACATTCATTTCTCTAAGGCCAGAAGAACAAACGAATTCCTAAATGGCTCTTTTGGCAACTGTCTGGATTTCATTTAGTTTTTTTTTTTTTTTAAATCTGTCACATTATTATTCTATGAATACAATACTCTAACATGCTCCTACAATATATTTCAAAAAATTTGAAATAAAATATACAGAAGTTTTACTTTTTCAATGCATTTACTAATTTTCAAAACAAAACTTTATGATCAGTATAGAAATAAAATGACCCATACCAGTATACTCAAAAAACATGAAGCAACTCAATTCTCCATTTCTTAGAAGAGTCATCTGCCACCACTAGGGCAGTTCCCAAAGTACAGAGACTGGAGAGTCGGCTGGTTTGGAGATAGTTCAGTGGAACTGCCAAGCGCGCCAGCTAGAACCCTGAGCTACAGCGGCAGCTGCCAGTCTAGCTCTGTACATGCTCTAGGGATCCTAGCTGGATGCCACACCATGAACAACTCTAAACTCTTCAAGAGCCCTTTAAACGACATTTAGCGTCTAAGTATAACACGCACATAGTGCAGGGAATAACTGTACCAAAGATCGAGAACCAACAATATTGACAAGTAAGATACAATGTTAACTAGTGGCAAATTAAGTTTTTGAGTCATGCTAACTTACTGTCAAACAAAAGCAAAGTTTGCTTTGTGGATTCTTGAATGGTGGACTTGAAAGGAATGCGCAAAGTAAAACCTGACACTAAGCTAGTGTGAGGGCACTAGCACCTAAGACTTGAGGAGGAGCACTCAAGAGTCCTCACCGTCAGGGAAGGGAAACAATCTACAGAAGGTAAAGGGGTATAATTAGAGATTTGCACTTAAAATACATACTGGATTCTTCCAATCCAGTGATGAAAATACAACTTGACTTTTAAAAGATGAACTAGGGATAAGAACTGACAGTTTCTGGGTGATGGGGCAGATGGAGTAGGGAATGAAGCTTCATATAAGGAAATGCAAACCAAACCTACCATGAGATGCTTTGAATTCCCTTGATTGGCTAAAGTAAAAATGAAAGACAAAAGCAAAATTGGTGAGGTTAATTTAAAACCTCAAATGCATCTGGTGGGGATGTAAAGTGGTGCAAAGCCTTGGAAAAATCTGGCAGTTTCTCAAAAGGCTAAACAATGGAATTAACATGCGACCCACCTAGTTCACTAAATGAAAACATGCCTACACAAAAGTTTATGCAAAATGTACACAGTATATTATTACTGGCTAAAAAGGAAAAAAACCTCAATGTCTATCAGTGGCTAAATGGATAAATAAGAAGTCCATCTGCATAGCAGACTTTTATAAGATAACAAACAATAATGAAGTAATACAGCTCTGACATGGGGAATTTGAACATTCCTCTAGGGTGAGGGAAGCTAGTGCATGAGTTCGAATCACATATTCTAAGGTTCTGTTTATATGAAACACCTAGAATAAATCTGTAGAGACAAAAAATAGACTGGCGGTTGCATAGAACTAATGTGCACAGGAATATCAGGGAAAGTAGAGAAAAAGCCAAAAATATAAGGATTTTTTTTGGAGGTAATCAAATTGTTCCAAAATTGACTGTAGTGATGGTTGTGCAATTCTGTCGATATCCTTGAAACCAACAGTTGTATACTCCAGGTAACGAGTTGTATCTCAAGGAAGCTTCTATAGAGGAAGATGAAAAAGTTCCCTGCTCAAGATTGTCCACAGCAGTGGCATCTCTCTAGGGAGAACAGGCAAAACTTGTAGAGGCCCCAAACTGTTAATTAGTGAAATGGTAGTATCTGAACTGGATGCTGTGAGAAACGACGGGTCACAGGGTGTAGATAGGAACGGACAGAAGTGTGAATGTTCTCTCGAAATGCAGGGATTTGATGGGGGAAAAATAGTGAAAAATGAGTAAGGGGGAAATGAGAGGCACAGAGCAGATAATTCAGAGGCCTAATACAGAACAAACGGGAATGGGACTCATTTAAGTAAATTCTGGTCTTTGACACACAAAGGATTATCTGGAGACAGAAAAACCTGAGAAACGAGCTAAAATGAACAAATTTGGGGCAAGAGCGTTTGAGGTGGAGAAAACCAAGAAATAGTGAATTCTACCTAAGGGGCATAGGTTGACCTTGATAAGGGGAACGTGCTCAGCCCTCACCAGGGCCAAAGGGCCACTCTCCACTTCGCAAGGCCTCTCAGAGAAAAAATGCAGCTCCACGGGCTGCAAAATACTCTCAGTCAAGTTAAAACCACACCGGATCACTACCTCTATCAACTCACTTCACCCTGGACATTAAAAAGAGCAACAATTCCGTTTAAAAAGCGGAAGGCGTTTGTTGTGGTAATCAAAGCTGAAAGAACTGGGTAGTACCAAGGCGTGGAAACGAAGGCAGTAACGAAGTCCCAGGTGTCTCTAGGACGGACATTACCTGGAGTCGCCCGAGGGGAAAGGCGACGCGAGGGCGTCCCGGGACCACATCTCCCCTGGGGAGGTCGGTTGGGAGCTCCCGCCCGACGATGGATGTGGCGGCACCAGCAGCTGACCCGGGGCCTCCAGGACCGCTCGCGTTTCCATGGCTAACATCAACTGCGCTCGCGCCTCCCAGAAGGCAGTGCGCACGCGCGCTCGGCGGCCGTGCGTCTCGCCCCGCCCCCGTCGCCGTGACCCTGCGGAAGGAGGGTTCCTGTGCGCCGCGCAGCCCAGCCGGGTGGGCGGTGTTTCCTCCCCGCGGGACTGAGCGGGCCTGGAGCTGCGGGCTTCGCTGACACCCGACGGCCATTCAGGTCTTTGAACCTCCTTAGCACCACCACTGAGTTCTCACCCGGCCGCGCCCGGACGCAGGAACGTGGTTGTCTTGGAGAAGAGACGTTCCTACTCTGGGAGCTTCAAGGCTGGATAGATGCTCGACCACCATTTTGGGAGCCTAGGATCTCCAAGATTGGCAGACCCATGACTGAAGAGTGTAATAGGAGTCCAATCTGCTAGGGTCCTGAGACCTCCATTAATGACCACGAAACTAAGGTCATTCTGAATGCTTTTAAATGGTTCTATGTGCCCTATTTTACTTAGATTTGAAACCAGAATACCTTTGTTTTCTTGCACCACAACACTGCCTTTTCCAAAATGATCCAAAATGAAAGTTCATGACCACAGCAAGTCTTGGTACCATCTTACCAACGTGTGACTACTTTCGAATCACATACTGGTGATTCTCAAAACATTTTAAACTTAATGTGTGTATGTGTTATATACATGAGCTCAACTCAAAAGTTTTTACTCTGTTTGTTTTTCGAGACAGAGTTTCACTGTGTTGTGTAGCCCTGGCTGTCCTGGATCTCACTCTGTAGACTAGACTGGCCTTGAACACACAGATCCTCCTGCCTCTGCCTCCTGAGTGCTGGGATTAAAAGCGTGTACCACCACCATCCGGCATGTTTTTACTCTTAATTGTATAATATTTGGGACATTATCAACTATATCCTTATAACAGTGAACTTAACAGAGATGGTTTTACCTTATGTTGTGGGTTATTAAGTGAACAATAACATTACATCTAAAAAACCCCAGCATGCATATTATCTTAATTACAAAACACTTCCTTGGAGACCTGGAGAGGTGGCTCAGCAGAATTCTTGGCTCTCAGCTAGTAGAACTCCAACCAGACTCTGGAGTGAAAGGCTTCTTTATCTAACCCTGTACCCTTAATTTTCCCTTTCTAGTTGTCTCAAACCTAATTGATAATGTTCTTTGATAGTTCTACAGATTTGTTGATTTCATTTTTCTTCTTCAGAGACTTCTGTAGTCTCTATTTCTTGAGACAAAACAGTGTTGTATTTAAGCCAGCTAATAACTCTAGAACGATTTCTAAGTGTCCAAGTGAAGGGAAGAGTTGGCGATATCTCTCTCTTTAAATCAAACGCTAGAATGACAAAGCTTGGTGAGGCAGGCATTCCAAAATCCAAGACAGGCTGAAAACTAGGCCTCCTGGACCAACCAACTAAGTTATAAATGAAAGGTTCTTAAAGGAAATTAATAGTGATGCTGGGGGAACACAGAGATAAAAAGAAACATCTGTTGATTGCTGATGTGGAGAAAATCTTAGTGGTCTGGACGGAAAACCAAACCAACTACACTCTGTTCGATTCTACGAAGGCTAAGAGGGGTAAAGAAGTTATAGAAGCAAAGTCTGAAACTAGAATAGGGTGATTCACAACATTTAAAGAAAGAAGTTGTTTCTGTAACATTGCATGACAAGGGAAAGCTGCAAACAAGCAGCTAAAGGGAGTAACCTGGAAGATCTAGTTAAGATATAGAAGGTGGTCACATTAAACAGCTGATTTTAAGTTTAGAAGTAGAGCCTAGAGATGTGACCAGTTCACTTTAAACCCATGGTAAAACTTCAATGATGAGGAGCTGCATTTTAGGAATGGGCAGGAGGAGTTAAATTTTCTAAGACAGAATCCACTCCTGGGCAAGATGCTAATGTGTTGAAATGACAACAAAGGATTTAGAATACATAAGTGTGCTTGATAAAGTAGTAGCAAGGTCTGAAAGAATCAACTGCAATTGGAAGAAGTCCTACTATGGCTAAAATGTTATCAAATAACATCACATGAAACCTTTTGTGAAAGGAATAAATCAGTGCAGGAAACAGCGCTGTCGTAAGAGAATTGCCCCAGCCACTCCAAAGCTTTAACAGTCACCACTCTGAACCAATCAGCAGCCACCAGCACTGAGTAATCAACTACCAGAGATAACTCTGAAGGATCAGATGGTTCCTAGCAATTTATTACCAATAAAATATTTTACATTTTATTTTAATTTTAATTACGTGCTTATGGGTATTTCTGAGTATGGATTTTTGCATTTGAGTGTAGGTTCCTGGGGAGAACAGAGAAGGGCGTCATGCACCTGGCACTGGAGTTACAGGTCTTTGTCAGGGGTCCAATGTGGGTACTAATTGGGAGGAACTAGTTGGGAGGAATTAAACCCAGATGCTATAGAAGAGCAGCAAGCACTCTTAACTGCTGAGTCATCTCTCTGGTCAACCAATGAAGTGTTTTGTAATTTTAGGTATGTATTTTGTTTTTATATACAATGCTATTATACACTTAATAAGCTCTAATATAATCAAATAAAACTTTTATATGTATAGAGAAACTGAAAAAGCTGTGACTCTGTTTTGACATTTGATTTACTGAAGTGGGCCATGTGGGGTAAAAGAACCAAAGAAACACACCCTGACCCTGAAACTGGAACCAGTTAAAGAAACACACTTTGGCCTTGAAACCAGAACAAAAAACAAAAACAAAAACAAACAAACAAAAAAAAACCCAAAAAACAAAAAACACATAACACATGTTAGCCCCTTGTGGGAGCCCAGGGGTGACTCAGTTTCCATCTGGAGTCATTTCTGACTTAAAAAAGTCATTTGAGCTCAAGCTTGCCTGCTCTGCTTTTTCCAATAACCTTGAGGGCTGTGAGAGATTTCTGATTGGCCCACAAGAAAAGAACACTCTATCTAGTAGACAGCATACTGCTGACAACAAAACTTAGGAACAACAAGATAGAAAATAAGGTTGCTTCCGTGCAGCAAGTGTGTTAGAGAGAAGGCTGCTCACTCAAAGACAGCAATGCTCTTGTGGTTAGATACTGACTGACTGTGCTGTGCTGTGCTTTGTTTTGCCTTTGTATATTATCAAATTCTGAAATAAACTCTGGGCTGTTTGGCTGTTTTGGCATGACCAGACAGACTTCCCGATTCTTCCTGTCTTCTGTTTCTTTCATCTGACTTTCCTTTGGCTTTGAGGATCTCCTATCCAGGAACCCTAGTTGACTTTGTAGGAGTGGGCTCCTACAGCCCCTGACAAATCCTGCACAAAAAACAACCAATCCCCGAGTAGGAAAGCCAACCAATCCCTGAGCATGAAATTCAGCCAGTCTCTGTGCTTGGACTCCAAGTTTGAGGATTGCAATCTGACCAATTCCCACCCTGAAAATCCTCAGCCTGGAAAAACTCCCCTCCCTAAGAAGTACCATATAAACCCTATGCTGGTTCAGTTGAGAGCTGAGGCAGTCGCTCTCCTGGATTCCTCTCTCCCAATGAATCTCTTGAATGAGTTTTGGGTAAAGACTTTTTTTTTTTCTGGAGTGAAGTGGAGTAGACAAGAAATGGACCTCTCTGCTTGGGAACTCCTTTAGTGGAACTGAGCAGAGAAGTACCACTTTCTCAAGAGAAGGAGCAAACTGCTTCCTACAGAAATGTGGGGGTTTCCCCCTTAGCAGAGTGAAGCAATGAATTAACAATTTTCCACAGAGCAGAGAAGCAATGGACATTTCTGCTGGGAGACTCCCTTGGTAGAGCTGAGCAGAGCCTGACTCTGGACAGTTATGTTACTGTTTCCTTCAGAGTTGTAGATATCGGGGATACCCCCTTTCAAAGCTATAGGTGTAGACTGTCTCCCGACAGTCAAGATGCCTTTCCCTTCAGAGCTGTAACACTTGCAGGCAAGAACTAAACATAAAGTATGTACAAAGTATTTTTATATGTGGAATGTTTCATTGGAGAGGTGTCCCTTTGTTCCCTGAAATAATCACACAGAAACTATATTCATTTAAACACTGCCTGGCCTATTAGCTCTAACTTCTTATTAGCTAATTCTTACATCTTAATTTAACCCATTTATATTAATCTGTGTATTGCCACATGACTGTGACTTACCAGCAAGATTATAACCAGCTTCCATCTCAGGCAGGAGATCCATGGTGACTGGCACTCTGTTCTTTTTCCCAGCATTTAGTTCTGTCTACTCCACCTACCTAAGTTTTGTCATATCAACTAGGTCTAGGAAGTTTCTTTATTGATTATCCAATGAAAGCAACACATAAACAGAAGAAACTCCCACACCAGTGGAATCTTCTCTTTATTATATTTCTTTTTTTTTCCCCATGAGTAGATTTATAGCGGCATTCTTAGGTATGGAGAATGGCCATAATTGAAACATGTTACTAATAAAACATGTTATTTTATCAATAAAGGAAAAGTTCTTATGTTCCAACTATCTCCTAAAAATAGTGGATAATTTTTTTTTAGTGCGGCATTCATTTCAGATCCATAAATCTTTACTAAGACCCACTATTCTTGTTAAAAATTTACCTATACCTTCAATATCTGCCATCCTGATTCTTCAACCTTATTTCAAGTTCTAAACACATTTGTAGGTTGCCAGTTGAGAGTCTTCAAGGTAACTTGAAGTTTTAACATTCATCTCAACTGACTCATCATGCAAGGAACTCTGAAGCCAAGTTGTTGCTGTAAGGGTATTTGTGTCTCCTTGTGTGGATGATATTCCACCACATTTATGTATTTGACACTCCCAAGTGGCCCGAGAACTGA
Source organism: Chionomys nivalis (assembly GCF_950005125.1). Taxonomy (NCBI): domain Eukaryota; kingdom Metazoa; phylum Chordata; class Mammalia; order Rodentia; family Cricetidae; genus Chionomys; species Chionomys nivalis. Next base: position 51,736,146 of record NC_080095.1, read on the forward strand.
TTTATTTGTATCTTAACCCAAAAATTATAAATGGAAATTATTTTTTTCTCAAGTTTATATAGTAACTTACAGTAGTTTATGTAGTAACTGAGCCTTTGGGCTTTCAGAACATAATGGGATAAAAATTTTGTGCAAAAAATAAATCAAAACTTACTTTAAAAAGACAAAATATTTCTAGTTGTAAATTGTAGTTCCTGAAAGCAGGAGGAAGAAAACTGTAAGGTAGCATTGATGTGCAAATATGTGCAAATTAAAGACACAGTTTATAGATAGACTTATAGTTCAGCATCTTCATAGTCTGGGAGCATATAAGGAGATATAGTCCTGGTCTACCCACAAAGTCCCCTCTTTGTTGGGAAAGGCAAGCTCCATCACCCCTGGTCAGAGTACCAAGTTAAGAATCTTTGAAATTGCAGTCACCTCTAAGAAGTATGAGGACAATGTGGTTACAAGGAGATACTCCAGTCAGGAAGCTTAGATCAGAAGTCTGACATCACTATTCATTGCTCATGGGATTCGGATTGTTTCATTTCTTTGCTCTACAGTCTCCACACCTTATAAAATAGAGACAATAGGTAATTTATCCCCAGAAAGGTTAAGTAGATTGAGTTAAATCATTTAGCACAGTAACTGGCAAAATTTAAGTACTTATTAAGGGTGAACTCTTTTTTTTTTTTTTTTAATAAAGAGGCTTTAAAATGTTCTTTATTCCCAGTAGTACTCTCTGTGACCCAACTAGAATTAACCTGTCCTTGTTGTTGAAATACCTGCTATTGACACATCTTTCTATTTTTCTGATCACATTAAATATTGCACTGTCTTAAAATAAACTTAGTAGTATATGGAACAAAGCTGTTAGCTACTATTTGTGGATGCAACAGTCATCCAAGAGTTATTAAAGTCATGGTTCTTATTTACCAGGAGCCACACTGATTCTTGTAGCTAAAAAACTCAAATAAAGTAATATGATACTCAAGAGACTTACCAAAATGTATCTTGGGAGATAAACAAGGACATTGATAGTCACAAGAATGCAGGAGTAGTACATAAAATATTCTGAGAAAACAGAGGATGACTATAGTTCAATTATAAAAGGCAAGTTGAATTAGTGGAATGAAGATGCGACAAAGGGTGTACTCCAGATAACACTTCATTCTTAACAATATTTAGGCCATATAGAAGTAGGTGCATTTATGTACTGCATTTAATGGTAACCTTATGAGGTATTTGTTGTTAACTTAATTTCAATTATAGGCTTCTGAATTTTAGAAATATCAAACAAACGAAGCCTGGAATTAAGCCCATGTCTGTTTGGGCTTCATGGTTCATCTAGTTTTACTACCTTGCTGATTCATCTGAAATAAACAGATGATGAACAACATGACACAGCTGAACCAGCCAAAGAAGATGTAGAGACATATGTAGTTAGTGTACAGGTTTTATGTGATGGTATACAGGGAATGTGTTTTCAGTTCATACCAGAATGGCAGAGGGTGTAGAAAATAATGCAGAGCTGCAGAACCAGGAATAGTGGGATAAAGGCAAAAAAAAAATTGAGAGTTCATGAAGGGCATTAGGAAACTGAGCTATTCAATTAGAGGTACAACTGGTTAGAACGGTAAATGATTGAATTGAGTGGGAATAAGGAGACTTAAGAAGAGAGAATGAAGATGAGTCCAGACTTCAAGTTTAGTGTCTACACCAAGTCTGAGGTAACATGAAATACACAAGTAAATAAATACAGAAATAAATAAGTAAAAAAAGAAGAGCCACCCTGAAAAGAAAGATAACAAAATCAAGTTGACATGCTTCTGAAGGACTTGTGGTATATTCCGGCACATAAAAGTAGCTAGAAATATAGAAAAATAGTTGAAGTCTTGAGATTGGGAAAGATTGGTAAAGTTTATGTGAAAAGGTAGCCAAGAAAGAAAAGCATCAGGAAAAGGAAGTGACAGTGTGACATTTATTGGTTTGTTGAAATTTACTTGACTTCTTTATATCACAGATTATGATATTTGTTTTGGGGGCAGGTTTTTACATATTATACCGTCTGATCCTAACTCCCTGTGTGGCTATAGATGACCTTGAGTTTATCTTCTTCTTCTACCTCCTCTGTGGGGGTCACAGGCACCACCACACCCGGTTAATAGGGTGCTAGGGATGAAGTCTGGGGCTTTGTGTGTGCCAGATAAACACCCTACCAACGAGCTACACCTCTGTCTGATACACATACCTTCAAAATGATCATGTGATAGGTAGAATTTTACATTGTCTCATGTTGATGAGCATGTGTGTTGTGTGACTCAGATATGAGTATGTTAAATGACAGGGAGTTAAGAAGAGTTTCACATTGAAATACCTTTCAAAATAAAACATTTCATGTTCCACAGACACACAAATGACTTGTGAAACAAACAATAACTAACATGATCATAGCTTTGACTTAGTTGGTTTTAAGCTTTATTTTTTTCTTTCTTCTTTCTTCCTTCCTTTGTTGTTGGAGGCTGCTCGTTCATCTTCCTGGCTGTCCAGATTCCTGAAATAATCACACAGAAAGCTGTATTAATTAAAATACTGCTTGGCCCATCACTTACTTGTATTGCTAGTTAGCTCTTATATCTTACATTAATCCATTTCTATTAATCTGTGTATCACCACGTGGCTGTGGGCTACAAGTAAAGCTTTATCCTGCATCCAGAGTCTGTCTCCTGTGGCAGCTCCATGGCTTCTCCCTGACTCTGCCTTCTTTCTCCCAGCATTCAGTTTAGTTTTCCCACCTAGGTCTATTCTGCCCTTTATTGGATCAAGCAGCTTCTTTATTCATTAACCAATAAGAGAAACACATAGACAGAAGGACTTCCCACTCCCTTCCTTCCTTCTTTCCTTTCTTTTCTTTCTTTCTTCTTTCTTTCTTTCTTTCTTTCTTTCTTTCTTTCTTTCTTTCTTTCTTTCCTTCCTTCCTTCCTTCCTTCCTTCCTTCCTTCCTTCCTTCCTTCCTTCCTTTCTTTCTTTCTTTCTTTCTTTCTTTCTTTCTTTCTTACTTTCTTTCTGAGGCAGAGTTTCTCTGAGCTTTGGAGTCTATCCTGGAACTCTGGCACTCTCTCTGTAGACCAGCCTGGCCTTGAACTCACAGAGATCTGCCTGAGTGCTGGAATTAAATGGATGTGCTGCTACCACCACCCAGTGGTTTTAAGCTTTCTTGTAAGACATATTTTATAATTCTAAAAATTTTACAGTAATTCTTGATGGAGAGTATTACAGAATTAAAAAGATAGTTTTTGGATTTTGTTATCAGCACTCAGGAGGTTGAGGCTGGTGGATCTCTGTGAGTCTGAAACCAGTTTGGTATCTATAGAGACTTCTAGATCATCTAATTCCTTTTCTTTCAAAGAAATTAAAAATTTATTGGATAGCTCTAACATTTCACTGTCATTTGCCATCAATAACTTTTTTTTGGTGGTTGTTATTGTTCTTGTGTTTATGACAGGCTATGGTTCAGATGGTTGTAAGCTCCTAGCAGTCTTCCAGTGTCAGGCTTCCAGGTCCTAGGTTACAGATGTGAATCACACATCCAGATTAACTTTTAAGGGTATTTATTATTTTGAGCTATCATTACTGGAAATTTGAGGGATACAGTTGTTCAGAAAGAGAACATAGAACTATTTGTATACTGAAAACAATTACTTGTTTGTTTGTTTGTTTAATTAATTATTTATTTAACAGTGTCTCATTGTGTAGCTCTAACTGGCCTGGAATTCACTATGTAGACTGGCTGGTCTCAGACTCACAGAGACCCATCTGCCTCTGCCTCCTGCATGCTGGAATGTAAAGTTGTGAGCCACCATTCTTGGCAAGAGTTGTCTCACTTTTAAATTAGGGTACATTTAATTAAAAGAATGTAAAGACAAGTTCACTGGACGTTCGAAGTTCAATAATACACTATTTCTCTAAATATCTACACATTTTTAATTTATGTCTGTACAGCTAAGTCATGCACACGTGAATTACAAAGATACCCTTCATTTGTCACCTACATTGAATTGATTATGCAGACTTTAGTCTTTACCCCAGCATCAGAGACTGAGATTGGAACACCAGCATCTTCTGTTGACAGTGGTAGTAAGGATGTAATGCCTTCAGTTATCAATATTAATTTCTAAAGTTAGAGCTACAGTAACTTGAAGTAGCTATCCTTTCCTTGGTATCTGCCTTTTAAATTCTGCTTATAAACATGCCAGTCATTAGAGTCCTGTAAAGATTGTCTTCCCTTTTCCTTCAGATCAGTCTTCACTTGCCTAGAAAAGCCCACATAAGTTTGAAATCCTTCCTATAGTTTTTATGATGGTGATATGTTCAGGATAATATAAATATTAAATATTAGAGGTCATTCATATAGTTATTTAGAGGAAGTGAAACCACACTTGGCAAAGAAATTTTATACACAAAATATAAGTTGTAGGCCAGAGGAGCAGTTTTTGAAATTTAGTTTGGCTGCAACAAACTTTAAAATGCCTTTCCATTTAGAAATTTGATCTCTGGAAATCTGCTGAGCAGCTCTCTCACCTGAGTGTGTAACAGCGTTCTCGCAAAGATACACTTAAAACATTTGAAAGCAGAAAGCACAACATTCCTTCAGTAGAAAACGGGTTAAATTGGATGTTTTTCTAAAAGTAACCCTTTGGGTAGCCCCACGCAGAGACATCCAGCTTGTAGTAAGTTGAAATAAATTAGTTTGCACAGTATTTAGATCTAGGTAAACTGGATATAAGCCTGTGTATGCTTGGTATGTGTTCATTTCTGAAGTATAAAAAGAAACTGGTAGACTTTAGCCTCCAGAGATTGTGGTTCTCAATGAGAAGAGGAACATGTACTTTATTCCCCTTTGTGTTGTTAATAACAATCTTTACCAAAATTTACAATCTTTAAATCGTAAAATTGCAAACAAGCAAAAAAATACACTCAAAAAATCCCCCAAACTATGATATGATTTGCCTATTGTGTCATTGTTCATAAACCATAGTGGCCAGACAGTAATGGCGCACGCCTTGAATCCCAGCACTCAGGAAGCAGAGGTAGTCGGATCTCTGAATTCTAGGCCAGCCTGACCTACAGAGCAAGTTCCAGAACAGTCAGGGCTACAGAGAGAAATCCTGTCTAGAAAAACCATACACACACACACACAAACACATACTTAAATATATATATTCTCTCTCTATGTGTACATACACACATATGTATGTATCCATGGTGGATTTTTATTTCCATAATGATAGTTTCATACAGAAAGCAATTTTCCTTAAAGACATAATTAGAGCATTGACAGTTTCATAGGAAGAGGAATTCCATATTTTTGGTGCTATATAAGTTACTGGCATATCAGTAATTTGGGGCCTATGATGATCAAGATTGCTTAGGTCCTGGACCAGTGTACAGTGAAGTGTTACATCAGCAGGTCATCCTGAGAACTCCTTAAAAATTAATTTTTTATTGAAAAATTAGAATAATTCTCATTTATTAGTTTTCAAATATTGCATATCCAGATATTTATCACATATGCAAAATATGGATACTACCGTATTTACAGATACATATGTAAAACATTTGCACGTATGTAAATACATGTATACATAACATAAAAAGTAAAATACATGGGAGTCTTCTTTTGTTAAACCAAAAATTGAGTAAGTATTATTAAGAGAAGTTTTCATATGCAGCTTGTCTTTAGCAATATAATTTTAAATATAACAATTTTAATTAATTTATGTCGAGGTTTTATTTTATTGGAGTTTTTTTTAGGCTCTTAATTTGAACAAAAATCAGAATATAGAAATGAATATTGGGTAACTATTTTAATTAACTTTATTATTTATTTGCCAACAGGAAACGTTTACTAAAGACATGTTAAGAGTAAATATCAACAAGTGATTCAGTCCATGGTCCGTGTGGATGGTCAGGATCTGGCCTAAATGCGTCGTGAGGGGCAGTTCACCTACAGCCAGAGGCATGAAGGACGCACAGCTACTGCTGCCGCGTCTACAAGGGCTTTCTGCTGGACTTGGAGATGCCAGTCTTCCTCGCATTCTCAGGGTCAAAGACTTCTGGGATATCATGGGGCCAGTAGTCATTACATGGGGGCAACATGGTTCGGAGGTGGAGTGGACATACTTGGCCGCGCAAAGAAGATGCATCCTAATACCCATGTCTCTCAGCTTTGACCAAGGATGAGGAGGCTGTGGCAGATGGTTGCATATCTTCATGGCATCCGGGAAGGGGTCTTAGACAAATTGTTCCATCTCCAGGACGACCCAGCTGTGCACAGTGAACTCCCTTCTCAATCAGCTGCTTGCTATGCACGAACTTCTGCAGCACTGACTCTGCTGCTTCCTTCTTTAACTTTTTGTCTTTGAGTTGATCAACCAAGTTCAAAATGTTTGTAGAAGAAGCAAAGTCAGTTTCTGAGTCAACGATCAGTTCCAAGGCCTCTCCAAACAGATCCAGCTCGTTCTCTGCAAAATCCGCGGCCCTTTGGAAACTGAAGTAGCAAAATTCACCAGGGCATAAACGGGTCTCCTGCTGCCTTCAGGGTCTCCCTTGTCCCAACATACAAAGTCTCCAAGACCATGCTGATGAAGTCCTCCAGCTTATCCACAGTACCATTTAGGTCATGAACCTTGTCACAGCGGCGGCAGTCACCTAATCTCCCACTCCTATAGCACACATTAGTCAACAGCACTGATGAAGAGCTGATGGCTAATATGGACACCGCCACGGCATCCACTCTTCCGCGGCTGCCCTGCTTGTGCAAGGGAGCGCATGCGCCTAGAAGCCTGCCAGTGGCTTAACTAACTTTAACATTTATTAATCTCAGCACATTCCCCCAAACTCAGGCTTTTATCTGCCTCATTTTCATGTGGTTTGCAAAATTTACAAATTAATTTACTAATTAAAATCGATTTTTTTTAAACTCAAAAAAACCTTTATTGATTTCAGGCTAAAAACTAGATACTTGTTTTTATATAGACATCTGCTTTCTAATATTTAGTAGAAATTGTTTAACTTGTAATACGTCTTAAAAAAAAATGCTTAAATGTGAGGTGAACTCATCCAGAGGGAGTTTTTGTTACCTTTTCTACTGATGCACAGAGCGCAAAGTATTTGCTGCGTGTCTTAATGAAGAACCGGAACAAGAACCTGAACCCGATTTTCTCCCCTTTTGCTTGACATCTGAGCTCCATCACTGCCTCCTCCTGAGGAAAATGGCTCCTTCCCTTCTTACACAAAAGCACCCCTACCTGACAGCATCTGGAACTCCATCCTCTCTGAGCCATCTTCATTTACTAGACCAGCATTTTCTCACTTCTTATCAATCATGAACCAAGTAACATGAGGGGTTTTTTGGGGGAGAGGTATTGTTTAAATAATGAGCATGGATACTTTAGTCAATAGTAAAATGATGAAAATTTTAGAAAAAAACACTGTTATTACCTGGAGGAAAGATTTGATTTTTCATAGAGCTATAGAAAACATATTGGGTCAGTACTGACATCACAGTTCTAGTTTGCTGCCTACACAGAGGGGATCATTTGACACTGGGGGTCACCAGTCTCTCCAGCCTCCAGGATAACACCCAGTGGTGAGCAGAGACTGGGGTCCAGAGCTGAGTTTTAAGGCAACTCTGTTTCTGCTCTTATTTTTGTATTAAGTTGATCATATTTATGGGTAGAAATAAAGGCGAATTTATAAAATGTTTAATGAAAGTGATCTTTTTCTTTAAAAAAGCGTGTAGACTTTCTAAATAGCAGAGTTAAAATTAACAGTGAGCTCTCCCCACTGCTACGCAGACCAAAACCAAAAGACGATTGTTTTTGAACTGTTAACTTTCTCCGCGGAGTGATGTTCGTCGGCATTGACGTTGGGTAATATGCCACTGTAGTCCATTAGAATTTATTAAGAACCAACACTTTACCCACCAAGAGCTTTTTCTGTAAGGTCAATTAAATAAAATGTTAAAGCTGGCGTTGTGAATGTTTCTCCCTTGTAATAGTGAAGTCACTTTATTTTTAGCCTCCTTTTGATTAAGACTAGTGGTCAAAGATGACAAGGCCCTCAGAAGAGATTCTGAAGATAAAGCGCTTGGGCTACCCAGGCTGCAATCATGAACAATTAGGAAAAATGTACCAAACACTTCATTTCTTTCTCCAGGCTGCATGGCAAATTGCATTTAACATTTCAGGCTTGTTGCATTTTAAAATAAGGTCTCAAACTAAGCAATTTTCAAGACAGCTTCAATCAAGAGATATTGCTTAAATTTTTGTTATTGCTATAGAAATGAAAAGAATGATTGTCCATGTGATTAGCCTTGAAGATTGCTTTGGGAAGAGTTTGACAGTCCTAGTAACATGCCTATTATCATTTACAGTCTGTAAAATTGAATACTACATTGACTCTCAAGTCAGTTTTATAAGACTTCCTCTTTATCTGCTGATTTTTATTCCACAGTTCTAACACGGAGCGGGAGTCAATCCTTGTAATGTGTTAATGTGTGGATAATTTACTTTTAATCATGGTTAAAAAGTTCCCCCAGTCAATAAAAACAATAAACACACGGTGGAATAAATTTAACCCAATTGATGCCTCCTGTGTGCAAAAATTGTACTAAATAGTTTGGCAGACAGATATGTTTAACTTGAAGAGGTTGTGGTAATGACTAAAATTTACAAAGAAAAAGAAAAATGGACAAAATGAGTTAAAAAATTAGCATTTTTGTGTCTTTACAGGGTTTTTTTGTGTGTTTCTTATACTTTATTTTCTTTTTCTTAAATCCTGGATTTTAAAAACTTTACTTGTTTTCTAGAGCGAGAGAAGGTGTGGAACTGGTAGGGTGGGGAGTTGGGGAGCATCTCGGAGGAGACGAGGAAGGGGAAACTGTGGTCAGAATATATTGTATGAAAATTATTTCAACAACAAAAAGGAAAAAAACTTAGCACCAATTGCACTTAAGTTGTGTTGAATATTGCCTGCACCACCTCATTTGTTATATATAAATGGAGATTAAATTGGCCTGATGCTGTCTGACCTGGGAAGTTCATTGCACGCCCATTTATTTGTGATTATTAGGTGATAGATAATTGGTTAGAGGAGTAGTGGCTCACCGAAGAATAACAGGACCTCCTGCCATGGGTTCCTTTGCTTAGAATGGTGGGATAAAACAAATCTATAAAACAGCTTTGGAAAGAAATGTAATATTAGCGATGGTCAAAAATGCATTTATTTTAGCTGATTAATATTTTCCTATGGGAATCATTAGAGGAAATATTTATCTATAAACGTGTTTTTTATATATTTATAAGGCCAGAAAATAATTTTAGCAGTTAGCAGTGGCGGCACACACCTTTAATCCCAAAACTCAGAAGGGAGAGGCAGATGGATCTCTGTGAGTTCGAGGCCAGCCTGGTCTACACAGCAAATTCTAAGACTGCCAGGGTTACACAGAGAAACTCTGTTTCAAAAGCAAAACAAAACAATTTTTTTTTTCAAGACAGGGTTTCTCCATAGCTTTTGGTTCCTGTCCTGGAACTAGCTCTTGTAGACCAGGCTGGCCTCGAACTCACAGAGATCCGCCAGCCTCTGCCTCCCGAGTGCTGGGATTAAAGGCGTGCGCCACCACCGCCCGGTTCAAAACAAAAATTTTAACAACTTGAATGTTGCATCTTTTTATGTAGCCTTTATTACTGTAATTTGAGAAAATTACAGTATTTTTTTTTGGTTAAACATAACACACAGGTTATATTTATAATTACGGCCAGGTGTGGTGTGGCACTCCTTTAATCTCAGAATTTGAGAGGCAGAAGCAGGTTGATTTCTGTGAACTTAAGGTCAGTCTAGTCTACACAGCCAGTTCTAGAAGACCCAGGACTACACAAAGACTCTGAAACACACACACACACACACACACACGATGGTCATGTTGTCTTTGTAATGTCATGGAAATATTTAGATAGATAATATAAAAAGTTGTAAGCAGCATTCCAATTCTGTGAAAATATGCAAATGAGAAAACCTGGAAACACTTTAGTTGGTAATTTTGTTAGCATCACGATGATGTCTTGATGCCACTTTGAACAATCATCTAATGTTTGTTTTCTATCCTTAGAAACTGACTGTGTAGACTAGACTGACCTTAAACTCACAGGAAGCACCCTGCTTCTGCCTCTCAGATTCTGGGTTAAAGGCGTGCACACACTATAACGTGCAGCAATCCTATAACGTCTTTTGTGCACTGCTGTGAGAATTGAAAGTGACGGAGCAGCTCTGGGAAGCACGAGGGCTCTTCAGAAACCCAGGTGGAACTGCCGCACGATCTAGCAGATCTGCGCTGAGTATGTGCCTAACAGAACTGAAAACAAAGATTCCCGCAGACGTTTGTACACGTATTCATAGGAAGGTCACATAAATAGCCCAAAGGTAGATAAATTGCTGGACCAAATGTGGTGTAAGCACACAATGGATTCTTAACCATCTCTAAGGAGGAGGAAAACTGTGACATATACATCAGCATGGATGAACCTTAGAAGCATGTCTGGGGAAATAGTACACTCACAAATCTATTATACTGATATTATATAATTACACACATATGAAGTACCTATAGTAGTCAGATACATAAAGACAAAAAGGGAAAGGGCAGATACCTTTTTGAATTTATTTGATGGGGACAAGGTTTGGAGCTTTTAAAGACGAATGAGGACGATGGTTGGAAGTGAACTGTGCACTTAAGATAATTTAAAATTAACTGTGCATTTCAATCTACAGTCTACAAAACCAAAATGGCTAAGATAACACAGAGCTGTGCTTAGGCAGTTGAGTGCTTACCTGTACTCAGGAGGACCTGGGCTCCATAACCCAGACAGGCTAGCACACGCTTACTTTTAATCTTAGCACTCAGGAAGTAGAGGTGGCAGAGCACAAGTTCAAGGTCATCCTCTACCTAAAGAACTGGAGACCTGCCTAGGCTTCTTGAGACCCTATTTCATAATACATACATACATATATTATAGAACATGTAAATTATATATACTATGTATCAAAAATGAAAATCATGTTCTATGTATCTCATTGAAATATTTTTAGAAAGGTATCAAAAGCAGGGTCTTTTTCTGTTAAAAATAAAAAAGGGGTCTAGTTTACAAAGTAAGAGTATAATACAATTAAAAACAAATTCATAGAACAACTTGATATAGAATCTTAAATGTCATCAAATTATACTCTGTATAAACTGAAATCTTCATTCAAAAATCTGTTCTACTTGAGTTTTTTCTATGCCTTTCTTTTCCGTAGTTCATATGCAGTAGCAGAAAATGTCAGTGTCAATAGGTATTAGCAGAAAATGTAATTGTGAGACTAAAATGAACTTTGAGCTCACAACTTTAGAAGCTAAAGATGCTTAAAGAAGAGTCAAGAAACTGGAGGTCCAAAAAAGCAAAGATTCTATAAATACATAAAATACAGAATTGCATACATTTCTTACAGAGGTGCCTGCATCTGTGTTTGGAGATGTTATTCTTACAGTCTCATGTTTGTTTTCTCATCCTTTTGGTCCTAAGAGGGGTTGTATTTTCTTTACTTTTAAGAATAATATATTTTATATATTTGTTTTACGTCCTGACTACCACATTCTTGTCTTAAACAATCGTCTTCAAATTACTATAATTGAGACTCAATAAAAGTGATACTGTCCTTTGTACCCCTCACTGAGGTTAGGCATCACACTAAAAATATGTTTGGTTGAAAATGCCAGCAATTTAATTGCCCCACAGGAACTTAGTGGGTATCTAATTGGGCAGTCAAATGGCACATCTAAGACATCATTTGGAGACTTAGACACCACTGTCAATAGTATTGCTTTGTTTTCATTGACTTATTCTTCACACAGGCTCTTCTAGTGGCAAATGGCTGCCGAGACTTGTGTCACATCCTCCCAGCTGGCAATTGTCGTGAAGAACATGAACTAAGGAAATCATTCCCTAAGTCCATATCCCAACTGCAGGCCGTGTGTGTGCCCACTCCAGTGACTGGTAATCCCAATGTTAACTCATAAGACAGGGATAGAATCAGCCAAGGGATTGCACAGCTGTCTCCTAGCATTTGAATCCTGTTCTTTTATGGAGCATACTATCAGGAGAACCTGGTGGAAAGGCAGACCACATGCGCTGGCAGGGAAGTTGGAAAGTTCCAGTGCGCCTCTTAAGCACTCTTGAGGCTTTGATGTAGACAGGCTAGGAAGCATGGAGGCAGAAACCATTCCAGCTCATTCTGATGGCAGCCCATACTGCTGGGGCCAGGAGCACTCATGCAGTACACACTGTGTCTGGGGCAGAAAGCAAGGCACTGACAACCTAGTAATGAACAACTTAATCCTGATTGCGCCATTCTGTTCCTTGAAGTCTCATTCTAAAAGTCGATTTTCCCAGCCTTTCTGTTGTGGAAGCTATCTAATATGACATATAGAAAGTAATTTTTTTCTTTGAGTCAAAATCATTGATTGCTATATGGCTAATTCTTCGGAACTATTTTAAAGAATAATTATTTTCTTCAAGATGCTGATGATGGATGAATTAAGGCATGATTCAACTTTTCAATGTACTTAACAGCTTCAAATTCTAGAGTTTATTATTTCATGCCCCCTTTTATGATGATGCAAAATTTACTAAAACAGGAAAGCATATCAATACGTTTAAGAAACATTTTTCAAAAATATACAACTCTTCTTTAAACTAGTTAAAGTCAGATAATAGTAATACTTCCATGTTCTATAAGTAATGTGTGACATCTAGTTTCTCTGTTTCAAGTTTGTTTAACTGTACAGTGCACCTTTGCCCTTAATATAAATTAACATCTTTTTTGAATGGAAGGGGCTCAACATAATTACAATGATTGTGATAAGGCTGTGAGAATTTACTGTATGTTTATGAGATATGTTATGTTATATGTCCCTTATACATAGAAACACATAGGAATATGTTTATAAAATACCAGGTGTAAACCAGGTTCTTTCAAAATTCTAATGGTGGCAGTTTAAATACTATTTTTGTTGTTAATAATGGCTCAATACCTAGAGAGTCCTTCCATGGTAAATTAACCAGGGAAATGCGCCAATTTTGACGTCGTTGTCGAATGACTGCATTCATTCCTTTTAGACTTCGCTTTCCATTTGCTGTTCCTCGGCACTCACTATAGAATTCCAGCTTGCTCTGCTTTTCACCTATCTTTTAACGGTTTAACATAGATGGTCGGATCAAGTCCATTGCTCCAATTGTATGTAGGTTAAAAGGCTCTGCAGTGCTGCGCTCTTTCCATTGTGTCTGCTTCCCGAGCGCTCTGCACCGTGCATTTCACTGGCGGGCTGCTTTCTAAGCCCATTTATGCCCGTTCTTTCTGAAGACACGTGTTCATCTGGGATCTCAAATTGACTTCGCCCTATTCTGTGTCCTTAACTAAAAACCATTAACGTTGATTGAGCTCTCGCAAAGCTCTCCGTAAAGAGTGAAAGGCTGCCGAGGCTAAGTGTTTGCAAATACCTGTTTGAGCCACATTGAGAGGAAGAGATGAGAAATAATTGGGAACTTAAAAATGCTATTGACATATATATTTAACAGATTAGTCCTTTTTCGGTTGTTCCTAGAGAGAGACAGTTGTAAAACATTTTGGAGGGAAGAGATCGAGCACCAAGTTACAGTTAAAGACGAAACAAAGAGCAAAGCCAAGTTAGTAGAACTAGCACAAGAGTTGAAGGAAAATATAAACTCGAGTTAGAGTAGGAAAGATGTAAAAACGTACATAGGCCCTGGATTTTATCTACAACATTTAAATGTCACCAACTTGATTTGTAAAATATAATTGTTGCATTATGATTTATATAATAGTAAGATGCATTATGATTTATATAATAGTAAGATTACTATTTTTTTCTTTTATGAACAACTGCCGGTATGGAATTTTTTACACATTTAGAAACTAATTAGAATCATAAAATTAAAAAGTAGAAAATTTAGAATTATGGGTTTAAATTTACATAACTGCAAAATCATACATTTTAATACTTGTAAGAAAAACACCTCACATTTATTTATATAGTCTTGTGTTTGATAAAATTGTACTTCGTTTAAAAATGTATCAAAATGTGTTACCTTGATACACTTTTAACTCAGAACACACGGAAAAACTGTCCTGATTACAGATGGAGGAGAAAAGAAAGTGTTCTACCGTTGATCTACCTCTTTCCTGTAGCTCCCAGCTGTAGTCCCAGCCTGTGATCGCTGCGACTGTCCATGGAACACGACAACGTTTGAGAAACAGGGTTTATGTTGAATCAAACGAGCATATAGTTAAGGTGAAGCCCAATAAAATATAGAAGGTAAATAATTTAATTTCAGGTAATTAATACTTTCAAATATATTTCCATATTTCTTAACAGGAAAAAAACTATAAAAACTTGGAACCTAAAAATAGTTTTTTTTTCCTGTTAAATCATTAATTAATTATAAGGAAATGTCATTACAAAAACAAAATTTTAAGATAAAAGCACATATGTTGAATCTGAGAGGTACCTTTTCAATAGTTTACAAAATAAATTAAATAAAAAATATTAATGATATCATGGTATAATTATATTTTTATTTTACATAATTAATTTTCCATTATAATTATATTTTTATAAAACAAAAATGTGTAGAAGCAGATTATTTTTAGTAAAATAACTATGTGTTCCTGGCCAAGCTAGTTTTAAAAAGCAGCTGTAAACTTAAGTAACAATTTGGTATTGATTTTCTTAGAAATATTTTAACGATGAAGGAAAGTATAAAAAGATGAACAGTTAAGTGCTTCAAGAGTGTCTGGAATCGCTAGGGTTTTTGCAGAGGCAACTTTTTCTGATGAGAAATCAGTTTCTAGCCCACAAACAAATGGAGTTGATTAGATTCACTTAATAACCAAAGGGATTTAACCATAGGTGCTGTCTCTACTCATAAAGAACTAGGATAATTTATTTCCTTTTATGTCAGTAATATTTAGCTGAATTAAGCTCTAACTAAGATCTAATATTTCAAAACATTTAGTACTTCTTACAATGTATGATAGTTTGTGGGTGGGAATATTATGCATGCTGCATATAAAGGGTTACTTTAAAGCTAGTTGTTAGAGCCTATATAACATATATACAATTTGTGTATATACGTATATACATATATGTGTATATATACATATACATAACACATATATGCAGTATATAGCTGTCCAGAAGGGCATCATGTATATGTGAGACAAAAATATTCACAATCATAGGTAATTCAACAGAAGGATCTAGGGCTGTAAACTAGGGTAAGTGATCAGATCCTTACTGAACAATTGTAATTACAGTCAATTGTCATACGTAGATGTCAGAGGGTTGTCTTTCAGTTCAGCATAGTAGGCTCCCACTCTGTAATTCAAATGTGTTAATTTCTCACATTCCAGGTTGTCTGTGGAATTAAGATCAAGTCATAATGGATTTGATTGACTGCATGCAAAATATATTTATCAAGGTATTTACTGAGAACGAAGAAATAATACTTGCATGCAGAAGTTATACTTTTTATCCAAGCTAAATATATTGGAAGAGAATGAAGTAGTTTATAGTCTTTAAGCACGTTAGCTACGTAGAAAGCTAACATAAACTGCTGGCGGAAAAGCATGTTATTATTAATTGCTTATTTATGTGTATTTGGAAAAGCAGTGAATTTGGAGTTGAAAAAAAAATCTAGGATTGGATACGTTATACACTATCCTTTTGATAGGCCACACTGTCTTTAAAGAGATAGTACATGCCATGCCTATCTAATTAGAACTTTAGAATAAGTCATTCAAAACGTGTGCCATCTACAATCATTCCTATGAAAACATCACTTATCTCCCTGGATATTTTGCTAGTTTTGATAAATAAGAGTGGGAAGGAGACAGAAGTATTGCCTACGAATAACACGTAGCTTAACCTCCTCGCTAGTCCCAGGGGAGCTGCGCATTACGTCAGTGACATCTGTTGTCATGGCAGAAAAAAACCATGATCTGCTGTGCTAAATAATGTCCAGAATCACCCTCAGTGTTTTCATATAAAGCATCATGATTCATATGCAAAGGCTACTGAAGGACAGCTATGTGTTCACTGTGTTCTGTGCAGTGCCTGGCAATACCTAAACTCTTGTTTATTATTATTATTTTTATGCCACTATTAAATTATGTATTAAATTTGTTTTATGCTCAATAAGAAATTCAGATATAGTTAGAATAATATTTATAAAATATACCCCAATTTTAAAAAATAAACATAAAAATAAAGCATTTATGAAAAGTCCATAGGTGAAAAAAAATCCCAGAATGTTAAATAGAGTGGTATAAGTTATTCTTTTCTGCTTTATATGTTTCTGCTCTTGAACACTTTTCCCCAGTAAAAGTCTATTGCTTGCATTTGCCCTAGTATTTTAAAAAGACATGCTTTGTTATAAAAGTTTCACACTCACTTCTAGTCATATAAGGAAACAAAGAGCATGAGTCCTGATTTCATAACAGGTGCACTCTCAGACACTGCAATATCGCAACCGCAGCGCAACCCGACACCTTCTGGGCATCTTCAGAACTGCACAGCTATTCTGGGAACAAAGGCCCTGAATGCAGCAGTTATTTAAAACCCAGTAAGAAGTAAAAAAATCAATCTGCAATTAGGCTCGAAGGTTAACAATTCACACAATTAATTTACAAAAGCCGGTATTAAAGGATTAAAAAGCACGAAGTTATTGCACCCACACTGGAGTGATAGTTTCCAAAATACCTTTGAAAATATTTTCGGGTAGATTATAGGATATGCAGTCGGATAAAAACACCTTATGTTTATACAAGTAACATTGTAATACTATAAAATTATATGCAGCGTAAAGCCGATACTTTGAATATAGGGTACTTTCTGAATTGTGCAGCATATTTATATCAAAACATGACTGGCATTTATTCATCGCTTTTTTTCTGGGACAGGGTCTCTTGTAGCTCAGTGGACATCACATTAGATAACCAAGGATGACCTTGAACTCCTTATCTTCCTGCCTCTACCCCTGACACCTGTGTGCCAGCGTGCCTGATGTGTGCTGGAATTGGGGTTGAACCCAGGATTTTGTGCATGCTAGGCTAGGTGAACACTCTTCCAACTGGGTAACAGACCCAGTCCACTGGTCATCAATTTAGAGAACTTTATTTAACAACCAAAGTCAAATCCATACTTGATTGTTTTGTGCTATTTTAGACACTATAACAATTTAGCAAAATTTTAAATGAAATATAATTATTAAAGGTCAAAACTTAGTTTGAACATGTGACTTTTTTTTTTTTTTAGCTTGAAACTGCTTGTAAAATCGTATCAGTACAGGCACATTACTTGAATAGAAAATAAAGCTCTGCTGTAACTCTGAGAACAGGCACCAGCAGTGCCCATAGTTGGCCACATTTAGGAACTAGCATCGATTACCACGTTTTGCATTTATCTCTAAGTGAGTTTGACGGCTGTCCTGGCTTAAGGGTATTTCTTTTTTTTTTTTTTCCCTTACAAAGAATAGAACAAAAATGTGGCAAAAACTCAAGTAGAAAAAACTCACCTTACTGTAGCAATGGTTATGTTCGGTCTGCTGGCTCCTGTTCTTGGAGGTACAGTGATCTTACTCCTTTATGAACAATTGTGTCCATAGTGATACGATTTCACAGGAAGTCTCAGGCTAAAACAGACATGCTCAAACCAGGTTTTGACCTTTAATGATTAATTGAAACTCCAATGAAATGGAGTTTCATGTAATTCTAATTGTTTAGATTAGAACAATTAATTTAATTAGAACAACAAGAGTCTTCGCAGGGCAGACCACAATGAGATTTCACAATTAACTCCTTCTAACACCAGAAACAAATACTTGTATTTCTAGAATCTGTTTTATGTCCTATCACTTTTATCTTCTGAGATTGTTGTATACTACAATAAGTAGTTCATGACTGTTGTAGAAATTGGGGAAAGTAACTAAAATAACTACATAGTTTAAAACCAGTAAGACCAGCCGGGCGGTGGTGGCGCACACCTTTAATCCCAGCACTCGGGAGGCAGAAGCAGGTGGATCTCTGTGAGTTCGAGACCAGCCTGGTCTACAAGAGCTAGTTCCAGGATAGGAACCAAAAAGCTACGGAGAAACCCTGTCTCGAAAAATCAAAAAAAACAACAAAAAAACAAAACAAAACAAAAAACCCAGTAAGACCAATGGTATTAAGTCAGATTAACCAAGGGAGATGTCTTCATGTAGAACCAAAGGGCTTCAGCATATCAGAAACGTAAGGTTTTATTTTCTCCTGACTACTGTCTGCTGGCATTTGCATGATGTTAAAAATCAATGTTTGCTCATTCATGCTCATTTATTTTTAGGTAGTTACATCTGACTTGATCTAGAAAGTTACTCCCAAAAACAAAGGTAGGCATGATCGGTCACTTACCAACTTCATGGTTCAGATAACTGGAAGTAACTCAGCAGTAAGTGACTTCTGCATTGTATAAGTGTTCAGTTCCCAAAGACAAATATACTCTCATTTTGACTAGTTAGAAATTATGTCAGCCTGGAAATTCATCCAAACAACTGATTGTAGCCAACGGGCTGGTTCAGCAAGTCGGAGCTGCAAGAGTGGAGGTACAAAGAAGCAGGAAGGTGCGCAGTCCTCGGAAATTCAGTCAGGGAGGTATTGACGGTGGAGCAGACTCCAAAGAAGCACTAGGTGGGGGAGGTTCTTATGACTGAGTTGGGCTTGGGGCTGGGTCGACATCGGAGACCAGGTAAGAGGAAATTTTAAAGAAAGCTTGGAATATTTGCAAGATTCTTTGCCTTCATGATTTCAGAGTGTCGAATGTATTTGCGGTTTAAAATACAAGCGAACTGCATTAAAACTCTGTGAGGGCCATGAGTCGGGAGGGAACTCAAATCGTGGTTGCTCTGTAGTTATTTTGATGTTTTCTCACTAGTTTCTCACTTCCCACTTTCAGAACACTGTTCACCTTTAATTGTTATTTAAGCTTTTGAATTATTATACAAATCTGAGGTTTTGACAAAAGTTCCAGGGAAATGGGAAGGAGGTCCTATGCTAAGAGCTTTATCCAGGGAGCAAAGTAAGCTGTAACAGTATGTGGTAATAGTCACTATTTTTATACATAAAGAATTTGGAGAGTTTTTAAATGGTGAAGAATGCTAACAACACACCGATAGCTTTACCTTCCTTCTTCTTGATGGATCTGTTGTGACGTTCTGATCTGATGGAAGAGGAGGAGAGATTACCCCTTCCAGTTGCCCCAAAGCTATTCTGTAGGGAGTTCTAGACCAGCCTGGTCTACATAGTGGTCTACAGAGGTTCAGGTCAGTAAGAGCAGTGGAAAGGGACACTGCTTCAAAACCAAACAAGCATTCCCCCCCCCCAAAGAAAAACAAAATCCTTATAAAACTACCATGTATTGCTAATACTTGGTGTAGCTTACATTTTTGCTAATCAGTTTGATTCTTTAAAAGTATTCAAAGAATGTAGATACCCAGAATTACGTGTAATAGGAAGTACACATAAAAAAGGGACATGCTTTTCAAACTAAAAATTTGAGCAGTATAATCAGAAAATAGCAGAGTCCTAAGGATTTTTCCAGAAAAATCCTAAAAAACTGCTCTGTAATCTTGGGGAAAGACACACACACAAGGAAGTTACAAAGATGAAGCCAGGACTGAATTCATAAGAAGACAAATCAGCACCCCTAAAGACTACATTATACTTTCAATGATATTGAGAACAATTAGACATGTCCAAAAGCATGTGGATAGCAGAATTTTTTGAACAAAACATAAGACTCATTATGATTAAAATCTTACTGTCATAAAGATGTAGAAATATACCACAATAATAATTATGCCGAGTCTATCTATTCCATTTATTTGTGTGTGTGTGTGTGTGCGTGTGTGTGTGTAGCAGGGGTGGGATGGAGGCAGGGGTGTGGGTGGTGCACTCCCCGATGAGTGTGGTGTTCAGAGGACACTTTCAGGTGCGGTTTTCCTGCTCCATCACGGGAGATCTGGTGACTGAACCCTGAATCCTCAGGGTTGCCTTTACCCGTTGAGCCAGCTCCCCAACACATGGCTTCTTCTAACAGGCTTCTCTCTAAAGACGACAGCCATGTGTGGAAATCCCCTGCTCTGAGGAGGCTCCTAGACAATCTTGTAATTATCCTGAGAATTTAACAGAAGTTAATAGGAATACAGGAGACTCTCTCAAGTGGGGACACTATCCCCAGCTGTTCCAAAACAGAGGGAATGAGGATCTCCAGTTAGGGGCTAGGTTCTTCTAAATTCTTTTTTTTTTTTTTTTTTTTTTTTTTTTTTTTTGTTTGTTTGTTTGTTTTTCGAGACAGGGTTTCTCTGTAGCTTTGGTGCCTGTCCCGGAACTAGCTCTTGTAGATCAGGCTGGCCTCGAACTCCCAGAGATCCACCTACCTCTGCCTCCCGAGTGCTGGGATTAAAGGCGTGTGCCACCACCGCCTAGCGGTTCTTCTAAATTCTAATTAAAATGAATATACTAAATGAAATATTTCCATTTCCTGTTCTTTTAGTATACTTCATTTCTTAAAGCTCTGGTTCTCAAACTCTTCTCTCCTGCTAGCTTGGTGAGTTCCTGATAATCCTGAGGGAAATGAACTCCCTTTGGAAGACACTCTGTCTCTTTGGAAGGCACTGTGTGACTGCAAGGGTCTGTTATGTTTTAAATTCTCCGATTCCTGCTTTTAGCAGAATTCCCCGCTGGACTGGTTTTGGTGGTTGTTCACTATGCAGAAAATGTAAAATCATAGGAAGGAGTCAGGGGATTCTTGTCCACACTGTGAGAGTGGATCAGTCTCAACCTGTGCAGAGTTACACAGAATAAAAAAATACCCCAGACAAACTGACAAAACCTGTAACACTGGAACCCAAATTAAACCATGTAATTTTAAGTTCCATTAGAAGTCAAATGAGATTGCTGTTTCAAATGAGGTTTTTTTTTTTTTAATTTTTTATTGTTGCTGCTGCTGTTGTTTATTTGTTTTTACATTCTCTCTGAAACTCTTTGTAAAAATACCTTCAACTTCAGGAGTCAAGGTGAAGTCAGGTCCCAGGAAATGGCTAAATCCAGCAGGCAGAATAACATTTGTTATTTTAATAGGAGAGGCTTTAACGTGACAGAATGATCCACTGTCCGCAGGAGAGCTGGTTACAGGAACGAACTACACAATAAAATGCAACAGTTAAGAACATCTTACCTCCGAAGCTGAGATAAATAGGCTTTCTTATCACAAGACCCACTGCACAGTCAACTTAAGGAAGTACTTTTACAGGCTTGCCTAAGCTTGGGATTGGAATCTCTGTCAATAGGACCAGAGTAGAGCCCTGCAGGCACTGGGCTGGCTTCCCTCAGAATCTCAGGCTCTACTTTTTCAGTCCTACTCACTGCTAGGAGCCAGTGCCTGAAGGCCCGTCCTACTTCCAAGGCTCTTAGCAGGGAGGAGCCGAACTGTGAACACGAGGACATGTTTCCTTTCGCAAGGGCTCTTTTTTCTTTCTTTGAATATTTATTTTCCCTTTGTGTGCATGAGTGTCTTGCTTGCCTTCACATATGTATGTGTGCCATGTGCATGCTGGCACCAGGAGGGGTCAGAAGAAAGTGTTGGACCCTTTGGAACTGTAGATGAGTGTAAGTCACCATGTACGTGGGAGCTGGGGACAGAACGGCTGTCTGCATACATGCATGCCTGCTCTACTTTCCTCAGGACTGTGAGCTTGTTTAAAGTGATAAATTCTGAACATATGGTTTGACTTATTTTGAGAGACAGGCCTTTGCTATCTGCGTAAAGTAACCAACTTGACTTCAGCAAGCATTACCAAGAAAGCAGGTTCGCCCGGGGAACCAAGGCCCCGTAGCTAATGCTGTACAGTCCTAAGTGGACCAACAGCTCATTTATGGGGGTTTCTTTCTGTCACTAATTTGGCATGCTGCCAACTCTTCTATTAAAGCCAAACACCTAACATGGTTGGGTGTAAATGTTTAGAGTTTAGAGCGGTCTTCACCCTTCTGCTGTTAGAAAAGAAGCAACAGCAACACCCAAAATAAAGAAATCTGAACTGAGAAACTTGAAATCTTTTATATTTTTGCTTATTATAAATCACTAAAAGAAATCATGGCTCGGTTTTCTTCTAGCCATGAAAGTAAGAATTATTATTGAATTGTAAAATACATTTTAAGCACTTCATTTATTTTACTGTGTATAGATGGATCAAGAATAATTTTAAATAAGATGTTTGCTTACATAACAAAATAGTTAAATTCTTTTATGTAGCACTATTCAAAAGGCAAGAAGTTATGTTGAACAATTATTATAATGCTAGAGAAATGGAAAATGAGCAAAGCCAATTTCACAATTATATATAAAGGGTGCCTTAAAGTTACTGTAAGTGTTGTTTTGTTTTAAAATTTAGCAAGATGGCTTTAAAAGAGTACTCATACATTTTAATTAAACAATAGTTCTTATACGTGGCCCTATGAAACCTTACATATGCAGTGTGGTAGAAGCATCTTCCCCCAAAGATGCCCACTAGCCTCATCTCTAACCCTACGAAGACCTTACCTTACATGACAAAGGAGTTTGCAGGTGTGACTGAGATAAGAACTTTGAAGTGGGGAAATTACTCTGGATTACCTAGAAGGAGGGAGACAGAAGGGTCAGCGTGGGCCACGGAGCTGTGAAGATGGAAGCAGAGGCTGGCCTGATGCCACTGCTGGCTGAGGACCAGGAGCCACAGTCACCTGGGAGCTGGAAAGCGCACAGGCTAAGTTCCTTCCAGAGCATCCAGAAGGACACAGCCCAGCCAGTGCTTCCATCTGAGACCCAGTTTCAGAGTTCCGACTTCCTGAACTATCAGTCACCATGTGCTATGTTAAGCCATGAATTTGTGATAATTTGATGCAAGAACAACAGAAAACTATTTCACGGGGCATGTGCTTTTTCAAGAGGAGGCTTGAAGATCAGAAAGAGGAGTTAATCACTGAACTAGATGTCACCTGATTTGTTCTCTGAAACAGTGAAGCCCAGGCAGGGACTTGAGCACAAGATGTTAGACAATACTCTTAGCTACACTGGCTGTTAGGACTCAAAGCCAGAACTTCAATTTTTCTAACATATAGATCAATCTCCTTTTTAAAACTAATTTTTGTTAACATTTAATGATTATGAGCTCAAGGTTCCTATGGTTCTAATTCAAACTTGTTCTAGAAATGCCTTTATTAAAATATGTGAAGATTAATTTTTAAAAATTGGAGTTAGTTAGAAAGTCAAGGAATTATTAAAAATTGCAAGCTGGAATTAAATTATATCTGAGTGGTAGAACACATGCCTTGTATGACCTGTGTTTGCTCCTCAGCACCACAAAAAAGAAAAAAACAACATAATACATATTTATCTTTTAACAAATTTCAAATGTATATATGTTTGATGAAGAAAAGATCTCTGCCTCTTTGGAGGAATCTATCAGGTAGCCTCTGTCAAGGATGACTTTGACCATCTGATCTTCCTGTCTCCAAGGGTTGTGGCCACAGGTGTGCACACCACATGCCTGGTCAAGGCCATCTTCTAAGTGAGTGCCTTTGATTGACATTTTGCCTAACTGTTCTTTAAGATTTTGCCAATAATTTCCTCTGCTGGTTTCTTTAAGACAGCATGAATTTAAGGACATGGAGAAAATTTGAAGACAATAAGTTCTCTAGAATTAAAAAATACTTTTCTTATATAGTTTCTCTAAATTTATCTTTTCTCCTATATTTTATATAATTTTTAAATCCCATCTCTAGTTTGACATTGTGTGTGTATGTGTGTGTGTGTGTGTGAGAGAGAGAGAGAGAGAGATTATTCTTTATCCAGACTTTTCAAAGTATTGAATTTGGTTTTTACATAAACATAGAAATCATAATTAAAAATTCAAATTTGTGTTTCATCTGCTGACTTAATGTAAACCACAGCAGGTTTTGAAGAGATCAAGCCATCTCTCTATGGATACACGCTTCTACTGCTGACGGGAGAAGTAAAGCAGGAAGAGTTGAGTAGAAAGAGGTCCCATCTGTTTTGTAAAGGTCCTGAGGAGAATCTGTCTATCAGTACATACTAATCTAGGAGTTGAGCAAAAACCCAGCAGGAGGGCATCTGTCTGGAGCTACCTCACCTGTTCCTCCTTCAAGATCCTGCTCCTCAAGCCGGGCGGTGGTGGCGCATGCCTTTAATCCCAGCACTCGGGAGGCAGAGGCAGGCAGATCTCTGGGAGTTCGAGGCCAGCCTGGTCTACAAGAGCTAGTTCCAGGACAGGCACCAAAGCTACAGAGAAACCCTGTCTCGAAACACCAAAAAAAAAAAAAAAAAAAAAAAAAAGATCCTGTTCCTCTTTCTCTCCCTCTCCTTTCCTCTCTCCCCTTCTCCTCTCCCCTCTTCTCCTCTCCTCTCCATTCTCTCTCTTTCTCTCTTTCCTCTCCTCTCCTCTCCTCTCCTCTCCTCTCCTCTCCTCTCCTCTCCATTCTCTCTCTCTCTCTCTCTCTCTCTCTCTCTCTCTCTCTTTCTTTCTCTCTCTCTCCTCTCCCCTCTCTCTCGACTCTTTTTTTTTTTTTTTTTTTTTTGGATACAGGGTTTCTCTGTGTAGTCCTGGCTGTCCTGGAACCCACTCTATTGTAGACCAGGTTGACCATGAACTCAGAAACCTGCTTGCCTCCGCCTCCCAAGTGAAGATCCTTAAGGTTCTTAATGTAATCTTGGATCCTTGACTGCAATGTTTTTGCTTCTAGTAATGTTAGTTTTACCCCTTTCCTCACCTGCTCCAGGTCTCTGTAACATCTCTTGGATTGCCCTAAAAGTCTCAACTGGTTCCACTCCCTGCTCCTGTCTCTTCTTCAAGCTTTGCAAGGGTTCAACGCTCATAATTCTATATCTCTGTGTAAAAGACACCATCTTTCTGTGTTAAATTTGGTCCTTAGAGGATGATCATGAACAAACAAAAGTGGCTAATGATTAAACTCCTAATACCCTGTTTCTATTGTTTCTTCATTCTATAATTTTGTTCCTGTCATGGTCAGGTACATTTTAGGGCTCATGGGTAAAAATCTCAGTAATCTTACAAATCTATAAGAATAGCAGCACACATCTCTGTTAGATGAACTATACAGTCCAGAAAGTGAAGATGAAAATTCCCCTTGTTCCTCTCTGCCTAAACTGAAGTGATTTTATGGTTAGTTTCCATAAAACTGACAGTTTCTTACCTTCTGGCATCACCTGAAGTACTGAAGAAACAAACATTAAATAATCTGTCTTATATAAATGTATTATTAGGAAAAAAGAGCTGCTTTTGATAGTAGTCACTAAGTAAATACTATAATTTACAGAACCACAGATGCTTAAACATTTAAGTAAAAAATACATGATATAATGTTAATTTACAATAATTTATAATAAAAAGAAAAGTCACCAAATTTTTCTTGGCTTGTAGTTCAGAGAAATGAAACTCAGCCTTTGTCCTATCATCTGTAGTTATAGGAACTCCATCCAACATCTGTAAGTTCGGCAGGCGGAATATGAGCACGTGGCGATGTGCCATTTTTCTACAAATCTAAAGAAAGGTAAAAATAATAGTTTATTCTCCAAATCCCTTGCATAAGAAAATTCACCTTCAAAAGAATGCAGTTTTGGAAAGAACACAAAAATGATGCATGACAGTTACTTTACAATCTTAGGTCGTGAGGTGGTGGTGCATGCCTTTAATTCCAGCACTTAGGAAGTAGAGGCAGGTGGATTTCCAATTCTGAGACAGCCTGGTCTACAGAGTGTTTTTCAGGAAACTCATGGCTGCACAGAGGAATCCTGTCTTAAAAAAAAAAACCAAACCAAACCAACCAAACAACCAAACAACCAACCAAACAAACAAACAATATTAGATCCCACAGGCAGAAACTTTTTCCTGGGAGGTTTCTCAATCTTCTGCTATGTCCAACGAAAATAGAAAATATTTCTAAACTAAAGCTACTGTTAAGAGGTTTAGTCTTTCTCCTTTGCTTCTTCCTTCCTTTTCTTTTTCTCCCACCCCCTTTCTCTCCCTTCCTCTTGTCTTTCCCCACCCCCTCTATGTATCCCAGGCTGGTTTGAACTAATAGTCCTTTTGCTTCAGCCTCCTGGGTGCTGGTATCACAGGTGTGTGCCACCACACTTAGACTTTCATCCCTCTTAAGTTCATATAGCATTGCCCATTAGCTGGAGAAAAATCTCAGCTCGTGGGTAGAAATCTCTGAAAGTTCATTTATAAATAATTAGTTTATGTGAAATTTTCCAAAAGGCCCTATTCAATATCTTCTGGTCTGTATGATTGATCTCTTTTAACCTGCTATAAAAATATTGGCATATATGCAAAAAAGGTAGGTGGAAAGACTTCAGTAGGGTGGTTTGATGGTGTTGATTCCAGAAGGTTCTGTTTGCAAGGATAGCTCTTTCTTAGTGTTTGGTACCTAGACTTGGGGATGTGCTTATCATTCCTTGGATGATAAGGGTAGTTCACTATGTCTTGGTATTTACTAAAAGTATTTGTACTCAACCTCTTTCCCATCTGGAATTTGGAACTTCAGTTCTTGGTTGGGAAAGGGTACCTATGTAATCAACTTCCAACTTTTGGACTGCTGAGTCTCTAAGGGGCTCCCTTGAATAAAAACGTAGCACATAAGAGATTCCATTTTGTGGCTAAGTGAAGAGTGTGCTCTCTGTCCCCTGCCATGGAAGAGAAAGCATGAGGAAGCACACATACAGACAGATTCCTCCAGACTCTGCCTTTTTCTTCCTCATATCCCATGGTTGTTCAACTAATCTCAGTTCTCTGTCCCCATTGTGCCATCGCAACAGTTCTGTATCCTTACTGTGTTATTGCAATTGATCTTATGCTAACGGAATCTCTTTAGAAAATCTCTAGGGGCTGGAGAGATGGCTCAGAGGTTAAGAGCATTGCCTGCTCTTCCAAAGGTTCTGAGTTCAATTCCCAGCAACCACATGGTGGCTCACAACCATCTGTAACGGGGTCTGGTGCCCTCTTCTGGCCTGCAGGCATACACACAAACAGAATATTGTATACATAATAAATAAATTCTTTTTTTAAAAAAAGAAAATCTCTAAAATAGTGGTAATCTTGAGTACCCCTAATATAGAAAGTATACAGCACTGTCTGTAATGTCAAAGAACAACAAACTCTTTGAGATGAATGCATAAGCTGGGCCTGATAACTCACGCCTGTGAGTGGAGCATTTGGGAGGTTAGAGTAGGAAGACTACTGTGAGGCAGAGGCCAGCTTGGCTTGTATAGTAAGTTCCAGAGCAAGTGAAAATGAAAATAGTAAGAACAAAAACAAAAACAGAAAGGGAAATGAACAGACTGCTTGAAATGAATGTGGCAGGAGCATGTTCAGTGATGGAGAAAGACCTCTAAAACATGTAACAGTCAAACAAATCACTGACCACATTCTAGGTGACAAAGCAATTTTCTTAGAATATAGAGTCTGCTTTCTCTGACTGAAATGCTCCAAAACTTAAGGAAAATGATGTAGATACAACTAGAAACTAGAAAAAATAGACTTAAAATGACTGTAAATCTATGCACAGTCCTTAATAATTTACAAATGAAGAGAAAATCTTTTGAAGAGTAGGATATTTTAAGATAAGAAGATTAGTAAAAGCAACACATATAAAAACTCTCAGGGCATTGTTGGAGCAGTACTATGTAACCTACAATATATTGATTAGAAATATATTGAAATTAATATTAAGTTAAAATGATTGAGATTAAGAAATATGAAAAGTAAAAATTTCTTTGAGAAATTTCAAGAAACTAAAAGAAGGAAATGATAAAGAACAGATGTTGATAAAATAGAAAGCAAACAATGCCCCTGATAAGGAAAAATTATGGTGCTCCAAATAAACAAACTCTGTAAACAAGGTTCTAGCAAGATTTATCAAGAATAAAACACAAAAGCAAAAATTGACAACCTTAGACATAAAGGGGTGACAAAAACAGATATAGTGGAGAATTAGGAATAGAAGTACTCCCAAATAATCTAATAAATCAAGAGATATTATGCCAGACTTAAAGGTATGATATGAATAGACAAAATTACAGTTTTATCTGCATAGATACAGATATGCTACATTAAATACTATCAGATTGGATGTAATAAGATAAAAAACACGAACAAGTAATAGTCACACCATGAATTTAAGGGTAGCTTTACTCTACTAAGTCTGCTCATGCCATTTAGTTTACAGCAGATGAAAAGGGAAACTATATTGTCTATCAGTCAAAACCGGTGTCCATTTGTTATGGAACAGACATTGGGAACTAGAAAGGCAGTTCCTTCAATTGTCGAAAGTTGCTTTCCCATAATTCATTGTAAATATCATCTCTGAAAGAGACAACTTGGAAGCATTCTTTTGAAATCATAGTATATAAAAAAATTTCATTTTTTTTAACAAACTATTACAACTAAAAATGGGGCTTGGCAAGCTGCCTAGACAAAAGAACAATACACAAAAGTCACAATTTTGTGTTGGTTTAACTGGTTATGTACATAGAAATAGAAAAAGCAAATCACTTTCTCATATCATATAAAAATTACATATGGTAATTGGGAAGTGAATAAGTCATAAAGGTAAATACTCACTGGATTGCCATAGATAGTAAGCTCTCTGAGAGAAGGGATAACATCAAGCTTTTCCAGTTCTGCAATTTCCTATGTAAAAGGGAATAAATTATCATTTGGTTAGCTTACATTTCCTAACATAAACCACGCCAAAGCAGTTTTATGCAAGCCTTAGATTTCAGGTAGCTCTCACTGGATCCTCTGAGTGAACCCCAGTGAGGCCTGGCGACTCCCGCTGCATGGCTTGGGAAGATGACACTGCGATGTGGGAAGAAAGCCACACAGCAAGACTGGGAAGATGACAGCAAACTTGTGCAGGAAGTTATAAGCCACCCTAGGGCAGAAATGGCAGCCTTCAGAACAGAAGAGTTGTACTGACCATACTCTGATACACTGGCTGAGAAAGAGACACCAGCTTCAGAACCGTTTCCCTGGTTAAATGTGTCGCCTTCCACAGTGCATGAGACTATTTCATTATTATCTACTTCACATCACTGTAAGTTTGTAATAGTGTAGTTTTGGCAAAAATTTAAAACATACATACTTTAATGTATATGTGTTTTGCCTTCATTGTGTTCTTAGATGTTTAAAAGCACATGGAGAGTCTGGGTCCCAGACAGAGAACTCATCTAACCACGGAGATCAGATGGGACCGGGACACTGAAATCTTCCTTTGTGTTGCAATGATTCTTAGACCCAATATTGTAGGCCACATTTTCTTGGTCTACATTATTAGACACACTGGGGAAGTCAAAAGCTTCACACCATAGACTGCAAGTCAGTGAGAGACTGTATATATCTTTATCTGAAGTACTAATGTTTTGTTAATTTTTTTTTTCCAAGACAGGGTTTTTCAGTAGCTATAGAGCCAGTCCTGGAACTTGCTCTGTTAGGCCATGCTGACCTTGAACGGACAGAGGTTCACCTACCTCTGCCTCCAAGTACTGGGATTAAAGGCATATACCACCACCACCCAGCTGGCACAGAACTGCCCCCAGCTCTAAGCCTCCTTTGTCACACTCCTGCGCTATTGCCAGAATAGTTCCATAGAATACCAATTTCCCCAACTTTTATTTCTCCTAAATAAAGTTTTGGAAAGTTCGGTGTCAGTTCGGCCAGGCTTTCCTTTGAATGGTGTTTGAATCTGGGTAACTCGGGCATATGCGATATCTCTCAGTATGTATGTTTCTTACTTGTTAAGTCAAAAGGGACATCACTCATGATTTCCTTCTCACTTTGGAGAGAATTTCATATTATCTCAGAAAAGCCTTCTCAAACTTAGCAAATAGAGCCTCAGACAAACACTTAAGTGTCTAGTGTCTACCATGTACCATGTGCTATACTGATATGAATTCGGACCAGATGGACACAGGTACAGGGCAGTGTACAGTTCAGCCTGTCTTTGAAACTGCCTCAGAAGTATGGCGAGCAGAAGCAACACTGGTGAAGGCAGATGTGTAGGTCACTACCAAAACGCTGATACAAACACAAACTCTGTTAGGTTGTATCAACCCTCGTACCTGTATAGGACCTCAGGAGACAATCTAAGAAGGGCCAGTTGGTGCTGTACCCTAAGAGCAACAGCTCAGTTCTGAGTACAAGGTCCTACAGAAGGAAGACGTGAGAGGGAAGAGCTACAGTGTTAACGACAGGCCTGTGAGAGAGATGAGACACAGGCGGAGTGAAAGGGCCAGAGGAAGGCTTCAGTGAGACCAAGAACATCGAGGAGTAAGTGTGAACTGTGAGAGAGGATTGGTGAGACCAGCTTCAGAACTCGACTAAACTAGCCTCAGAGGGCGGTGCATGTTGTCCGGGTCATCAGCCTAGAAGGGTGAGAACCTCTTTGCATCAGAGCACAGCGTGTGTCTTGTGAGATGCCTGAGACAGGCTTGTTAAATAGCAGCCACGGCACCCTAATTGGTGCATTTGGGAGCCTTATGTCCAGATCACAGAGGATTTCAGCCATGTGAACCTCAAAACGACAGTACCCCTAAGGCAGTTACCTGGATTTTATTATATCCCAGGAAGAGTTTCTCCAGCTTGACCAACGATTGCAATTTGCCGAGCTCTCGCAGTCTGTTTTCCTCCAGATGAAGGGTCAGCAGGGAACTCGGTTTGGCAAAAGCACTGTCATTGAACGCTCGGATGCGGTTATGGTCGACGACCAGCTCCTGAAGGACGATCAGGTTGTCCAGCCCTTCGACCTGACTGATCTCATTCCCTAAACAGTTACGACATGCTGCATGAGCCCCAGCTTATGTACCTGCCTTTACTTAAGTATTTATCAAATGATTTTCAAAGCTAAAAATAGACACATTTTTTGTCTCAAAATTGTAACACAAACTGGTCTTTCCCTAACTCCAATGAGCAGCCTATCCCCAAAAAACTTCATCGAGCCTTAGCAATCCATCTTGTCGATCTGTTAAGTCAGCGACTAAATTATCTTGGACTTGTTTTCCTCTCTTTCTGATATATCTAATTAGTCACTTAATCCTAACATTTATTCCTTTGTAACTGACTTTTAGACTTATCATTTCTATTGATACCACTGTGGGTCAGGCCATTATTGGTATATATTAACGCAACTCTGGATCAAAACTGCATGTGCTTTAGAGTCAGACAGACCTGAGTACCATGACATAATGGTGCAAACTTGGGTACATTATTTAGCCACACGAAACCTTAATTATTTCTTCTTCCCACCCCCAGTTGTCCAACAGCAGGGAAACAGCTAAGAAAATATGACAGATAAATATACAATGGATCTTTCCAGTCTTAAAGAAGAACAAGATTATATTCTTTGCAAGAGAATGCACGCAACTGGAGATAATCACGTTAATCAAATTAAGGTAGTCTCAACAAAAAAAAATCTCATATATGGTAGTGAAACTATCTAAGAGAACAAAGGGGACTGACTAATGCCGGGCAGAAGGGGGAGTCAAGGGAGGTAGAGAATACCCTCAACATGCAATATATGCTTGTATAAAAGTGTCCCTGTAAATAGTACCAGGCACAATAAGTATATGCAATTAATTTTTAAAATCTAATTTGATAATATTCAGCTAAACTAAAGGAAAAATGTTTTCGATTATTAATGTTTGGTGTCATTGGCCACTAGAGTAAATGGTGAGGCTGGCACCTGTCTGTTAAAGTAAGACAATCCACTCAGTCACAGGACTTACGGACGGCATGTCTACTCACCCTGCAGAAAGAGGAATTTTAAGTTTCTTAGTCTGTTAAGTTGCAGCTGGACTAAGTTACAAATTCCATTGTATCCCAAATGAAGAACCTCTAAACTCTGCATTATTGGAGCCATGTTTTCATTGCTTATGGAATCTCTGAAACACATAATTTGAGGTCGTAAGTAGATTTGAAAACAACTTTATCATAAAAGAAGGTTTGAAATGTATTCTCTGTAAAGTGAAAGTAAGAAGGTTTGCATGAGCTTTTGCTATAAGACAGTCGAGAGTGCTTTTATAATAATTCTATCTCTTAAATGTTTATATGGAAAATAATTAAGTACAGAAAGCCACAATGGAAAGTGAAACCAATACAATCAGGCAAGAAAAAGAAAAATGTTGTATTCCATAATAAGTACAGTTATCTTCATTCTTAAATGACATAATCCCTGTATGTATTAAATTCTATCAGATCTACCAAAAACACTAATCGAGCCAATAAATTACTCCACCAAAGCCACAAGATAAAATAATAAAAATAGACTGAAGTTCCAGTGCCAATAAAAAATTAAAAATAAAATTAAGAAAACAATTCTTACACTATTTACAACAGTGAAAGAGAAAATAATTTCAGAACACTTTGGAATGAATTCCAACAATTAAGTACAAAATTTATACTACACATAACTGAATTAAACCAATGAATTTTTTTTCATGTTTGTGGATTAGAAGTCTGAATATTATTAAAATGAAAATTCTTTAAGATTGATAGTAGAATAAATACAATCTCTACCCAAAGCTCTTTAGGAGAAAATGACTGTCTTAAAATTTATAAAGAATTCAAAGAACTCTTCACATCCAAAAAAATATTGAAAAAAAAAATAAGTTAGGCGGCTTACATGTGTATACTCATATGTTGAAACAGTACACAGCAGGGCAGTGAAATTAATTAGTGGCCCTTGCAATGACGAGAGATGGGTCTCAAAAAGTTAGCTAAGTGAAAGAATCAGACATAAAATGACAGTAGGAGGAGGGCTTGGAGGTTAAGGCAGGGGCATGGGGGATAGAGAGAAGGATACAATAGTAGGGGACAGAAGATAACCAGGGTATGGTATATACACACTTGAAATGCCATAGTGAGACCCATTAGTTAGTTAGTACAAGATTAATAAAATATAATGCTAATAAAAATGAAAAGAGTACTTACGATGTAATTCCAATCTTACACAATTCTAGAAAGAGGCAAACTCATAGGAAAAGCAAGCAGATCAGTGGCTATCGCCAAAGGCTGGTATGTGGGGAAAGGGGATTGCCAAGAAAATTGAGGGTGGTTTGAGGGGGCAGTTATTTTACACTGTGATTTTAGCCATGGTTACAGGATGGAAAACATTAGTCAGAAATCATTAAATGGCACACTGAAGCTGGTGACTTTGTTGTGTGCAAAGTGTACCTCAATAAAGATGGCAAAACAAGGAATATTCTTCATAGAAAAAAATGAAAATATTTAGATTTGGTGATACACACACATTTCACACACACACACATACACATCTCTGTCTGTCCATCTGTCTGTCTATCTAGCCATCCACCTATCCTTTTATAAACGTATAGGAAAGCTAGAGATGTATCTTGATCTTCACAAATGACATCTTTCCCATTAATGTTAGAATTGGGGGTCAATGACATAGACAGAGTTCATCTTTTATTTGTGAAGTTTATTTTCGGCATCTAATTTGTTAAAATAATTCTCAAAATCAGCCCAATTGTGTTACTTCTTGGGTTGTTTTTAGTGCGTCAAAGAATTTTAAAAAGTACCTATTTGGTTTTGAGGTTCCTTGCTGTCCATAGCCACTGGATGGCACTTTCTGGTAGAGCAGTTGTCTGTTGCTTAAGTGAGTCTGAGGCTTTAGTCTAGGCATGATTGATTCGATATGGTTATAGTTGAGGCATAAGACCTACAGAAAGAACACTTTATTAATCAAATGTCAATAATATATTAAAATGGGCTGACTAATACTTGCGATAGAGACAATAACTAGTAATATATTATCATGAAAAATAAAATAATTTATCTCAAAGTATTTAGATTTAGCTTGGAGTGTGTTTTTAATGATTATACACTTTGGAGAATCACTACAGACAAACATCCAAGACCTTAGCCAGCTACCCAGCTTTCCCAAGCGGCCCTCCTGGTTTGTCTAAGTCTGGTACAGATGAAATAATTCCTTAGAAAGTTTTCTGTTTCTGTGTGTAGAGGCCTTTAATTGCTGACCGAGTTGAAGCAATGAGGCCACTTTGAGAACCACTTATTCTCAGCTTCTTTTCATGTGTGCTCACTAGAGACATGGCCACTCATCCCATCTCCTCCTGAAGAGGAAGATCTGTTTGTAAGTCAAGGATGTAAGATAGATCGTTAAAAAATAAAAATGCTGGAAGGTAAGACTAAGATCTTTTTCCTTGATTAGTGAAAAACAATAAAATACAATTTAGGGAATAATTTTGACACCTTAATAAGGAAATACATTTTAATGTAAAATGAAGTTTAAAACTTGTGTGCAGCCTTTGAGAGCAAATCGAGCTTTCAGCCACGTGCCTTCACGTTGGGCAGGTAGATGAGGCCGCTGAACGAGGTGAGGTTGTTGTTCTGCAGGTTCACGTTGCACACATTCCTGAACTGGTCAACAGGAATCAGATCCACAGTCCTGAGTTGGGAAGCAAACGCACTCATTATTTTAATGGGACAGGGCCAGTTCCTCCACAAATGTCTCCAAAGGCACAAAAGATCCTCACTGGACCGATTCTATGCAATGTCAAATATTGGAGACCGATGTCCAGCTCAGTGTGAATTTTTATTGCACAAGTATGAAGAAAATGACATAGAATTTGATTACTCCAATATCCCATACCTATCACCATTAAACAATCACTGAAGAAGACACTTATACAATAAACATTTCCAGTTGATTTATAGATTAACATGCAAGTTCATGAAATCACAGCAAACTTGACAGAGTGTCATAAAATAATCAGGTCCTGAGCTTCCACGTGCGTACGGGAGGGCTGCTTCTCAAGAGACAAGAAATGAAAGGAGTAGGCAGGAAGGAGACAGCGAGGGCACCGAGACCAGATGTTCTGAAATCTGCAGAGATTCTTCACAACATTGGTTTCAATACTCATTTGAGAATGGTGATTGGGGTCTGTGGTCATGGAGAGGATGCCAGACAATTCTGGAGCCTGAACATAATAATTCCATATTCATGTTCTATCGTGCATCTAAGGATCCCATTAGAATTAATAAGGTACAATTAAAAGTGTTAGCAGGCTTTTTTTTTTTACTTTGATTTTCATTATTTTCTTCAGATGTAATTACATGTTTGCTATTTCTTAAAAAGTATATGAGTAGTAAACATTTTTTTTTTTTCAAACTTTCCTTTTTTTTTTTTTTTTTTTTTTTTTACGGTTTATTTAGCTTTATTTTATGTGCATTGGTGTGAAGGTGTCAGATCCCCTGGAACTGGATTTTCAGACAGTTGTGAGCTGCCATGTGGGCGCTGGGATTTGAACCCGGGTCCTCAGGAGGAGCAGTCAGTGCTCTTAACCGCTGAGCCATCTCTCCAGCCCCAGTAGTAAACATTTTTAATCATGGTTTCTGATAATAAATATTATTGCAGCATTTAAAAGGGTGTCGGAGATAGACTAGAACAATTATTGGGTGTGTTTGGAAAGGAGAGTCAGAAAATGTGGTAATAATGACACATGTAATCTTAACGACAAATACACATGACAAAGTGCTTATACCTGATGGACGACGAAGTCCAGTTTAGTTCTTGCATCTGGACGAAGCTGGAGTGTCCTTGTCGTTCGGCAATCATGTCAGACGTAAGTCTACCACCAAACAAATCTTTTGCATTCTCGATCTCCAGAGGTTCCTATGAGGACATTTAGAAAGCGATGACCTCTCTTACAAATGACCTCTGGTTCCAGACGTAAATGACTCAGACACACTTCTTATTCTTCTTCACAGCTACCCTGCCCACCGGATAGAGGAAACACACACAAGATGATACCAGGGCTCTACGGATTCCGGGGTTTGAGGAATGACACCATGATTCTATTTTTTTGTCTCATACATGCCCAGCTAGGAAGCCCCAAAACAGAAGAAAGCCCAGAACCACTCAACTTTTTCTAGTCAGTGGACAAGCAGAGAAAGCCTGGCATGACAATAACTGTGAAACTTTTAGATAATAATAAGCCTGTTCCATCTAAGCATGAGAAAGTAAATGCTGGCCCCACCGTCAACTACAGAACAGGCTCGGTATTGTCAGCCTGCAGCAAGGCACTCCTTCGCTTTTATTTTAACTACCTGCTCTCTTCAAACTATTTCTAAGTCTAAAAAAAAATGTGAATGAAATTTTCATATCCAAATTTAATCCCATATTTTCAACTGCCTGCTTGATATCTCTAGCCAGATAATCTAAAGTCTCATAAAATGTCGTAGGTCTGAAAGTGACCGTCTTGTTCCCCAAAGCTGCTTTTCTTCGACTCATATTGTATTCTGCGGCCTCTGGAGGACATCAGGGCTCTAAGACTCATTAAGGGAAAGCTATTTCCTCCTGGTCAAAAACATGGAATCCACATCTGGCCGGAGCAGAGACATGGCAGACGATGTCATGGTTTCCTCCCTCAAGAGTTAATTCACCTGGGTCTGTCAGTTACTTTTCCAAGAGAGCACCCTCAGGTTTATTCACTTAAAGCCCTGTTAAAGAATTGCTAAGAATAATTATCTCTTAATGGGATAAGGTAGTTTTTCTTCAGGAAATACCACTACGTTAACCAGAAGAATGTAACTTTTCCTTTTCCTTTTCTATCACTTTCTTTTGGATACTAACCAAAGTCTAAGCATGTTTTTGCTGGCATTTTGGGTCTTCTCAATCCTTCTCTGAAGCTCCCTCCTTTTGCCACATAGCTACCTGCAGCCATGTGACTGGTCACTGACCTCCATTGCTGGCCTTGTTGACCTAACTCAAAAGGCGTGATTTTTCTCTCTTCCTCCTTTTCATAAACTCTCTCCCAATGGCTGCTCAGATTTCTAGTTTGCTTGCCCTGTTGTTTTCTCTTAAATGTTAGGAATATTGATCTTGAGCTTCCTAGTGAGTCTCTTTTAAAATTCTTTTTGGAAGGCTAAGAACCCAAAGAGTTAACCCCAA
This sequence comes from Chionomys nivalis, assembly GCF_950005125.1. Lineage (NCBI taxonomy): Eukaryota > Metazoa > Chordata > Mammalia > Rodentia > Cricetidae > Chionomys > Chionomys nivalis. Next base: position 51,773,340 of record NC_080095.1, read on the forward strand.
CTCCCCACAATAACACTTACACTATTGTTGCTGACTTTGTAGATACCTTTGCATGTTTGCTGTCCATATGATAAATTCTGTTAATTCCCCCAGTATTTCTCTCAAGTTTCAGCTTTCTGTTTTTGTTTGGTTGGTTGGTTTTGAGACAAGGTCTTTCTACACATCCCTGGCTGTCCTGGAACTCACTATGTCAACCATACTGGCCTCTAGCTCACAGCCATCTGCCTGCCTCTGCCGCTGCCTCTGGAGTGATAGGATTAAAGGTGAGTGTCACCACACCCACCCAGCCTTCTGAGTCACCTCCTTCTGGTTCAGTTTCTCATTATTTTGTTCCTGTAATATTTTAGTAATTTTTGAAAGACTGTTATTTGCTCTACTTCAGCAAATACTACTATTAGATGAACATTCTCAATATATGGTTCTGGATATATAATTACCCTTTTGAAAATATTTAGCACATCCCATTCCCTTTAATTTGAAGTCCAATTCTCCAGCCTATTCTTCATATTCCATTATTAATTCATAGATTTTTGACATACCCCATTCTACAAAGGACATATAGAAGCTTACAGGAAACATAATATATAAGAAAATAATAAAAGCATAAACAAAATAATGAATATCAAGACCAAGAACAGCATAAGTTATCAAAGATAAAAACTAGGGTTAGAGACAAAGAGAATATAATATCCTTTAGAGTTGTCTATTATTGAACCATAAAATTGGCCCTGAGCTTTTGAGATACTAAAATGAGAAGAGAAATACTTATAATACTTGTAATACCCATATAATGTCCATATAATACTTATAATACCTATCACCAATGAATAGAACAAGAACTTTTCCCTACATTTATCTCTCTGATGGCCCCTTTCAAACGCATGTAGGTAAGAGGAATAGAGCTTCAACACATTGAGAGCAAATGCAATGCTGGTCACGTAAGACTACACATAAAAATCCACCCCTACTGAAAGCGAGGGACTGACTACATCCAACACACACAGTTCTGGAGCATTTGCGTTTATTGGAATGACTACTCTTTGTTCAGTGAGACCCTGAAAATGTGAGGCTATAATTAATACTCTTCTCAGAATGCCTCAGAGTGCTAACCTGTCCAGGGTTGCTTCTCAACTCTCTAAAATATTTGATGCACGTTTTTGTTTGATGAGAGCTAGGTACCATTACCCTGGGAACTGTGTTCTTCCTGCATCTGTTGGACACTCACCCTGTTACATGGAGCTTGGGAGTCCTGCATGAACTTGCCTGTTATAGAACCTAGTTCAGACGAGGATTTTGTATTCACCCCTAAGTCCCGTGTTCCCCATTTACTATTTTAAAGGAATCTTGCCATGCTACATTTTTGGGATCAAATATAGTTCCCATAATTGTTAACGATTGTATTTTCCCAGGCACTAAGAAGCATTTCTTAAGCTGGGGGGTGATGGTCTGTGGTGTGTGCTTTTCCTACTCCGCTCCATGGAATTGTGCCATGTCAGCTGCAGTATTTACTAGAGATTTCACCCAGGACTTCACACATTATGAAATCACACCTCTAGCTGTTGCCCGTCATTTTTGTGAGTGTGTGTTTGTGCCATGACGTGCACACGTGGAGGTCTCTGGGCCTTGCTTTATGGCCCCTGCTAAGGCTAGGTGGACCATGGGCTTCTGGGGATTATTCTGTCAACCCCCATCTCATTATGGGAGCACTGGGGTTACAGGTGCAGATTACACTGTGTAGCCTTACATGGGATCTGGGGATCCCAGCTCAGTGCCTCACACTTGTGCCATGCGGTCTTTGCCTGCTGAGCCCACTCTCACTGAACTCACTTTGGAGGCACTGAAAGCAGTGTATGAAGAGATAGGCACCATCTTTCTTCTCTGTCTCATATGAGATGATTAAGAATTGGTCAGGTAAGTGAACTATAACATCCAGGTCCAAAAAGAGCTTTGGAGAGGTAGACTTTAATGATCACAGTGAGATTTTAGTCTAATACCAGAGATGAGCAGTATTCGAGGTGCTTGTGACCTGTGAATATGCACATACACGCACTGCAGATCAAAAGGCATGATTCATACAAACAACTTACAATTGGGAGTCCATCCAAGGCCTTCAGTTCTGGAAGATGAAATATTACGAACAACCGGTAGTTTTCTTGGTTCCATATAATAATATTTCCATACATGTCTAGGATGACCAAGTTGCATAAACCCTAGATAATAAGGATATATTCAGTCTATGTATACATGCAAATCACACTCCAGAAAGTTATTTTTCCAGGGATTATAGAATGCTGAATTTTAATATTTGAATTATCTATAATTTCATAAAATTTCAGTGCTTTTAATTATACTGGTTCCCAACAGAGATATAAAAAGTATATATCCGGTAGAAGAACTTCTTTAACAAGTAGTGCTGGGAAAACACGACACCCATGTGTGAAACATCAAAATCGATCCCCGTTTCTCACTCTATAAAAGCATCAACTCAAGAGCAAGAGAAAAGGCTCAATGGCTAAGAGCACTTGTTCTTGCTGTGGACCCAGGTTCAATTCTCAGCACCCACATAGTGGCTCGCAAATATCTGTAATTCCAGCTCCAGGGCATGTGATGCCCTCTTCTGGAGATAGGCACCAGGCATACAGACAGTGCACATACATACAGCTAGGCAGAGCACTCACACATAAACATTTTAAAAAAATCTAAAACCCCCCCTAAAACAACATCAACTCAAAATGGATCGGATATCTTAGTGTAATACCAGAGGTAAAGTTAGAAAACTTGGACAATGCGAGAGGTGAAAGTGACGGGAGTATCCACGGATGTCAGCAGCAGCAACGACTTTCTGAGAGCATGCCAGTGGCCAGGAGCTCAGCAAGGGCTGACAGTAGGTGACAGTCAGGACTGCATACGTTAAGAAGACTTCTCAGAAAAGAAACATTCACCAGAGTAAAGAGAAAGACTGAAGAATGCGAGAGACTCTGGGTTAATGACTAAAATATATAAAAATGCCAAAAGCATTAAAAATCCAAAGGGCAAATAATCCAATCGATAAATTGGCGCATAAACTGAATGGGCACACACAAGTGAAGAAACCCAATGGACAACAAAAGTAGGCACACGAACTAAGCAGGAAAACGGAGCTGTAGTGGGAGCTGTGGCGGGCTGCGTCCCGCCACCCGGCCAGCGGGGCTGCGTCCCGCCACCCGGCCAGCGGGGCTGCTTCCCGCCACCCGGCCAGCGGGGCTGCGTCCCGCCACCCGGCCAGCTTTACCCGAAATAATTACACGGAAACTGTATTCTTTTAAACGCTGCTTGACCCATTAGTTACAACCTCTTATTGGCTAGCTGTTACATATTGATCTAACCCATTTCTAATATCTGTGTAGCCCCACGAGGTGTGGCTTACCAGGAAAGATCTTAACCTGTGTCTGTGTCGGATGGGAGAATCATGGCGACTGCCTGATTTGGCTTCTTTCTCCCAGCATTTTGTTCTGTTTACTCCACCTACCTAAGGGCTGTCCTATCAAATGGGCCAAGGCAGTTTCTTTATTAGTTAACCAATGAAACAACAGATAGAAAAATGACTCTCTTCCATCAGCAAACCAAAACTACATGACAAAAACTGTCTTATCCCTGATCAAAAATACTGTCAGCAAGAAAGCAAAACCAAGAGAAGAAAAACAAACACCAAAACCATTGACAGTGATGCAGGGAGAGAGAAACTCTTATATGTGATCGACAGTGATGTAAATTATTCTAGTCACCGTGGAAACTAGTGTAGGGGTCCTTATAATTAAAAGTACATCTAGACACTGCTCCTCAGTGGATGACCCCGAGCCAAAGTCAGCTGATTATGCAGACACCTGAACATCCATGCTTGTTGCAGCAGGAGTCACGGCAGCTAAGTTACAGAATTAGCTCCTGTTCCCATCAATGGATGAACAGATAAAGAAAAGGTGGTGTGTAAGTATTATGTAGTATTCAGTCATAAAGAAGAACAAACACATGCCAATTGCAGAACTGCGGATCACTATGTTTACGGAAAATAAGACAACCTCAGGAAGACAAGTACTGTGTGCTTTTGCTCATATGCGGAGTTAGTGGGGAAAGTAGAAGGGGAAGGAGTATTAGGGGTGGGGAGAGGAAAAGAAGGAGGGGCAGGAGGGAAGGAGGCGCAATAAATGGGGACGAATATGATCAAGGCAAACTGTATGTGCCATGACAATGTCATAATGAAGCAAAGTCTTCTGCACAATTAAAATATGTCGGTAAAAAGTCGCCCCACACATCTACCAGGTCGCTGTCATACTGGTGTCCTTTGTGTATTTGCGTTAAATGAATGCAAACGTATTTCAATAAACCTTGATATTTGAGCTTTCTTCTTCCTAGCCTGCTCAGTGAACATAGCACACACAAACAGCACAGGGTTTTAGAGGCAGAGACTTGTTAGCCCAGGCGGTCACCTTTAAGTTGTAGATCTCCTGGTTCACAGCTATGTAGTTGTTGCTTATGTACAGCTCTATCAGGGTGAATGTTTTTTGTAAAGCACTCAGAGATGTGATCCTGTTGTTCTCGAGAGAAAGGGAGTGGAGATGCAGCATGTTGTCGAAAGTGTGCTTTTCCAAGCCGGTGAGAAGGTTGTTGTTCATGCTGAGGCGGCTTAGTTTAGTCAGCTTGGCGATGCCTAGAACATCAGCAAAGTCAAGGGGCAGTGCAGATAGCAGGTTAGTGGCACACACAACAAGCTAGCCACTGCACGGGTGCTCTTGCTTGTGTATTTAAACAACTTTAAGGAACATGATAAAAAACCATCCCACCATTTCTTCCTCTGTATTCCAGAAGGACACAGCCATGGGCAGAAAGTCCTGTTCATGCATCAAATTCTGATTTTGAATTTCTAAGTAGATTCATTCTCCTTAGGTGTTAAAGAAAAGCACTTTGCAGGCAACAATTTCTCTTTCAAAAAATAAAGATAAAATAGCTACCAGCTCTCTTATTAGAATACCAAAGGGGGCTGGAGAGATGGCTCAGAGGTTAAGAGCACTGACTGCTCTTCCTGAGGTCCAGAGTTCAATTCCCAGCACCACATGGTGGCTCACAAGCATCTGTAATGAGATCTAGTGCCCCCTTCTGGTGAGTAGGCATATATGCAGACAGAACACTACATACATAATAAATAAAAAATAAATAAATAAAAATAAAAAATAGAACACCAAAGACTAGAAACCAGAGTAAGAGACTCTGGAAATTATGGAATCAGCTGTATCGATGAAAACCATTTGGCCCAATTCTCATATTCCATGCTTAAAGTTAGTTTTACTCTAAAACTTAGAAGCTGGCTGCTCCCAGCAGACTCAAACCGTAATGTTTACCCTGTACTGCAGGCAGTGGAGAAACATGAAGGCAGGAGGGAGCTGTGGAAAGCCGGATCCCCCACCCCTGTTTTTTTTTTTTTTTTTCCAAAGACAAGGTTTCAATATGTAGTTCAGCCTGGCCTCAAATTCGCAGTTTATAGTTCTGAGGATTCAGATTCTGGGATTACTGGTATGTATCACCGGGCAGATAGAGAAGAACTTTGGAGTCATAGTGGGCTTCAACTGCATCACACAGGGCTATAGGTAAATGACATAAGCACGCCTCCATTTTCCCATCCATACAAAGGGCACGTCAAACCTACTCCTAAGGGGTTATGGAATTAAATAGAATGGTTTTTAGGAAGGGAGACTAGAGACGGTTTTTAGCAGGTCACAGAAGATTTCTTTCAATTTCTTGCCATTAAAGGTCTCAAGTGAGGGTCAGGAGAGAAGTCAAGACAGTCACAGAATATTGAATTTAGTATATTTCAGAACATGTCATCTAAATGTCGGGCTTTTTCGCCACAGCCTAAAGTGGTCTGAAGAATCAAGAATACTCTGTTGGGGAAGGGAATTTTTACTCTCTGGTATAAGATAAATGTTTTTATATTAAACAAAGTAGTCAGAATACACTCATTTTATTATGACTGAGGCCTTGTTAAAGCAGAGTAATTTTTTGTAAGTGAAGTCAAATGTGTACAGATTTTCCATTTTTAATTTCCAGGAAGTATAATTTTCACTGTTGCTCGCATTTACATTTCTAAATATAACCTTAATTCCTTATCTTACAAAACATAGGGGGCGGTTTGATCTTCTCCAAGGTAAGCCCCATCCACGGATTCCTTCAGTGCTACAGATGTGATTGCCACCTTGCGTCTACTCACTTGATCTGGTAACAGATGGCAGTCCCCTGCACTAGGAGAGGAAAGAGGCCTAGGGATGATAGTCCCGGGGCTCCTCATGCTGAGAAGTTCATCAGCAGTACTGTCAGGAGAAACTCAGAAGACCCTGACCCAGGCCTTCCTGAAGTCTGTCTAGATATCTTCCCCTTTGGAAATTCTGTCCTTAGTGTTACTGAGTTACTGAGACCCGGTGATTCTTGCCAAGCCTCTACCTCACCTTCTATTTTTGAGATGCAGTTGCCATCTAACGTGAGCTCCTCCAGGTTGACACAGGACTCCAAGCCTTCCATTTTGGAGAGATTGTTATTGCTGAATGATGCCCATTTCAAATTCTCCAATTTTTCTAGATTTGTGATTTCAAAGAGATGTTGTCCATCTAAATTTAAGGCAGTTATCTATACAATAATTCATATTACATGTTACTTCTGAATCTTGCAAACAAGTTCAAAATTATTAGATTTTAAAACGCTAACAAAACAGTCCACATGTGACAAGGAAATGCTAGAATTCATTTAGGAACTGGAAACTCTTAGTTTACAAGAAAGTTGAAGCTTGAAAAGATTCTAATAGGAATGTTCATTGTGTTAAGGACACAGTGATGTTGCAGTTGGGTTCTACTGCAGCTACTGGGACATTTGTCCCCTTTGGGGACAGTCTTAGCTGCAGAGTCACTTTGCCTCAGGGCACACTCCTTTCCAGCTTGGTCCAGTTTTAGTGGTAAATATAACAACCTGGCTACCTCAGTCTCACTTGGTCCATTGTTAGTGGTAGATACAACAACCTGGTCATCTTAGCTCACTTGGAACACACTTAAAGCGTCATTCTGATTCAAGAACTTCACTGTCACTGAATCTGCGCTGCAGCCCAGTATCAACATACATTACATGATAAAAAGGTCATCAACATTCCCCATTTTCAAGAGTCTGATGAGCTTCATTGCTGTCCTTCATGTCTGGACTAGAAAGGACTCTGATATGGTCAGGTGACCTTATGAAGCATGAAGCTGTTGGGGCTGTGACTTGTCCCTGGCTGAGGCCTGGATAACTCCCGATTCTCTTGCCAAAATTCCTGCTCCCTAGTCATTAAAATGTTGGCTTGATCTCTGTATCTGAGTATTAAGTTGGCTAAAGCTGAGTGTAAAAATCTACTCTTCAGTTTATAACCAACCTTTATCCTAAACCCCCAATTCAGTGATAACCACAGTTGAAGTTGAGCTCTCTGTAACATTTATCTAGACTCGGCCCTAGCATTTCATGTTTTATACATGAAATACATACATACATGCAGTATATTTATTACCTTAAAAATGATAAATTGCCTTATATGTTTTCCTAACTTTATTAAAGCATACTTAACCATTAAAATGATAAATATTTAAGGTATGTTATGATGAATATTTAAGGTATGTTATTTCATATGATAGCCATGCGTTATATGTTAAGCACTGTGATTTCAACTAGATTGGAATCTAAATAGCCAAACTCATGGAGGCAGAGAGAAGACTAGTCGTTTCTGGGGATGAAGATGGGAGGCTGTGGGGAAAAGGTGTAAGGGCACAAAGTTGCAACTTTTCAAGAAAAATGAGTTCTGAGGGTCTAAATTATCATATCACGACTACATGTAAACACAGTGCATTGTACACTTGACATTTGCAAACAAGGTCCATCTGAAGTCTTTGCTCCCATTTTACTTTATTCCTTAAATTTTTGTTCCTAGTCTGTTTGTTGAATACATAGACCAGCTTAAATAAGATGATATAAGGCTTAGTAGAGAAGTCGTTACCTTCAAGTACCAGTTCCCCGTCAGATGGAAATGTGGTCCTAACTTTGAAATCTGTGTCAGAATTTTGGCGGAAGGCCAGATACTAAGCATCCGAGGTCTTTCCTCTTCAGAACTGGAATGCTGTAAGAGAGTTAGCTAATAAAACAGAAAATATGGTGAATGACGTAGGAGCACACTCATGTGCATTCACAGACAGCTAAGAAGTTGTTTCCCAGGGAAGATGAAGAACCCAACGAACGACTTTAAAACGTTTCCTATCCCTTAAAACACCTTCCAAATACAGATCAAGTCTGAACTTCCAGTTTTTGCTTTGCAAACGTCTTGAGGCATTATAACAGGCACCTCCAAGACCGCTTGTACTCCTCAGTCCATCTCATGACCTCTTGAGGCTGACTTGTGGTCTAGAACAGTACCACTGTCATGCAAGTTCCATTCCAAGCCCCTTCCAGGCCACTCTTTAGAAAGGATCCTCATTGCAACATTTCTGTCTACCATTCACTCGCTTTCTTCTCTCTGGTCTTGTTTGTCTATACACAGTGCATCATTAAGCCTTACATCGTTTGAACCACTGGAAACCAACAGTGTGTATTCTGCTGCATTGCTTCTTTTCAGCACACGAGAGTCATCTCTATTTCACCATTTAGCTGGAGTTCATTTGCTGTTAGTAGCCTCCAAGTCCCTCTTTGTGACTCCTTCTCTCTCCCTTTCTCAGTCTCTTTTCCAGACAAAGTCTCACGTAGCCCAGCGTGTCCTTGAACTTTCTAAGTAGTTCAAAATGACCTTGAACTTCTGATTCACCTGCCTCCAACTCCCAAGTGCTGGAGATACAGATGTGCACACCATGCCTGATTTATGCGGGTGATGAGGATTGAACCCAAGGCTTCTTGCACGTTAGTTAGGCAAGCACTTGAGTATTAACTGAGTTACACCTCTAGCTTTGTATAAACACCCCCTTGCTGGCTCTGCTGACCATGAACATTGATGTTTCATCTCAAGCTTTTGTTACTGAGAACACTGCCAGGATGGTGACCCTTGTGCCCTTGTGCATGGCTTCTGTATATACAAAAGGGTTTCTTCAGAGAATATGATCCCAAGCAAAACTCTGTGTGTGTGTGTGTGTGTGTGTGTGAGAGAGAGAGAGAGAGAGAGAGAGAGAGAGAGAGAGAGAGAGAGAGAGAGAGAGAGAGAGAGAGGTGGGAAGTGAAGAGAGGGGTGGGGAGTCAAATAATTTGTCCAAAGTAATTGCGACAATTATAATTGCTATCTCATATTCTGACTGAAACTTAAAATTTTCCCCGGTCTGAAAGATTAAGGACAATTGACAAGTTATTGTGGTCTGAGCCTTCATGTTTGAATATTGATATGGTAAAGCATCTTTTTCTAAATTAACTGACTGTTCTGATATCCTATCCAGAAAAATGCCTTTTCAAACTCAAACCCCCTCACTTCTCCTCCGCCCCATCAGTTGGTTCTGTGCATGTTCTGGATATTGATAGAGACTGTATTTTGGTAATTTTACTGAAATCTCCTTCCCTGGCATCTTACCTGTCTGTTTTTCTTTCCTTCTAGCACCCTTTAAGTTTGTGTCAGTTTTATTGAGAACAAACCCCATCTTTCATGGTTATGCCTTTTTCCCCTTCCTTATGAATAACTTAACCCATGGTCACAAGAATAAATCATAAGTATATTTTCTTCTAAAATATTCTTGGTTTTGCCTTTTGCAGCGAAGTTGTAATGTAGTTATGCCCTAGCACTTTCTACTGAGTCTTCGTCTGCAAAGGTGGGTGGCTTAATTGTCTGTTAAGCTCTCCCAGATGTCTGAGTTTCTACTGGTTCTTCATTCCAATTTGTTGGTCTATCTTCTAATTCTGTGCCAATATCACATCTTAAAAATTTTAGTAGTCTTTGATTTCTATTGGGGAAAATCTTTAAGTCTTTCTCAATGCATTAGTTATAATTTTATCAACAAAAGCTTTCTTTGCTTCATTTTGAGTAGATCCCAAACTAATTGTTGCATTGTTTAAGGAATCCACATCAAGTTTTCCACAAAAAGTAGGCAAAATAGCTAGAGCCTTTTTTGAGTGGTGGGGATCAAGCCCAGGATCTACCCCAAGCTGAGTAAATGTTCTGTCACTAATCTACATCCCCAACACCCAGAGGACAGGATTCTTTATCTGTAAAATGTAGGCATTTCTTTCCCTACAGGCTAATAGGTTATGTTTTTTTCCAGCCAGTCACACACAATACTGATACTAAGTAGACATTGTGCTAAGTGCTTTCCCAAAGCCCTTGAAGCTTACTGAGCACACACACATACTGTTTATTTTCATGCAGCCTCTAGAAAGTTCATGAGAGCAGAAAATAGTTGTCCTGGAGATATTGGGGGGAAGGGGAGTGGCATCTGGGGCTGTTCCAAGGTGATTCAGAAAGCCTGCTGGCACTCATATGGGGATGTATGGTGGGGGTACATTGAGGTAGAAACATGGTCAAATGGTAAGATCACGGTATGTTGATTTTTTATTGATATGTTAGGAGAAAATGTCAAACTTAATGAAAGAAAACAAGTCCCCAAAGTATTATTTGTATGTTCCACCTAACACAAAGAATAGTAACCTACTGACTCCAACCTGAGTAATCTTTGTTCCATTAATGAACTTCAGAGCTTCTCTGGTTTCTTCTTCAGAGATGAGGATTCCGTCTAAGTGTGTAAGTGTCTTTAGTCTGCCAATAACACTCAGCCTCAATGTGGCTGGCTTGGGAAAAAAATATCAAGAAGTTAATTTGCATAAAATATCACAGGTATTATGGCATGGGAAAGTAGCCTTCTTTTCCTTATAATTGAAATCTGTACATCTCTCTTCTTACTGCATACTTATAAAACTTAGGACAATTTAATTCTTTAAATAATAGTTGGAGATAAATTCTGTAAGCATAAACCTGTCTGGCTTTCAGGGTGTGGGTCTCCTGCTCTGGGAGGGAGGTCCCAGGAGCTGTTGGAAAGGGGCTTGGTGGAAAGGATGGATGGAAACTGTGTGGTGATTCCTGCTTATCGAGTAGACACTTGGCCAGGGAGTTCCGTGCTGGACTCAGCCTGGATCTCCTGCCTTTGATGGCCAACTTGACTGTGGGGAGTCAATAACCATTCAGAAGTCTGCTTTAGCCAAAGAAAAACATTGTTCAGTTTTACTTAGCTTAAAAGAAGAATTTCAATGATATAAATTTAGTAATGTAGTTAATTTAATGGAAACGATCATTTTGCTAGTACATTTTAAACAATAAACATAGCCTTCCAAATGCCATTTAGTTATTTATTCTTGAGATGGGGGTCTCACTACTGAACGTAGGCTAACCTTGAACTCACAATCCTTCTGCTTCTGCCTTTCAAGTGCAGTGTTTGGCTCTCTATATATTTTAGAAGCAATGCAGATTTTTAAAATTACAAATTTGGGCTCATTTAAAATACTTGGAGATAACCTTAAATGTATAATATGAATAATAATAATGTTCAAATTTCCTTTCTATAATAGAGAATGATTTTATAATTCAGGTTTATTAGGGGATATGATTGCTATATTTAAAAAGAGAATAAATAATGGAAATAGCAAACTAAACTTATATGTTTATTTTCCAGAGTTTAGGGCCCATTGTAAAATGCTGCTCCTTTCTTAACAGTATGCTTCCCTCACCATGTCACATCCTGTGTGTCATACAAAAGCATTCTAACACACTGACATAGGAGTCCTTCAGGAGTTTGCAAATGGCTATGACATCAATCACTCTTAGAGCAATAAAGCGTTCAAACCGTCACAGGTTCCAGGAGATCTGTCATGACATCACTTTGAATTCATTAGGTGACCACCCTATGCTCACTTATGAAGGACTTTAAGGGAAGCACAAGAAACCGGGGCGCCTTGCCTATTTTTGGCTCCTGTTGGGCAGCATGGCAGGGAGAATGGCTCCGAACGAGAGCATCTGCTTTCCTAATGGTGTCTGTCACATACCTTCTGCCAGGGGTTGTGCTGGATGTCAAGGGTGAGGAGGCTCGTGGTGTGTTTGCACAGCACGTTGATCTCATCGCACGTCTTCTTCAGCTGGTTCCAGCTCAGGTCTAAATGCTTCAGTTTCATCAGGCCTCGGAAGCCCTCCAGAGTTATCACGTGGTTGTGGCTGGCGTCCAAATACTCAAGGTTATACTGCGGCACATAGAAATAGGAGTGTGTATTTACCAAGTGCCTTTCTCTGCTTCTTCAAACACATCATATGTTTTCTTACAGTGCTCACAGAAGACCTCCACAGGAGTCACACTGCCGTGGGGTAGCAACAATAAGTCTCTCTCAGTTCAGACTTTACTCTTGAACGTGAAGGACCCCAGGGCACATTATAAATGCAGAGGAAGACAAATTGTAGGCAAGTTATTCAGTTAGATTATGGCTTTGACAATGGTGGATCACCATCAAACATACACACAAAGCCAATACTCCTAAGAGACTACAACACAGGTTTCCCATCTCTCTGAACACAGAACCGCAGGGTCTTTTTTGCACAGGAGGGAGGTGGCAAACAGTGACTTGCACGACAACTTGTTACCCCCCCAAATATGTCTTTACACCCAGACTTCTGCTTATACTTTTGAAATGACTTCCTTCACAGAGTACATCCTTAGAGACAGAAATTTAATTTTATTCTATCATTTTCTGTTTTGGGGGCGTATGGTTTTCTAAAGCTGGGCCTCATGGAATAGGCCCATGATCCCTGCTGCTCAAGAGGGCAAAGCAGCAGCATGAGAAGTTCAAGGCCTGTCTGCTCTACAGAAGGAATTTAAGGCTAACATGGGAGCTTGCTGAAAACCTGTCTGGAATAAAAAGTAAAATGATGGGTTAGTGGTAGAGTATTTACGTAGCATGTACAAGGCCCTAATCAATCCTCACCACCATATTAAGAAAATTACACAGTTTCAAATGATTGTCCAATAATAAAATTAACACATTATTTATTTAAAATTTGAAAAAAATAAAGCATCAATAAAAGGAATAAAACTGGAAAGCATTTATAAGTCTATTGCTAGAAAAAACTGAAAATTGTTTTTGCTATTTTTAAACATATACTTTCCTATCTTTTGTAAGGTTTTAGAATTTTTTTCACATTTCATTATGTATTATCCAAAATTAGTTTTCATAACTGCATATCATAATACTTAGTGTGTCGATAGTTCTAATAATCCTAAACATTACACTAAGATGTTTACATCTCTAATTGCCAACAACAACGCAACAGACAGCAGCAAGGACGACACTAATTTCTGTGCAGCAAGTTCTTAGAACCAAAATTTCTCCAGGTAAACAATGGGGAACGATACTGAAATCTTTGAAAGGGACCCAGAAGGTATCATGGCAAGATGAGATTCCACATGGTGGTGATAACATGTTTCCTGCGGTTCTAGACTGGGCACTGCCTCTGAAATAATGGTAAACTATTAGAAATAACTGGCTGCCAACAATGAAGCACTCTTTCCCTAAGACAGAAAAGCCAAGCTATTGTGTAAGTGCACAAAGCAATGTACACTTGGTTGACAGCATGACCAGGGCACAGTGCAGGGAGACCATGTAGGGGTGGATCCAGGCAGGGGAGCAAGATGGAGGGGCTTTGGCCCTAGGTAGCAAAGTCCCCTCTCTTTCTGTGCGGGCTGCTTGCAAGCAAGCTCTCCTTTGAGAGTGCTCCCAGTCACACATTTGCATGGTTTATTTTAATGCATCTTCATTTTATTTTATAGTCAATAATGAAATAAATAATAAGGCCATCTGATTAACACAATGACCACCTGTGCTGTACATTAGCTCCCAGAACGTGTTTGTCTTATATCTGAAAGTTCTCTCCTTTGAACTACATTTCCTCTCCCCCTCGGCCCCTCATCCTGCTTCATTGCATTTGATTTTCTGCTTACATTCCAAAAGGGCAGCTCTTACCAAATGATACACATCATCTAAGCAGGTGAATTCGTTAAAGCTAATGTTCAGCTTTCGAAGTCCGGTTAACTTGGAAAGATCTCTCAGTTTACTCAAGCTATTCCCGTGCAGATTCAGATTCTGAAGCAAAATAAAATGTAAATTAAAAAATAAAATACATTACTTTCTGAGACATAATCTAGGTGTTAGTATCTAAAGTATTTAGAATAGTTATCATTGCTTCTTGGTCTTTTGGCTAAGTGTAGAATAATTAAATCATCTACAATAATACAAAATGAGATTACAGCTGTTTTGAACAACACCCGGAGGATGCTAATACAGTGAGGGAATATGTTATGTAATGCTGAAAGCTAAAAATAGCATATAACACCATCAATGGACCTGGCAGGTGACTAACATGACTTACTACTTGGTCTAAGTTTGTTAACAATTAGCAAAAATTCTTTTTCATGGATAAATATTTTGATTACGGTATTTATTAGGAAGGACCTGCTTATCAAGTAGCCAGTGTGCAGTGGAGGCTCTCCTGACTGGAGACATCAGGCAGAAAACCTCACAGGGAAGAGATGGCAAGGGAGCACCTTGACTGAGCCATTGGACCAAGGAAGAAAATCTTAGAGTCTTGAAACAGGACAGAATGTCAAAGAAGGAGATGAGAGGCCATCTAAGATCACGGCTACTTCAGAAGATGGCCCAGACGGTCCCCACATGTGTCCTCAGATACTCAAAATGAATGTTACTGCGGGTTTTTGTTTAGAAGTGCTCTGATGCTACATGCTTCTCTGTCTTCAAAACCCAGTTATGGATGGTACCAAGTGAAGAGGTATTTGTGGGTAGACTACAAAGTAAAAAAAAAAAAAAAATGGCACAAGGAAATGCATGGAACAACTAAGCGACCCCAACAGTCACAGTGGCATTGTGGGATAAATTCGGGTGTGTACTGTCAGCCATGGTCACGCACTGTAATCATCTGTGCTGCAGAGACAACTGAGTTCCTCTCGGAGAGAAACAACTCAGTTTCTCAGAGTATTCTAAATTGACTGAATTGGGGAGAAAGCCTAGGTTGTGCAGACAATTCTGGAAATCCACAAAGTGCATTTGTATATCCCAAACGGAACTCATCTTCTCTGTGAGGCCTACTTGGCTTAAGAGTTTCACTATGTATTGATTACCCTTTCCCTCTTTTCCATATATATTTGACTATAGACATATTTCTCAAGCAGCTGTCCATTCCTTTACCCAGACTAGTGCCTCGTACTAACTGACTCCTTGGACCATGGCTACAGTACCTACTGGATCCTCACACCACATGCCTGACTGTGCTCTTAAGATCACCCCTAAGAGACCAAAGTTAGGATCTTTAGAAGTGAGATTCTGTTCCCTGAATTATAAAAACGTTTGAATTTGACTTTCAAAAGCCATCCTACAGTGTGACTCTAACCTCCTTGGAGGTTTCCTGCTTTGGCTTCATGAATCTTCCTTGAATTCCAACACACACACACACACACACACACACACACACACACACACCCATCTTCCCCCCCTCACAACCCTGTATCTGAGTTAGACTGAAGTTCTCAGTGTTCCTGCAAGATACTAGCATCTTTCAAAACCACGTTCCCACTCTCTGTCTGACAGCTATAAACAAGTAGATTTCTCATGTCCTTAGGAAGGCCATGTCCAACTCTTCTCTACAAAGCTCATCCAGAATTCCTGCCTTCCTACATTGTTTATATATCTATTCACTAAATGAAACTAATGTTTCGAGGTGGGGAGAGCCATTTATTTATTTTCAATACTGTCCAGGTTAGGTTTTGTCAACTTAACACAAGCTAGTGTTCTCTGGAGGGAGGAACCCGGATGGTAAAATGCCTCCAACACAAGCCTACAGGCAAGTCTATGAAGTATTTTCTTGATGAATTATTGGTGTGGGTGGGTCTCCCTTCCAGGCCAGGGGAGGCTGCCCTGGGTTGTTGGTTCTGGGTGGTCTAGGAGAGCAAGCTAGGCAAGCCATGGAGAGCAAGCCTGTAAGCTGCATGCCTCCACGGCTTCTGCATCAGCTCCTGCCTCCAGGTTCCTGCTGTGACTTCCTTCATGATGGACGGTAAAGCCATATGTGAAAATAAATCCCTTCCTCCTCAGGCTGCTTTTGGTCTGGGCGTTTGTCAAAACAACAGAAATCTAGCTAGAACAAGTAACTAACAGTTAACCCGCCGCTTTAGATGTAACTAATTCTGAACAAATTACAGGCGAAGAGATGAACCTAAGAGTCAGGTTTACAGCTGACAACTCCAATCTTAACACTTGGTTGTCCATAAGAGAATATAAAATTCAGTGTCATAGGATATAATATATGGGTATATTTTTTATTTTATTTTTTGTAAATTTTCTTTTGTTTTTATTTTTTAATGTCATAATGACAGTAGTGCTATAAAAGGAAGAAGTGCTCTCTGAATTTCTTTTCAGAAAGAGCAGGAAAGACAGAATTTCTAGGCTCCCCCACTGTGATACTGAGACTTGCTAGAGGCCCTAGAAACGACAGGCTCATGCAGTGCAGTCAACTTTATAGTGCAAAAGTCTAGCCATGTTTATCCTAAGTGTCAATCAAAGCAGTCAAACAAGTTTGGAGATGTCCCCAGCAGGTCAAGTGCTATGAAATCTTATTTGCTCTTCTTATCTATTTTTATTTACAGCACCCACTTTCTGTGGGTGTTTTCCTGGTTTAAGTTTAGAGAAGTCCATGCTGCAGGGCTCCATCTAATGACACACATTCATCTTTTAGAGACATTTTATTACTTAACTTTATCATAAATGTTTATGGCTTTTATGTGGAAAGCTCAGTGTTGTGCTTCAAATGTCTTTCTCAATGTGCTAACTGAGAATGGTAACTACCATTCTGCACTCTGACAGCAACAACCATTCTGTGCTTCATGATGCCAACAGTAAAGATAATCAGCTGAGACAGATTGACCACATCTAGACTTAAATATTCAGCGGATGGTGACAACCCAGTTCCATGAACACAGTCTCGTAACACTTCAAAAGCTATGCTTTCTGAAATTAGTAATTTAGGAGATAGAACTGTCAAGTTCTCTTATTTTCAACTTCGCACTCTGCCGCTTCGGGATTTTCTTTTTGAGCAATGAATCCAGAAATGTGGCACTGGAGTGATGGAATCAAGATCAAAGATCAAAATTGTTTCTGCATCTTTATTTGTATTTCAGCGCTCATGGTACCCAGAGCTAGATAGTGCAATGTGGGAAAAATTCTAGTTTCTCAAGGTCCATCCATTTACTGCTTCTGCAGGTTCAAGCAAGCCACCCAGTGTCTCTGGTTCATGTATATGTACATGCACTCACAAGCATGTACACACAAATGCACACATGCAGACACAAGCATTTTAAACTAGTAAATAAAGACCAACTAGTGTGTGCCACATACTGTGCTGGGTATTGGTGGAGTTCATGGGCAGCCCATGGAGTTCTAATGGGTTATTTAAGAAAAAGCGGTCTGCCCTTTCCACAAGATACCTTTGTGTCCAGCTTTTATTTATTTATTTTAAAGATAACACTGGTTTGGGTAGAAATTGTGTCAACAGCTTTAACTTGATCAATAGCTAATGAACCAAGTTAAAGACTTTGGGACCATTTTAGAGTAATGGCAAAACATGTGAGGATTTTAAGTCGGAGTGTCTGAGGTGGGTGGAACTACACGATCAGATTTGCATTTTGAAAAGATTAGACAAGGTTGACTGAAGCAGGCATGGGGACGGGGTTTTGCTTCACCTCCCGGAACCTCCCTCCTATTGATTTTTGAAATATGATTCTAGATGCTATGTCTATTTTATCTATCCACCCACTTAGGTATTTGTGTGTGTGTGTGTGTGTGTGTGTGTGTGTATGCGCGCGCGCACACACTCTTGTACAAATGAGCACACTGTGACACATATGCAGTGGTCAGAAGACAACTTGCAGTAGGTTTATTCTTCTACGTGTAGGTCTGTAGATCAAGTCATCAAGCTTGGTGGCAAGCACTTTACTGGCCGAGACATCTCTCCTGCCCTGAATTTTATTTAAATGAAGGGAGGCTACCATCTCAAGTAGAGCTGACTCGATGTACAGATGTCATTTTAATCAGTAACTCAAATTCTGCTGTACGTAAACACAAAGTTTTCCTATACCCACTGATTAATACCAGACACTGATTAGAAACTTTTTGCTTTTACCTAAATCATTCAAAGCGAGATTGTTGATCATTCAGAATAAAATTACTTGCCATCTGGAAAGTTACTTCAAGTGGCTACTGAACACCCAATAGATGGTTGGACTTAATTAAGACATGATATTGGTAGAAAATATACTCCAAAATTAAGACTTAATACTAATATATCTCCTTAATGAATTTTAATAGTGATTGCATGTTGAAATAGTTTATATATTTGGGTTAAACAAAATGTATCATTAAAACGAGTTTTGCCTTAACAAAGCTGTGGCAAAGCATTGGAACACTTAAAATGGTACTCGGTGGCTGCTGGAGAATACTGGTCTAGTCTACACACGGAAAGGCGGCTGGGCATTTTTCAATCAAGTTATGTGATTCCTGACAACATCCACAGAGTAACTTGGTAAATTTAGACTCCACATACTAGATTCAAACTTCAAATTCAAGTTTCCTTTTTCCAATTTTTTTTCTCACAATACTTACCACAATATGGCTGTAAATGTTAGTCTTAGCAAGGGAAATTATGGTCTTATCATCCAAAGTAATGAGTTTTGGGCGGGGTTTAATCCTGGGCTCCATCTTCATAACCTCATCATCAAATTTCAACTCCTGAGAGAATACTAATCCTTCAGAATATTTTTTGCCTTCTTCTAGAATAACAGTGTTTAATGTAGAAAATAAAGAGTGAACTTTGACCTAAAAAATATTTCAAATGTTGAAAATTCAGTTGCTGTACAGAAAAGAATTGACTTTTGCAGTTATACTATAATATCCAGGATGATAAAAATCACTCTAATAAATATATAAGCATACAACAAGATTATGAGCTAAGCATGGATGTGTCCATTCTCACCCATAAAGATTTCTTAAAACTGGAAATGGATAAATATAAAATAATTTATGACATAGAACACAAACATGGGTCTAGAAATAATCAGACATGAAGCAGAAGGGATGGACATGGCAGGGAAGAGCAGAAATGTAACTTCTAAGCAGAAACATATGCAGTGATAACATTTAAGAAATGTAATGTTTGGAATAAATAAATCAATAAAATAGGAAGCTACTCTCTGTAGTTATTGGGTAAGTAATTATAGCAAGAACTGTGAATGAGTAAGTAAGAGCTATGCAAACAAATGGACCTAACCCTAGAAGAAAGCAAAATAATTAAACATAGTATATTTTTTAAACTTAGCAGAATTGGAATCTATAATAAAATAATAAGACACTATAGAAAATAATAGCATAAATACTTTAATAAATATATAAACAACTACTAAAATAAAAATACTTAATAAATATTAGAAAGCCAAATGACTATAACAGCAGATTAATTGTCAGCCCGGAAGTCAGTACTGAGAAAAAATTCCAGAGCAAGGAATTAAGAGGTGCAATATAGCTGGGCGGTGGTGGCGCACGCCTTTAATCCCAGCACTTGGGAGGCAGACGCAGGCGGATCTCTGTGAGGAGTTCGAGACCAGCCTGGTCTACAAAAGCTAGTTCCAGGACAGGCTCCAAAACCACAGAGAAACCCTGTCTCGAATAACCAAAAAAAAAAAAAAAAAAAAAAAAAAAAAAAAAAAAAGAGGTGCAATATAAGAGAAAAATAGAAAGTCATCTCCACATCTTTTAAACATGAATTCAGAGCCCCTTTTCCAATGTGGATTTCAGAAGACTTAGCAGAGAACTGAAAAAAAGAAATAATCAAAGGAACTAAGAGAAGAGAACTCTCCAGAAGTAGAGACAAAATCCAGCTCGTACAGAGCTCATCAGGCACTGAACAGCAAGCACCGTTTCTTGCTGGCACTGTGTCTGGATTGCCCTCCTCTTGGCTTCTTTGCCATGTGAGTTAAATGAACTACTGCTTATTATTTGTCTGAGTTTCTGTGTGCTTGACTGGCAGAATCCCCTTATGAGAACAGTGAAAAATATGAAATGCCCAGAATTATATTTAATACAATATATTAAAGACAGAAGAAAGTCTTCTCAATTTGAATAAAGCAAGTCATCATGTTTCTAGACAAGAAAATAATGATTCAAAATAATTAATTCAGGGTAGGGAAAGAGTGAAGAGGGCAAGAGCACTTGCTGTGCACGCACAAGAACCTGAGCTGGAATCCGCAGCACTCGTGGAAGAAGCCGAGCATGGCTGTATGTGCCTGTAACCCCAGCACGGAGGGACTGAGGCTGGGCTATCCCCTGAACTTGCTAGCTAGCCTGCCTAGCCAGTGGTGAGAGAGCTTCTGGTTCTGTGAGAGATCCTGTCTTAGAGCAACAAGGTTGCTCTTCTATTAACGAGACTTAATAGAAAACGCCTGATGATGACCTACATTGACCACAACATGCACACACATTCATGTGCACACACCACACACATATATTGCACAACCAAGACAGTTACACACAAACACATACACACATTCATGCACACACGCAAGCACACACATATTACACAACCAACACACACACACAATGGACATACACAAATGTGTAATACACACTGTGTACACACATATACACATATCATACAAAAATAAAAACAGACAGACAAACACATGCATTTATGCACATATATATCACACAACCAACACACATATCACACAACTAACACACACACAAACGTATACATACACACTTGTGCATACACACACATATCACATAACCACGCACACACACACACACAACCAGTTCATCCTTAATGAAGTTTCAGATTCATTAAAATTTTAATCAAATCTTAAAACAGAGCTGATAAAACTAATTTAGAGTTTGAGGAAAAAATGGTCAAGAATTTTTTCAAAAGGTGTTTTAAATAAAAACTGATAAGCTGATTCTAATTTTTCTGAGGAACCAAACTGTTCAAGAATAGATAAGAAAAGTTCTTGAAAGATGGGGCAAGAAAAATTATCCTATGGCATATTAAAACACATGATCAAGTTGTATTTAACCAAAACAAATGTGGTTAGAGTCCAAAGTGAGATAAATCAATCAATGAAACAGAGCAAAGATTTAACATAGGTTCCTCAAATTTTAAAATGGTTTGGATGAGAGCTAGAATGTCAAACACATCGGAAAGGATGGAGTAGACAGTATCCATTTAAGAAAACAAGCGCTCTAGTTCTTCAAATCACACAATTTAAGGCAATTTCTAGGTAACATTTCAAAAGTCAAAAGTTTTAAAATAAACTAAATAAGCACTGAGGACAGAGGGATTTTTTATAAGACTTTTGAAAAAGGATATAAAATTCAGAATCCACACTGAAGAAGATTAAGAGAACCGGAATGTGAGATATTCACAAATTAAAATGTTAACTTTTTGGTAAAGTTAAAAGACAACAGAAACAATTTGTACTATAAAATAAAGCATTAATGTCCATAATACATAATCTTAAAAATCAGTATGGAAGCAACAACCTCACAGAACTGATTCAAGAATTTAACAGGTGACTTGCAACAGTGTGAATAATTTTAAGCATGTGAAGTATGAAATATTCTTCATTTTGCTTAAGAAAATCTAAAAAGTGATAGTGTACCATGCTGGCAAGAATGCAAAAAACAAGGCCTATCACACTCTGGGGAAACATGTAAAATGGTCAAATCTTTGTGGAGGAAATGGGGCAATGTAAAATGTTAAGATGTATATATCTGTTGACTTTCTATTTTTCTCAATAGCTCTCTTTTGCAATGAACTTCTATAGTTTTATAAAGATACATAAATAATAATATTCACTCAAATATTTTAAATAGCTAAAACCACATACAACTTATACTTGTTATCAATACAGGAGAATTTAAATCAGAGTTTTACAGAATTGTATACAGCCACAGAAAGAAGAAATTATACATCTATGAAACAAAATATGTTTGCAATGTATTGTGGAAAGCAAGGCTCGGAGCTTTCTTCTACTAGCTTAGGCTGTGTGCGATGTCATCTGTGTCAATAGAAAAGGATTGAAAATAAACTCACAGAACCATTAGGTGGATGCATTGGTAAAAGAAGGAGTGGGAGGTTAAGGAGGAGGTTTCTCATTTTTATTCTATAGGCATCTTTCCCAGTAATGCTGTAACTTTACAATACTCCTATAATATGCTCACACAATGAAAGTATTCATGCATCATAATAACATGCTTTGAAAATTCAGTCCTTCACAGAACAGACATTGTACATTCACACACACACACACACACACACACACACACACACACACACAAGCATGAATAGGCATATATAATACAAGCTCAGCATAACATTACTGAATTCAACCCCCAGCTAAAGAATCTCAGTTTTTAAAAAATGTGCAATGCGTACCACTGTGATATACTCAAAATCAACGATGTACTCTGGCAAAACAAGGTCATGGTCAAAGACAAACCACTTGAACTGCCGGTAGCCGCAATCGCAATGTCTTTGTCCTATGATAGAATCTAGAGGGGGAAAAAAAACAAGCAAGACAAACGTTCAGAATACAGCAAACCTTTTTACTCCAGTACAGATGAAGAAGTAACAGCAAAACCTTACTACCAGTTTCCCGCAGCTATAAAACTGAGGGTGTTACAGGAATCCTCCTGTGCCCAACACGAAGGTCAGAATGATGGCAGCTTTCTCCACAGCTGGTGCTCATGTTTAGCATGCTGCCAGTGAATAAATGACCGTGGAGTTTTGATAAATGTAGCATTCTGAGACCTTTATTAAAGGTTCCTTTTTTATCATTTGAAAACTAATACCTACATACATTTGTATGAATACACTTGCACACACTCACACATAAAAACCTCCATCTGCATGGAGTCAGCATTTCATTTATACTGTATTAGGTATTAAAGCAATATTGAGATGGTGTAATGTATCCAGGAAGACTGTGTAGGTGACATATACATACTATGCTATTTGATATGGGTTTGATAATCCATGAAGTTTGATATCTATAGGTAATGTGTGTGTGTCTCTGTGTGTGTGTGCATAGTCTAGAACTAATTCCCCAGATACTGAAAGTTGAGTGTGTAGGTGGGTATACATACATACACACATACATACATATAACCCTCCCACAAATAATAATGAAAATTGGTGAAATAATCACACACATCTTATTGATATGAGTACCAGAAAAACCATCAGTATCCGGAGATAGGTTTTCATAGAAAAGTTTATAGGTCTTGTCAGGTGGCGTTTAGATCATTAGCTCTGTTATAAACTGATTGTTAAATAGACATGTTTGTACTGAGAAGTATGAAACCACACATTTTTCTTTTTGGCAGACATACTTAGCAAATGTCTCTGAGGCATGAACACCGAGTTAACCATGGGATAGTTGTCTTTACTGATGGGCTCCTGTTCACGAGCCTGAACGCTCTGGCCGAGGAAAACCTTCGCAATGAGGATGGTGCCTAAATATGAAAGCATAGACATATTTTAACAAATACGACCTTAACAAATTTCCAATGTAATCTTTGTTGAGCTCACGCATTCTGTAAATGCAGAGGCCATGACGATCTTGCTTGCTACTATATAGTACACAGCTCACAACTTGATTCAGCTAGGAGCTAGGACATATCTGTTAAATAAATGAGCTGGCCATAAAAGGAGCATCATGATTGCAGTGGACAAAGATGTAAGTGCGGTTTGGGTATGGTGGCTCACATAGTTAATCCTAGCAACCAGGAGGCAGAAGCAGGACTCTCCCAACTCAGCTGAGCTTAGCTGCATACTGAATTGCAGCTATATACAGGCCACTGGGCTATAAAATGGGAAGAAATAAACAAATAAAACTATAAAGAAAGTAGGTATAAACACAACAATTTAGCAATGCCTCTGGTGTGTATGTGTTCTCTACTTTTACCATGCAGGTTCCAGGGACTGAACTCATGTACCTGCTGAAACATCTTGTTTTCTCCTCCTCCTGAGATCTAAGGGTACTAAATACATGTCTACTGAATGGAAGGACATTTCTTTTCCCATGGATTTTTGAGATTCTTGAAATTTGCTGAATAACTAAGAATTCCTACAAGTCAATAAAAGTTGAAAAATGTCTAATCATTACATATACATAAATGATTTTTTCAATATTGTTTTTATGTATGTGTGTATGTATGTGTCTATGTGTGGGTTTGTACATGAGTGCAGCATCTGTTCCAGAAGAGGGTGTTGGATTACATACAATGAGTTACAAGGTGGTTATGAACCACCCAGTGTGGATGCCGGATCTAAGTTCTGGCAGAACAGCCACTAAGCCATCTCTCCAGCCCGTTTCTTTGTTTTCACCAAACACAGGATATAAAATGTAAATCAGGAGAGGCTGCTTTAGAAAATGCATTTTTGGAATATTAAGTCACAGTGAAGATGAGGCTTTTCTAATAATGGGAACGAGAAAGAATGATTTCAAAGTATCAGAGTTTATTTCAAGTAAAGAGTCCTTGAGTTAGCCATCAGCTGGATTTTCTGATGACTTTGATCTACTCAAAGGACTGTAAATCATGCACAGTTTACAGTTTGTAGTGAATTCCAGTGGAACTGTGCTCTGGGACCTGGGATGCTCTTCTCAAAGACTCAGGAAGTGCATGAGTGCTGCTGTACCAGCGCTTAGACCCAAGGCTTCAGGCATACCAGGCAGGCATTCTACTCCCGTGCTACGCATCCTATCACAGCAGGTGCCCCTGCCTGAGCACAAAGCAAAGTTCTGCCTATCCAATGCTCAGTCAGTTTGGTGACTGAGGGATGAAAGAATAGGTGGGGGCCACTGGCAGTGGCACCAGGAATTGTCCCTACTGCTTGTACTGACTGTTGGGAACCATTCTCTTTGGATGGATACCTTGCTCGGGCTGGATATAATGGGGAGGGCCTTGGTCCTTCTTCAGACCCCTTCCTCTGGGGAGTGATGGGGGAGCGCAAGAGAAGGCATGACAAGCGGGCCTTTTCTCCCAGCCTGTAAGTAAACTCTCCCGTACGTGTCTTACAACTTGGTTCTTTTACTTTTTTTTTTTAATATTTATTTATTTATTATGTATATAATATTCTGTCTGTGTGTATGCCTGCTGGCCAGAAGAGGGCACCAGACCTCATTACAGATGGTTGTGAGCCACCATGTGGTTGCTGGGAATTGAACTCAGGACCTTTGGAAGAGCAGGCAATGCTCTTAACCTCTGAGCCATCTCTCCAGCCCCCTTGGTTCTTTTACTTACACTGTGTTGTGGGAATTCGGCAGTTTCTGTTTCTGGGACAGACCTCAGAATGAGTAACTGTTTCCTAGAAGTACTTTGACCTTGGGAATCACTGTGGTAAACAGTAATGAATCCTTGTAGAAAACAGTGACTGTTTCCCATGATTTGTAGAATTATTGGGCTGGAGATATGACTCAGTGGTTAAGAGCACTGCCTGCTCTTGGTTCAATTCCTGAGTTCAATTCCCAGCAGTCACATAGTGGCTCACAACCATCTGTAATGAGATCTGGTGCCCTCTTGAGGAAGAGACCTGGTCAGTAGTCTTCATCCACTTAGACCATGAAACCCAATATGGACAAAGTCAACAGAACCACCATATATGTATGGGCTTCCCATGCATGCTTCAGCATTGCCAGGGCATAAATTTCTTTTTTCCGTTTTTTGCTGAAGGAGCACTACCTCTGGCACACCCGAGGCTCCTGTATTATTGTATATTGCACGCGATACCTAGTAAAGGGCTAGTGTCACGGGGGCATGTGACATTTTCTTTAGTGAGACATATAGATTAGATTAGGGACCTTGGTATGAGGAAATACTTTACCCTGAAACAACCTTGTGTAATAATCAATAACTATGCCTCTGTACTACTGTTCAGGGTTCAGTCCGTCAGAGAGTCTGGGCCTGCTTGCTGCCACAAAGGCCTTAAATTTCATCTTGGAGTGCGTTCTTTCTTCAACCACACCACGCCACATGGTGCACCGTGACAGCACTGACTGCAAGGATAGTGTTTAGCAACCTAATACATCATCATGCAGCTTGCCTCCCATCGAGCAGCGGCTAATCCACACGCCTCACAACTTGTCTCCTGCTGATGGTAAATCAATCAGGTTTTCTTACCACCACCTTAGTGCGATGACTCAGATCAATGAAGTCCAACCTTCCTGACAATTTTATCTGATTACCTCACATACACACGCCAATTCCTTTCTCTTTCCTGTGGAGTTGGTGTGAAGAAATACATGTATATGCTTTTGAGTTCATTCTTATGATGCAACACAATATGAACAAACACCGCCTCTGAAAGGCTTTTGGAAGTTGAATGAGATCTCTGAGTGATGCAGACTCTTGTCTTCCTCAGTGTCAGCGGATCATTATTTACACAGCGGACACTGAGCGTTAGCTGACAGCGCAGCTAGCCTGCGAGAAGCGTGCTGCTGCTATGTTGGGGAGAATAACAGAACAATTTGAACAGAATCTCTCGGATAAAATCAAGAACGAAGATGACCCGGAAGAGATTGAGGAAGTGAGGGACTCGCGACTTCAGAAGCACTGTATGTATTACCGTATCTGAGGAGGTCATACTCTGCTGGATTTTTCATCTCTTCCTTAAACTTCTGCTGGAGGAACTCAATTCGGGGACACTCGCACATACTGAGGCTGTTCACAAGGGTAACGGCTTCTCTCCTGAGAGGGGGCTATGAAGGGAGAAACAAATCTGAGGACTTTCTTCTACTTTTCTTCTTTTAAAACAAATTGACAACATGTCTACTTCAATGTAGATGGCTTATTTTACATTTCTGTGTCTGCCAAAGCAATCTGCAAGAAAGAGATAACCTCCAGGTGCAGCTTCATTATGCAAATTAATTTAAACATTCAAATTTTGCATGCAAATAGCTCTATAAAGAAGTGATAAGGAAAAAAATTGGTCCTGGAAAACTAGCCAAGTTAAGAGAACCCATAATGCTCTGTGGAACAGGGGTCAACAGCTTTCAACAAGGACTTGTGGGAAATTCTAGCTAACTCCAAAAAGAAGGGCCCATGGGGGTGAGGTACTATAGCCACAAAGGATCCCATTCGTCTCTGTGTATGCCACACAGTCTCCGTTACTTTCCAGAAACAAAACATTTCTAATTGTGCACAAACATCTTAGCTTTTGTTGTGACAAACTTCGCTTCTTCTAAATTGTATCAGGAATAAGTACAGAGCACTCTAAAAAGCAAACAGAATCACTGTTCTGAATAAGAAACTAGAGCTATAAGAGACCATATGAGTATCCAGAGATGGGCAGAGAAATTGGCAGAATCACCATCTGAACTCAGATCCATTTGCTCTTCTTATGACCTCAGAGTTTTAAATTTATCATTAGTTTTTGAGAAATAACCAAATTGTTTGGAATTATGTCTTTTCTGAAATCTCTCTCTCTCTCTCTCTCTCTCTCTCTCTCACACACACACACACACACACACGTTTCTTTTTCCTTTTTGTCTAATGGAAACCCAAAGCTACCCAAAGACGTAAAGTGTGGCTCCTGGGACTAAAAATTCCACAGTTCAGCAAATGCTCTTCTCTCCCTGCAGTGAACATCCCTACCTGCTCAGTTATGGTCTCTGTGCACAGCAGTGGGAAGTCACACTGCAACCTTGGCCCTCAGGGAACAGAGAGAAGACAGGAACTATGAGCGATTACTAAACATATACATCAAGATACATCAAACAAGACACCCTTCTTGAATGAGTAGAAAGCAGTAATGGATGCAGCTTGGGCAAAGGAAAATTATTTAAAAGGAGAAAATACATTAAGGTACATCATACATAGGAGTTATGACCATCATCCACTCATTCTCTGGATTTTTACTGAGAACTTAGTCTATAAACATGGCCCTTGCCTTTAGGCGCTCGTAGAGAAAGGTTTACAAATAATGACATTTCAACATGATGAAAGTCTTGCAACAACGATTCTCAAGTGATTGCTACTTAATGAAACCAGTGCTTAGCAATGTGGAACACTGTCGAATATTTAAGACGAACTAGTGTGTGTAAATCTACATGTGAAGTCTGAGGAGCTGTTGGGTTGTATACAGTTTGCCACCCCCCTCCACTTTCTTGAGACTCACCCTATTGCCTCTTGAAGCTAGCTAAGCAAGTGCTCTGACACAGGACTCAAATCTCAGGACTCCTTTGATTTCTTTTATTTTGAGACAAGGTCTCAGGTAGTTGTCCAGAGTGGCTTTGAATTTGCTCTGAAACCAAGGTAGGTCTTGAAACCACAATCCTCCTGTCTCAGATTCGCAGGCAGCTGGAATGGCAGGCCGGGCTGCTCTTTTTTTGTATAGTTCTTCATTTTAGTTGACTTTTAAAAAATTAACTTGCAAACTAAGAAAGAGTGCTCCCACTTCTTGAGAATCAGGGAAAGCTATGAAGAGAACACCCTCAGCTGAGTCTCAAAGGATAAGAAAGATTGGCCCAGGAAATGAATATTCATTATTTTAGCAGAAAGGAAATCGGTGTTGTGTTGTGTTTAAGAGACTCTCAAGTATAGTACACACTTCATTTGGCCACCACTGGATCTGCTGAAAGGGAGGAGGACTGAAGCCGCGTCTGCTTCTGGAATCCCGCCCTCTGCTGTATAAAACACAACCAACCTAGGACAGACTCTTGTCTAGACTACTTATCAGAGCCTGCTTCCCAACGTAGAACCCAAGTGTTTATCTGTATTCACTTAAACTCGGATGGAGGCAGGGAAAGGTCACGCAGGGTCTACTGAGTCCAGGAAACCCACCTTCCCCTAGTTTAAGAACCTGGTGCCCAGAGATGGCAATTGGAAAGAACCTAGTATCTTAGATGAGGTGACCGATAGTGAAACTCAGGCCCAGCATGGCTCCAGCCACCCCATGGGGACAGTGGAGCCACTGGGTACCACATAAAGACAGTTCTCCCATTCCTTAGTTCTTCCCGAGGTGATGGCATTTGGAGAGAGAAGATTGTAAACTTTAATCTCATAGTATTCCCATGTGACAAAAAGACAAGAGACAAAAAGAAAATGATAGTCAAATGACAAAAAGTTAGAAGGATAAGTCTGGAGAGAAGGCTCAGTGGTCAAGAGCAAGTTGCCTAGCATCCGCATGGTAGCTCAAAACTGCCTGGAACTTCAACCTCTGAGGGCACCTGAATGCACATAGTGCACATATACACACTTAAGTTAGGAGAGAAGGAGTATAGTACGATTCTCTTAGTTAGGGTTACTGCAGCGACGATGAAACACCAGGGCCTAAAGTGAGTCGGGGAGGAGAGGGTTTATCCGACTTACACTTCTACATCACTGTTCATCACTGAAGGAAGTCAGGACAGGAACTCAATCAGGGAGAGGAACTCGGAGGCAGGAGCTGATGCAGAGGCCACGGAGGGTGCTGCTTACTGGTTTGCCCACGGCCTGCTTAGCCTGCTTTCTTATAGAACACAGGACCACCAGCCCAGGGATGGCACCACTCACAATGGGCTGGACCCTCCCCCATCAATCACTAATGAAGAAAATGTCCTACAGGCTTGCCTACAGTCTCATTTTCTGGCAGTATTTTCTTAACTGAGGTTCCCTCCTCTCAGCTGACTTTAGCTTGTGTTGAGCTGGCATGAAACTAGCCAGCACAATCATGGAAGCCAAAGGAGAGCTTGAAAAAGGAGGCAGAGAGAGGAACTGATGTGTCTCGTTGTCCAGATAATAATGGCAAAATATCAGAAACTTTCTGTGTACTAAGGAAATTTCATGTAAACCTCAGTTACACTGTTTGATTGAATATATCCAAAATACTGTCATTTTGACATGTAAACAACCCAAGAAACGACAGCCGTTAGGAAAGCTGGAGTTTACGCTTCCAGCACATGGGTTTAGAGGGGCCGCTCCAGTGCTCAGTGTTCACAGGAGGGTGGGGCTGCCCCGGTTAGCAGAGCAGCACAGACAGCTGTTGGGAGAATTAAAGGAGAGGCAGGGGATGAACCCTTCAGCACAGTGTCTGGAGGGCAGTGAGCTCACGGAGGGTGTGAGCTTCGTCTCACCCACCTTCTGTGCCCATAACAGCCCAGAGTTCTCCAGAGTGACTGTGAGCATTCACGCTGCCTTCTAAGACCCTAAACCCCTCACTTCTTGTTTCCTTTCAAGAAAGTACCACGAGGACACTCACTATCCTGCCAGAGTCACCGACAGCTGTGGCCTGGGTTGTCACAGCAGCTCTCTAAGTCAGTGTCCTGCCATCTGCTCCTGCTCCCTCTAATCCACTCCCCAGAGTCCTCCCCAGCTCGTGCGTGCGTGCGTGTGTGTTCTGTATGTGAAGGACAAGGTAGGATCTATTTTCACTTGCCAGCTTGGCTAGATCCAGCAAACTCCTGGAACTCTCCTGTCTCCCCAGCTCTGGGTTTACAGGCATTTGCCACCATTCCCAGGGTTTACTTGGGTGCAGGAAATGGAATTCAGGACCTTGCATAACAAAGACTTTACCAATCCAACTGTCTCCCCAATTCCAGAAAACATTTCCATTCATTCTTTTCTTTTTTTATGGTAAAATACACACAAGATAAAACTGACTACTTTAACTGCTTCTTTTCTTTTCTTTTTGTAATCACCAAGAGCATTTGTTTATTTTCCAGACATGCAAGGGGTCAACCATTCAGAAAATTGACAAATGGTGATGCCAAGAGAAGCTCACAGGCTCCTTTTAAGCAAGCCTAGGGGAATCCCAGGAAGGAGAGGTTAGTCTGGAGGCTGATTGGTGGGTTTAAATGCATTTTAACTGTTTCTTAAACACAGAATTCAGTGGCATTGGGTATTTACATACTGTGACACCATCGGCCACATCATGGCCAAAACTCTTTCATTAACTTGACCTGAAATTCTGTACATAATAAACAGTCAGTCTTTGACCCTCACCTCTCCCAGGGCTTGTGATATACGTTCTTTATTTTATCTCAGGCTTTGCATAGTGTATAAGTCCCATTAACAACTTTACAAAAATACACACCACTATCGCTTTCATTTACAGGATAGAAAGAAACAGGCACAGCAAACGGGGATGCAGCTCAGTTGGCAGAGAGCCTGCCTGGCACACACAGAGCCCTACATTTGGCCCCCAGCACTGCACAGACAAGGTGTGCAGGTGCATGCCTTTCAGTCCAGCACTTGGGAAGTGGAGGTGGGAGGATCAGGAGTTCAAAGTCATCCATGGCTACATAGTGAAAAAAGAGGTAGGCAGAGGCAGGCAGAGTGGTACATCTGGAGAGGATGACATCGGGGTTCAGTACAGCAGTGTTCTCATTTGTGGGGGTCACGGGGTGAGACGGGTTGGGAAGCAATGCTCTGTGGTAGTCATCAGGATAGTGCAGGGAAGTGGGCTGGATGTGTCAGAGCCCTGGGGCCCTGCGATGAAGCAACAGCAGCAGTTAAGGTGGAGGGCAGAAAAATAAAAAGGAAAGAAACAGTGGAAGAAAAATGAAAAAAGGAACCGAGATGACAGAAAACACAGCCAAAGCCAGCTAACAGAATGCTTTCAGCATGTAGCGTTTACAGTAGTGTCAGAGATTCCTAACAGTTTTAGAGCCAATTAAATAAAGAGATTTCAAAGTCACCAGTAAAAATAAGACTCCAAGAAGAACAAAATCAAGTCAGGCAAACAGATTGATAGCGGGCTTCCTGTGCCGTCTTTTCTGTCTTTAAGACTCTGTCTACCATGTCACCAAGCTTCTACCAAAGAGGAGCAGAAGCTTGTTGTTGATAGGATGCAGGGATGGGGAGACATGTTGTTCGGGTGGCAGATCTCACTCTCTCGCAAGATTATTCAGAGACTGGACACTACCTTATTTGTCTCGCTCTCCTGGAACCCCTTTTCAAGGATTTGGAGCAGGTGCTTTTTCTTCACTGCCATTTCGGGATCAAAGACATAAAAGAGACATTCCAGCATCTTCCGATAGCTCCTCAGGAACAGTGGAGACAGACAAAGGGTGAGAGCTGATTTCAAGCAAGCTTAACCATGAGCAAGTTAACCGTAACCCATGGTGGGAGATTCCTGTTTGCAGTGCCCCGCTCTACTCTCAAAAAACAGGTCCAGTGTGGACAAACACAAAGTTGTCTCAGTCATGGGAGATGTAGGACCAGAATAAATTTACTGGCAGGGTGGGCTTTCATATGGTTAACTTTTAAACCAGGATATTCATATTCTCTCACCTCCCCCAAAGAAAACAAAGATGGGCCTTTTACAGCCACTCAGCACAGAATGAATTCTTACTCCAAATCATGTATATCTTCATGATCCAAAAACCTTTGGAATTTCTCTTCGAACTTCAGTCTCAGAATACGGTTGTTAACTTTAATGACACGCTTGACCTTCACGCCTGTGATGCCATATGCTCTGAAGTCCCAGGTACAGAAACGTGAGAGAATTAGTTCATAGCAGGAATTAAACCTATGTGGGGACACAAAACACACACACACACATACACAACAGAAGAAGCTGAAGGACACAAAGCAGGTGCGAAAAAAGTCACAGCTCCTATTTAGTGATTGTTGCGCTAGCCATACGTCATCAGATCACAGTAACTATGTTTTTTGTTCCAATTGTATAGTTACCCAGTAAAAGATGGTAAAGCTTGAAACACAGTAAAAGGTTTCTTTTTATTATCTATTGTCTAGTTTTTCCACTTAAAGGCTATGTTGATCAAATCCTCATTCCCTTGTAAGCCTGTTTGGTTGGCTTCAGCGTGACCTCATCTTCCTGGCTGCCTTCCTACTGACTATGCTGTCATAGTATTTTTTTCCTGGCTCTCTGAAATGATTATTTTTTAAAAAATTTTCATTTATTTTACATTTTAATGGTGCCAAGGATTGAACCTAGGGCCTTCCGCATGCAGGCAAGCCCTTTGCCACCGAGTTACAAGCCCCCATCAGATCTGGGAAGATTGTATTTCCCCAGGAACCAGTATATGGCCCTCTTGTTTCCTCTCTCCTTAGGTGATTTCATCTGGTGTGTATGTACATATGTATGTATGTATGTAGATATATGCAAATATTCATGTCTACCCAAACTTAGCTGTAATACCCAGATTTGAATATTCAGCTATTGTCTAAAATGCCCACTTGAGTATGTGAAAAGCCGTTCAAAGACGACTCATTGAGTAAGCATCTGGCCCCACCCTATGGCTAAGACTGCAGGAGTGACTGTCTCCGCTCCTCCTCACTCTCCCTCATCTCCTCCTTCAGCATGCCTGCCACCATGTCTCAAATGCGTGCTGAATCAGATCCTGGATACCATCACCACTGGTGTTGGCCTCGTTGAAAGCATCATTGTATCTGGGGCTATTACAAGAACTTTCTAATTAAGTTAGGACACGAAGGGAAAAGGCAGGACTCTGGTTTCTCTCCTAAGGCAGAGAATAAATACGTAGAGCCATAAGTTCTAAACTGATAAAGGCTTAAAAGAGAAGCCTTTGGTGAGGAGTGGAGAGAGCATCTTCCTGAAGTCTTAGGGAAGATCTTCCTGGAAGGAATGCCACCTGAGAGCCAGAGGAGGAAGATTGGCAGTTTGGTGGACTCGAGAACAAGGAAGGATCTGCTCAGCGACTGGTCGGCTCTCTGCTGCCCTCATCTGGCCATTCTTAAAGAATTACAATTTTGTCTTAAAATTGTACAGCATGGAGATTGAGATTAAAAAATAGGATCATGGGATTTTATAGGGGATCCGTTTGCCCCATATTCATTTGAATGTGCCTGAGAGCTGAAGCCGCAGAGGGAAGCTTCCTCGCGGCTGGTTTGTGAGCCCAATATCGGAACTCATAGCTTAGAGAACCCGACTTTCTCACCGCTAGAACCTTAATCAGCGCAGGCAAGGGCCACCGGCCACTCTTCTCGTAGTGAAAAACCGAATTTGCCAAGTCTAGTTAATCCGGTGGGAGCACTGACGGTTCAGTGGTGGAAACCCTGCCGCCCAGCTCTAGGCAATGTGAAAATCTAGCGCTACTCAGGCACTTCCTGTTAAGGAGAGATCCCCGAATTTAAAAATATTGGTGAAAGAGGAGCCAATGTTTAAATAAAACAGCCAGAAATGAGGCACCTGGCTATTTAAAGCTCTTTAGTTGTGATTTATTTTAAAAAATCATACGTAAGAGAGCAGACTTGAGTGACCAGGCATGTGGAATGCTTAAAGCAACCAACCGGCCTGGAAATTCTGCCAATATACATTTGATTACCTCCTTAAGGGGGGTCAAATTTATTCTTATTAAATTCAAATTAATGCTTTGTAGATACTTATTAAAAGCCACCAAAACTATCCAACTTTCTATCAGGCTGACATAGTAGCAGAAATGGTATTTTAGTGATTTCTTTTTCTTTCTTTTTTTTTCTTTTTTAATTTTTCGAGTCAGGGCTTCTCTGTGTAACAGTCCTAGCTATCCTGGAGCTCACTCTGAAGACCAGGATGGCCTCGAGCTCACAGAAATCCATCTGCTTTTGCCTTCTATGTGCTGGGATTAAAGGCGTGTACCACCAATGCCTGGCTGTGATTTTTTCCTTAATTTTTTTTAACTAACTGTCCTGTTTTGTTAAGAGGTTAAACAGAAGCAGAAATACACTATTATCTCTAATAAAGATTCTATTGTTTATCATTCCTTGGCAAACTGAATGAATATGAATGAAAGACTCCGTCTTACAACCTCCACCCAGCACCTGGAGTTTGTGCATCTGAACAGCCAGGGCCTTGTCTACAAGGGAAGTGGCAGGCCAACTTTTATGGCCTTGTACGTAAGAACCACGTATTGTGATTAAATAAAGATAAGTGCAGGACAGATTCACTGATATAAAAGATTCATTGACGTGGAAGAATGTGCTTTAAAAGGCCCCTTTCTCCTTGGGGAGAGCTCCTTACACTTCTCCACCCCAGGATCCAGACTTCCACTCTCAAGGGTAAATGACCTCTCCTGAAAGCAGCCCCTGGTCTCCAGGCTGCCACATGTTACAATCACACGTGTTTATAAAAGTTAACAAGAACGCGGCATTGTGCTCCAAAAAAATAAGACTCTGCCTTGCTGCTGATGTCGAACAGCACTGCACTCTAGGGAGATGTGCGTGTGCCCATCTTGTAGTTCCACATGACAGCTGGTTCTCCAATACCCAGGTCTCCAATACAGTTCTAGGGCAACCTTTGGTTGTGTTGAAGGCTTCTAGGTTTGAGAAAGTGACTTCAGAAAGGTGAAACTCCTAACTAATAATATTCTTCTTTAAGGCTTTGTCTTTAAGGGTTATTTCTAATCTATCCTCTAGTTGAGACAACATATCAACTTGCTTTTCTCGGGGTCAGGAAAGCCACAGTTCTGAGGGATGTATGCCTGGGCTCTGCTTCTATCTCAGGTGATCCTCTTCAACTTTGTGTGGGATCTTCACTCAGTATTGGGAGCACAAAGGTCCTTGCACCCACAGATCATTGGGAAACCAGGAATGTTAAGCATGCAGGAGTCTCTATTCAAAGAGAAGGTGTATAACCAGTTCTCCCACCCAGAAGGCTGGGAATTGAAAGTGATTAACAGTCTAGGTGATCTGTGTTATCTGAAGGGCCAGGACAGGCCAGATGATCCTTACACTATCTGTATAGCCAGGGCCTCCCCCAAGTTCCCACAACCAAGACTGAAGATGACTGAGGGCCAAAATGACCTCGGTGCTATCCTTATGACCAAGATCATGGAGACCCTTTTCTATTCCCGGAACCCTTCTTCTTGGAAGAAATGACATGTACTTTTAATTAGGTTTTGATGGAATTATGTCTCCTTGTGCATCAGAGGTTGTATTACATCAGGAAGCTTTTTTTTCTTTCCAAACTGTACTGTGTTTAAATATGTTACAATAAATCAGACTCTAGCCCGGCTGACTAAGTCATTCCTACCTCACCTGGATTGTTTCCCTGCTGGCTATGATACTTGCAGGGACCCCCACAACCTGAGGTCTGGCTTTGTCTGCCTTCTCCCGACACACAGTGACCACATGCTCACTGACTTCTTAGCTCCCAGCCATGGCTTCCACTTTGACTACAGGCCTGCAGGACAGTCATGAGACAGCCTCCCATGGTGGTAACCTCCTGTTGCCAATTCTGCTGCAGCTTTTTGTTGTTTTCAGCAACTAGTCAGAACCCAGGGTTATATCCACCCAGCAATTCTATAAATTCATGATGATATAGTTCCACAACGGACCATAACTTTTTTCTTAAAATTTCTGTAAACTTCCCATAAACTGTTTTCTACTGTCTTACTAAGAAAAATGCACACAGAGTAACACTGTTGAGGTGTCCAGAGTTTGGCTCATTAAAATAAAGCAATTGAACAAGTGTACAGATGGGAAACATGGAATAGCAAATTTTCAACAAACAAATATTTTGATAAAAACTGTTTTGAAATGAGACACTCTATAAGTTGATCATCAGGCTAGGATCCTAGGTCCAATTATTTTTAAAGCTATACTTAAAGTTCAGATTTACCAGTCATCAGCTTGGGTGCCTTCTTCAAAGTGGATATTCCCCACAGTCTCCAGTTCGGTTAGCAAAAACGGGGTCAATAAGCCATGGCTCTTCTTCTTTTGTCTTACTTCAATATGGTAAATTGCTTCAATTCTGCCAGAGACAAAATGCAATGCAGATATCCATATGATATGAAAACTCACCGCATTAATGTACAGCAGTTTGTTCCTGTACCATAACATGTATTCAGTTCTCAGTTCTTCATGTAGTGCCACATGTATTCACTTTGTTTACGGGCTGTAACATGTATCCAGTTCATTTATGTAATGCAACATGTATTTTAATATCAGTTACTTTTTATGTTCATGAATGAGTAAGGTTAATGTCAGCAGTTAAACAAAGAACAAGATATTCTATTTCTGGCAGTGAAAATCACCTCAGATTTTGTTACTCTCACTCAGAGTAGGAACTAAGAACAGGACTGGCAAATCCTAGGCAAGCCATTTTGTATCCTAATACCACAATATCCTCAGTCATGTCAATACTAACAGACCTTATGTCTAAATGGCTAGTCTCAGGGTCACTTGGCGTGGAGAAGCCCCCTACCTCCAAATGTCGCAATCCTGTTGTTAATATCATTACAGGGCCCAATCAACTTATTTACTCAGTGTCCCAGTGAACGAGAGAGCAGTTGAACCAAGCAAGGGCTATAGGTGTGCCTTGCTGGATCTGGTCTGCTTGCTGAGTTTCTGAACTAAGCAGAGCTGTCTTTCAGTTTGCAGACAGAAGCAGACAATGGCACCAAGCTGGGAGGAGGATGCTCACTGTGCTGAACTGAAAACGGCCTCAGCCAGAGCCCAGTGTTGAATGAGTGGGTGCCCTGGGCACCGAGTGTCGACACAGCTCATGTTTGGTTGTCTCCCCTTTCTCGAGGGAACTGAGCTCAACTCTCGGCCCCCAGATAGTTATTCTTTCATGTTTTCGTCCTGAAGGAGCAGACAGTTCAGCAAACGTACTCATTTAGTTTCTTCTTCCAGAATGCGACCCTTTCATCCAGGGCGCTCAGTTTGGTGAGGATCTTCTGCTGCCGACCCAAATCTTGTGCCACAGTCTCACTGGTCCTGGGTGTCTCAGCCTCTGGTGCATCATCATTTTGTGCGTTACCAGGCCCCTTGAGTTCAGCTAATTCCCGTTCTAACTGTTGAAAACAACGCACCAGAGAGCAAGTTAAAAATAAAACATTACTGAGGCAAAGCTCCATTCAGATAGACTTTTTTTATTTTTTTTGTGGTTAGATGTATTAGTCAGCATAGATGGTCAAAGTGGAAATGTGGGTGATAGGTGGATGAGGCTTTATAAAAGTCAAAGGGTGACTTCGACCTTGGGGCAAGTTCATCTACAGAACATGCGATGGTTTGAAAGAGGAGACTTGGGAGTCTCTTAACTGAAAGCAAGCACATTAAAGCCAAAGGGAAGTTAGAGCCCGTGATGGATTGGGTGTGAATACAACCTTAAACTTCAAAACATACTTATTTTTCAACGTTTTTTCAACTATGTGTGGAGAGATATAAACCACAGAAAACACACAAAGGGGAGATAAAGTTTGCCTTTTGTTTTAGTATCTGACAAGCAAAAAAACCACACTTTGTATCAGATTTTAATATTTTGGAGTTTGTCGTCGATAGTAGGCTTTTTAGTATTAATTGAGATATTTAAAATATTGCTTTGAATATTATTTATCTTGATTACTTAGCCTTTGAATCACCCCTGAAAAGTTTGGGTCAAAGGCAAATAAAACTCTTGTAGGATTTAAAGATAAACTATAATACACAAAGTTTATAACAAGAAATCTACCAGTTGGCTATATCTTTGCTTAAATAGCTATAACGGGCTGCTAAAATAAGTTACATATTTAAAAAATCTGTGCAGTTTATATAACATACGTTCGTTTTCTTGCTTGCGGATTTTAGTTAATATA
Organism: Chionomys nivalis; assembly: GCF_950005125.1. Taxonomy (NCBI): domain Eukaryota; kingdom Metazoa; phylum Chordata; class Mammalia; order Rodentia; family Cricetidae; genus Chionomys; species Chionomys nivalis. The sequence goes on from NC_080095.1 coordinate 51,811,952, forward strand.
GCTGAATACTCTTGAACTGAAATTTGAAGTGAACTCAACTTTGGACATATTTTAGATATTTTGATAGGGGTGCTCAGCTGGTAGAGTTCATGTAAATATTCCAAAATGTGAAAAATGGCAAACTTGATCTTCAGTATTCTCTCTCTCTCTCTCTCTCTCTCTCTCTCTCTCTCTCTCTCTCTCACACACACACACACACACACAGAGGGTGGAAGATGGGGGGGGCTTCAGAATTTACTATTTTGTCTGATAATTTTCCTATTATTAATAGTAGCCACTAGAATTTTACATGATTAAATCTTACATTTTTTTTTGCAAAGTTTAATAATTTTATTCGTTCTTCTGGAAGCTTCTGCAACTTGCACTTTTTGTCATTCAGTTTCTCAAGCTCTTCATTCAGATGTCTCTGAACAGTTTTTATTCGCATGTTATAATACATTATTTTCTTCATTGCTGTGGTCTGAAGGCAAGAGAGTAAATAGTGTAGGCTATGATAAAACAAATTACAGGTAGCTGTGCTGGCTAGGTTCATGTCAACTTGACATAAGTTAGAGTCATTTTGGAAGAGGGAACTTCAACTGAGAAAATCCCCTGCCAGGTTAACCTATGACAAGTTTTATTGATCGATGATTAACATGGGAGGGCCCAGCTCACTGTGCGCAGTGGTCCCGGGTCCATAAGGAAGTAGCAGAGCAAGCCATGAGGAGCAAGCCAGTAAGCAGTGCTCTTCTATCAACTCCAGCCTCCAGGCTCCTGCCTTGAGTTCCAGCCCTGACTTCTCTGGATGATGGATAAGTAGGCTGAAATAAACTCCTCCTTGGGAGCTTTGGACCACAGCAATAGAAACCCAAGACATCGCTATCAGTGGTACTGTATGAGCATTACAGGCTCTTGATAAATTCGGAAGTTGGCTTGCTCCATTAGAAATGCTGACGATGACAGCAAATGCGATGATGCTCACAGGAGTTAACTTAATACATAAGACATAAAATCTCAACAAGCATCTTGGTGTTTAATATGTGAATATGTGGAATATTCACATCTATTTCCAGAATTTCCAAGAAAGAAATTGCAGACATAATTTAATTTATAAAACAGTGTACTTAGCTAATAGGACATGGGACTGGAGCAAATATTAAACCAATATTCCTAGTTTATTTATTCAGGAAAAGCAAGCAAATTAAAAGGGGTTAAAAGCAAATGCAAACTTGAGTAAAATTCACTTTTTAAAAAACCTGACAAAAAAAGATTTACTGCCCCCCCCCCCACGGTCTGCAAAAACGGTGCTCTAGCTGAACTATCTTCGGACTGAGTAGATTATTAAATTATCACTTTAATGCAATTATCTCAAACTTTACATTTCATGCCAGTATACCATTCAGTTACTAATCAGCTAACAATGACAAATTGATTAAATAGCCCATTATGGACTATACAAACTAAATGATGCCTGAGAATTAGATTAGTCAAAAAGAACTGACCAGACAATCTACCTAAGAGGATCAGTTCAGTGAGAGCTTCCCTCTTGCAAAATAAGGTGGAGAACCATAAAGCAAAACACTTGACATCCACCTTTCGCCTCCGTATGAGCACATACAGGTGAGTACACCCACACATACACCTCACTACTCTCTCTCTCTCTGTCTCACTCTCTCTCTCTCTTTCTCTCTCTCTCTCTTTCATACATACACACACATCTTAATAAAGAAAGGAAGGAAGGAAGGAAGGAAGGAAGGAAGGAAGGAAGGAAAGAAAGAAAGAAAGAAAGAAAGAAAGAAAGAAAGAAAGAAAAGACAATTGGGAAATGATGTTTCTTGCTATTTTGAACATTTGGAGTAAGTGGAAAAGCCAAAACAAATATACTTGAGTCATCAAGGATTTCAAATAAATTTTTAAATTTAAAACAGCATCATGTGTTGAGGAGTAAGTAGTTTATTTTGCCAGATAAAATAGCAGATGCTAAGTTAAATTTCAAATAAGCAACGAGGTATTGTTGTACTTATTGAGTTACACCAAGACATTTTTCTACTGTTTGTATGAAATTCAAATTTAACTTACTTAGATTTCTTCCATGCGGGGAAAAAGTTAAAAATACTATATTTAATTTGTTCTAAAATAATTTTAATAATCATGTATCAAAAATTCTATTTCCAACAGACACGTGTTTTCCATTTTTAGTACGACCGCTGTATTCCATCTGTGTACTTTCAGGAGAAAATTCTGCTCTTGGGGCAAGAGCAGACAGGACATCAGAACTGACTGCACAGTACGACCAACCGTGTATGAGGACCCAGGCAGAGAAAAGCCATTAGCCAGGTGTCCTTGCGTCCCAGATACCTGACTGTGAACACACTTACGTCGGCTAGTTCCTTGATTTGCTTTGCAGATACATCGAAGGTGTCGAGTCGTTGAAGAGAAGGCAAGTGATACAACACGTGGACGGAGTAATTGCACAGCTGACACACTGGGTTAGTTTTATACTGAGGATCATTCAGAGATAAGTCCTTTAAGAGAGGCAGCCTGGTCAAGTTAGTAAGGTCCTAAAACAGCAGTGAAAATGTTCAATCAGTTATGAATACTCACGCTGGAAGGAGGTTTTTTAGCACACAAAATCAGCCACAATCTCATGCAACGCATTCTAATTGGACACCTACATATGCCTGTTAAGTGACTTAGATGGCCAGTGAAAAAAGAAGCTAAACTCCAGAAGAAAAGATCAGTGTTTCCTGTAGATGGCGAGCTACACAGCTACGCAGTTTCTGTATACCAGCCGCTGCTCCAAGCCAAAAAACACGAACTCTGTGATTCCCTAGGGAGATCTGTGATCATATGATAATAGCGCCTTGCTGGGAGGCAGTAGCAGCTTGTGTTGTCTGTCAAACACAGTCCCCACTGGAGATCTAACTAGCCCTTTAATCGTGGCTCTTGGTGCTCTCATGTGCGCCCATTTGAGCCAAATGCCAATGCTGCCATTACTGAAACAGATCCATGATTTCTTATTTCCACGGCCTTATGAATATTCATCTCCCCCTCTTAGAATGTCCATTGCCTTGGCCCAGAAGAACCTCCTCCAATGCCTGTTAAAATGTTGCTACCCTTTCCTATTGATTAATGCCTTTGCACTTTGACTAATCAGGCAAAATTTTACTCAAATTTCTTTTTAATTTACTCATTCTGCTGCTTTGCAATACCCTTTTGTTTTTCTCTGAGTTAAAGAGTATCTATTTACATTGGGGGATTCAAAATCATTCCTTACTCCCCGTTCTCTGATATGTGCCTTCAATCTCACATTGTCAGAACTGTGTTGTGAACAAGATGAGAAAGCAAGGGAAAAGTTTGACAAGAGAGATTTAGCAAACCGTATTTCAAAGGACTCATGCAAGCTTTGCTGTCCAGAAAACAGACTGAGATTAGAGAAAAGAAAAAGGGTTGACAAGGTGGTGCAGCAGGTAAGGGCACTTACTGCCGAGTCTGACAGCCTGAGTCTGACCCCCAGGACCCACAGGGTCAAATGAGGGAACTGAATCCTCCTGAAAGTTGTTCTCTGTCTCCACGAATGTGTCATGGCACGCACGCATGCACACACAAAAATAAATAAAAGTATGGAGAGCTGTAAGAATTTGCAGACTGACAACCACAGTTGACAGTGGTCCAGGCAGTAAGACTCTGGTCACAGTCCAAATGGTCACTAACAGGATTTGCTCATGGATTGAGGGTAGGGTATGAAAAAATAATAGGAGTGAAACAGGGTTATAAAGATTTTTGCTTAATTAACTGGAAGAGTGAAAATACCATTTAGAGAATCAGAGATGTCTACAGGAAAAGAAGGTTTGGGGAGAAGACATGAATTTGAAGTTGGTCAAGTGAGGTCTGCAGTTCAGAGAAGTGGTCAGAGTAAGCAGAGGGATCAATTTAGCAGTAATTAGATTAGCTGTATTTACAGTCATAAGGCACAATGGGATTATTTATAGAAGGAATGTAGCCGGACGGTGGTGGCGCACGCCTTTAATCCCAGCACTCGGGAGGCAGAGGCAGGCGGATCTCTGGGAGTTCGAAGCCAGCCTGGTCTACAAGAGCTAGTTCCAGGACAGGCACCAAAGCTACAGAGAAACCCTGTTTTGAAAAACAAACAAACAAACAAACAAAAAAAGAATGAATGAATGTAGACATAAACGAGAAAGAGACCCCAGGGCTAAGAAGAGGCAGTCCACTTTTTCAGATGTTATTAGAGGATGAACCCCAAACGAAATGGATGTAGAAAGCCTAGGAGAAACTCAAGAGAAAGTCACATCCTACTATCTGGCTAAGCAGCTGTTTTTTGGTTCTACAAGAATCCAGTCATTATGACTACTTGGACAGATGCTTCTCAAACTCTCTAGAGCAGTGGTGCTCAACCTTCCTAATGCCAAGACCCTTTAAAACAGTTCCTCATGTTGTGGCGATCTCTAACCATAAAATTATTTCATTGCACTTCATAACTGTAATTTTGCTATTGTTATGAATCGTAATGTAAACATCTGATGTGCAGGATATCTGATATGAGACTCCCAAAGCCTTAGAGCATCAGAAAACACAAAGCTAATAACTCAATGAAATTACTCTTGAAGGAGAATTGTTTGGTGTATTTTCTGGTCTATACAGTTTGTAACTCAGGTTGATAACCAGAAACCAGTCATTTAGTTGAACACACCTTAAAAGAAGTAATTTGGTTTCCAGAAAGGTTTAGTTTTTCCAGTTGGTCATTGGGATCAAGACATCGCCCTATAATTTAAAAACAAGATTAAAAAACCATTAGGGATGAAGATATAGCTCAGTGGCAGAGTGTCTGCCCTACATGCCCAAGGCCCTGAGTTCAATCCTCAACATCACAAAAACAATTAAGTTTCTCGTTCTACCTTTATTATATATCCTGGCATACTTGTGGGTTATGGATGACCATTATTTCCAGCATATTAATAGGATTCATGATACCACTGTATAATCAGCGATAGTTATTAGTGACTGGTAGTTATGCATTTGAGCCATAGTTTTCAAAATAGAGAAGTGGGGGTGGTTCGGGGAAGAGTTGCGTGCGTGTAAGTCTTATCAAAACACTTCAGGAGAGACTCTCAAAGGAGCACTCGCTGTTTTAAAGATCTTCACACCTCAATGGAAAGAACCCCATCTAAGATGTAGAAAGAAAGAGCTTGTCAATGACAGAAAGCCTAAAAGGAACAACTCTAAGCACACACTTTTAAAACGCTCTCGTCCGGATTCCAGAGGAAACAGTACGTACCAATGCTGCTTATCAGGTTTCCTGCGAGGTTGAGGTCATTTAAATTCTTCAGAGTCTCTAAGCCCTGCAAGTGTAGACAACATGCAATTTTAAAAATTACTAATTCTGACCCCCCTGGTTATTTCCTTGGGTGTTCTAACAGTAGATAACGTGTGCTTCACAGGCCCAGAGGAAAATGGGTACAATTCAGTCACCCCTGTCTCACTTTAATGGAACCTGGAGAGAATTTCAAGAAGGAACAGAAAGGAGGGGAGGGTAAGAAAAGCGGAGTGAGTGGAGAACCACCATATCCCACAACATTTTTATGATTTCAGGCAAGTCACACAGCCTCTCTAAGGATCCTGATTGAGAACCTTCACCTCCAAATGTCACCTTACTTCCCAGGCCAGTTGTGGACAATAGACAATGGCTCCTTATAAAATGCAACCTACACGCTAGTTCTTCTTTTTTGCCTCATGAAAATAAATCGTGCATGAGAGTTTTGCCTGCATGTATGTCTACTGTGTGTGCCTGGTGTCCACAGAGAGCAGTAGAGGGTGTTAGGTGCCCTGGAACTGGAGTTACAGACACTTGTGAGCTGCCATGTGGGTGTTGGGAATGGAACCCAGGTCCTCTGGAAGAATAGCCAGTGCTCTTAACCACTGAGCCATCTCTCTCCAGCCACTCCCAGTTCTTTTTGACAACAACAACTGTGCTATTTATACATATTTTGACCCTTAACACTAAATTATCTAGGACAGTGGTTTAAATGCCAGTAAACTGGCCTGACATGCGAAGTATCGAAATGACCTCACCTCAATAGTTCTTATCATATTGTGGTTCAGCCAAAGAACTTCCAATCTTATTAATTTCTCTAAATTTTGTATTTTGGAAATTTTATTGTAATATAAATATAATTTTTCCAAATTTTTACATTCTTGAAGGCCTTCAATTTTCTGTTGAAAAGGAGATTGAAGAGTGTTATTTATTTTGTCATTAACTCATCAAATAAAGTAGGTTTCTAAGTCTTTTTTCTTTTAAATACCATTTTATTGCGATATCAATACCCCCCCAAAATTAACTAAAAATTTGAAGTAAACATATAATTTCTCTGCCTAAATACAAAATATTTAATTTTCTATACTTTAAGTGTTAGTCAATGACATCAACTTTATATAAATAAAATCAGAGATATCTGATTTTATGGGCCATTCTCATTTTGCTTAAGAGCATCTTAATGCATTTTCATATTTTTTCAAAGTATATTTAACAATTACAAAGTATTTTATGAAATTCATACTAGTTTTCTTTAAAATCACCCTATGTGCAGAATGTTCACACTGAGAATTTCGCCTGTTGTGGAAAAGCTGTAGCCGACTCTCACACACGTAACTCTTCCCTGCTGCTGAACTGCTCCTCTAGGATACAATCCCTAGGCGAGGAATTTCTGAGTTAAAAGGTGTGTATGTTTCTATTGCTCATGTTGCATCTTGTATTGTTGCTTTCTTAACCATTTAGTGCCTAATTGAAACAATTTTACTTATAAATAATTCTGGCAATGATCTGATTTGATATATTCAACAAAAAATAGCATATTTATGTTTTGATTCCTTATTCCTGCTTCCACACATTTTCATCTTTGCTCATTTTTCAGTTTTGATCCATACATGTTGCACATATTTTAATGAATTATTTTTCCAAAGCCTAAGATGCATTTCGTCATTTGTCTGTTTAAACTTACCTCTATGTAGCACTCAGCAATCCAAAGTTCTTTAAGTTGTAAGCAAGTCTCCAATCCTGAAATCTCCCTTATATCCTGAGCAACAATTGTGAGACTCGATAAGTTAGGAAACAATGATAATCCAACTATTCGGGGATACCCTGAGAAAAACATCTCCAGTTTGGAAGTATCTGATCCTTCTTGTCCAACCATCTCATAAGATAAACCATTGCACAAACACTGTTCCAAAAGAAAGAATTTCAATTATTATCTGTTCTAAATAGTTAAGACATTATCTTTTGACATCAGAAACTATAAACTTCCTGTTAAACTGACACCATTCTTGTACTCCCACAAAAGAGGAGCTGGAGCACATCCATAATTTCTGTGCTTCCAAAAGTCACAGGAGAGGAGTATCCTCCCTGTCGGTTCTCAGAGCCCCGTGAAGGAGTGTCAAATGTTCTACTTAACATCCTTGCAAATATTGTTGAAAAGAAACCGGAGTTGGACTTACCAGTTCTTTAACAATTTCACTTCGATTTAAGTTTCCACTTTCAATCATCTTCCATTAAGAAACAATGGTCATAGTCATATATCTAGTAAACAAATGGGAGATTGACATTAGCCTTAGAGTCATGGTGGTACAGTGGAGTATCGCCTTAATGCATTTCCAGGTGTCCATGGAGACCTCCTTCCATCTCTAGAGTATCCATTTACAAACATTTTTACCATTCTGAACTTAATTTTGCCTCTCCACACTTCTTTCTATTTTATTTGGTCCAAATATAGTCTTCCTTCTAAACAATAAACCTTCAAAGTACTTGAAGAAGCCGTCTTTGACCTTTCCTCAAGACTCTGAGTCATCGTCGGATCGTCCCGCTTTTTTCTCATACATGGACTGTAGCTTTGATTTCTCATCAGGCTATGGTTCCCCAAGCCAAACCCACTTCTCTAATCTACAAAAGGACTCCTGGAAAGTAGATAGAGAATTCATTTGCACTGGGAAAATGAAATTAGATACCTAAGATCTAGGTGATTTCTCTATATAAGAATAGCCGGAAAGTGGTGGCACATGCCTTTAATCCCAGCACTTGGGATGCAAAGGTAAGCAGATCTCAGTGAGTTCAAGGCCAACCTGGTCTACAAAGTGAGTTCCAGAACAGCCAGAACGGTTACACAGAGAAACCCTGTCTCAAAAACAAACAAACAAGAATAGATATTAAGAAGAATTACTAAGGCTTATATGGCATGGTAATAAATACTCATTAAAACGAGTTCACTGATTTCTCTTTTGTCACAGTTGATATGAACCAATTAATATCTAAATGGCTTTAATAAAAAATTAATTAAATGTTCATAATCTTAAATATTTTCATTATGTAATGCATATACTAAAAAGTGGAGGAATCTTGTTTTTAATACAATGATATGACAAAATGTGGGAAACATTGTATAATTTCATTCACCCTAACTCCCTCCTGGAAGTGTACATCTGTACATAAATGTGTGCATATACAGCTCTGATGAAAAGGCATCCTGGCAGCCGGGAGCCAAGGAATATCACAATGTCACACCACACAATAAACCTCACACAAGAGATTTATTGGGAAGGAAAAATCCAGGAGGGTGGCTGTCTCTACTCGGGTGAGAAACAGCATCAAACAGAACAGGTTTACAGGGCTTATATAGATAGAGCTCCTTAGGAAGGGGGTGGAGCTTTCCAGGATGGAGATTGGTGGGATTTCGTGTCCAGAGATTGGACGGTTTTACTCTGTAGGATGGGGGCAGTTAGGGCAGTTAGAGTGTTCTGTGGGTGGAACCTGGCAGTTAGAGGTCTTCAGGGGAAGGGGGTCCTGGTCACTAGCATGGCTCAAGGGGCCTTACAATTATGTAAAGAGAAAAATGTGGAAATAAACATTTTAAGTCATTAGCATGAGTGTCAATGAATGCTGATGGGAATAGATTAAGATTAGAAGGTAAGATAAAGATAGAGAAAAAAAGAAGAAGAAAAAGAAAATGGTGTCTTTTTTCAAAAATATTTACTATTATAGAGTTTGAGTGTCTAATTATATTTTAATTTATTGTGCTGTTGATGCATATATGGACTGTTTCTCATTGAGGTCCAATATAAACGCTTCTCTGAGTGTTTATCATGTGGGACAAAGTTCAACATTTCTGTTGGGTTTACCCACAGGAGTAAAATGTCAGACAGCTGTTTTTATGTGCAGTGTTAATGGCTTTCACAGGCACAATCTGAAGCAAAAGAAAATGTACACCTTTGATGATCATACGCTTCTATATCAGTTCATGTGCAAATTGGAAACAAAACTCTGGTGTCAGAAACCTGAATAACAATGGTTCAGTCACAGGTGAGTAAGCAGCAGGAAGCAAAGAGGAGCTTTGGGGACACGGATAAAGGTACTGGAGAAGAATTTGTGTGCTACCTGTGCATATGTTTACGTGAATAAAGTCATACTTACATTTTAATAAGACCCTTCATTCAATCATGTTTATATCCATGTTCAGGAACTTACACAAATTAAGATTTTAGCAAAGCAGCGATTTGAATCCTATGTTTACACACCTTTGCCCCTGATTACAACTAGAAGGCCTACAGCGAGATGAGAACAGAGAAAGGAAACCCTGTGCCAGGGAAAGACCGACCACTAGGAAGACTGATAAAGGTGCTCTCAAGACGAAGCAGACATCAAATTAGGAGAAAAGTTGTTTGTACAAACCATGCCAAAATTCAAGACACCAGAAAGAGAAGTTTCAATACTCTATTTAAAAAAAAATTAAAGCTATTATGAAACTCAGAGCAGCAACTGTTGGTAAAAGGGAGCTACAGGGCATTCACAATGCAGCGGTGATTGCAGCAGCGCTCACAGCCGCATGCAGCTGTTGGTATGTGCACACAGGCTTTGTGGACTGGGGACACTGTCCCTCTATGATTAAGCTGTGGCTTGGACGAGGACTCTCCAAAGTTCAGGTGTCGGAACATAGTGTCATTAAAAGATAAGGTCTTTAAGAGCTCAAGAGGGTGTCTTCCCTCCAGAATGGGAGCTAAGGCTCTAATCACAGTCCGATGGAGGGAGTCTGGTCCCCGTTTCCTCTTCCATCTTGTGACATGTGAAGATCTCACCAGATACCCTTGAGCTTGGACTTCCCAGCACACAGAACCATAGACAACAAATGTCTATTGTTTCTGTTTGGCTCTGGATATTTTGTGATAGTAACATGAAATGGACTAAGGCACCGAGCCAAGGAGAGGAGAGACCCTAGCTAGTGCCACAGTGCAGAAAGCAACCAGAATTATCCCAGTCATTTACATAGTCACCAACATAGAATTACCCAGCCATTTACACAGTCACCAACATAGAATTATCCAGCCATTTACACAGTCACTAACTTAGAATTACCCAGCCATTTACACAGTCACTAACTTAGAATTACCCAGCCATTTACACAGTCACTAACTCATACATCAAGGACCTAAGAGGCACAAGAAAAATGGCAAGAAGGGGAAAGAGAAGCCAGCTTCTGAGATGGTGGGATTTGAGCAAAGACCTAATCACATAAGGTAAGCCATGAAGGAATTTGGATCACATGCATCCAGGCAGAGGTGAGAATATGCTTGGTATATTTGCAGGACAGGGCAATGGATGTGATGGACCACACTGAAGAAAACGGAGATTGATGGCACCTTCAGTCAGTGGAGTGTGGTAGGGTCAGCACCCCTGCTGCCTCATAGGCCCTGTCTGAGGAAGACATGGGATTTGGGGGGTCAGAGAGCCATCAGCTGTGTCGATACTGAAAAGGGCCTGGGCTCCTCCACAGAACATCAACACTGTAGGGGTGAGGTGACTCGCTCTGTGATGGCTAATACTGGTTGTTAACTTGACGGCATCTGGAGTCAACTATGATCCAAGCATCTGGGCCCACCTGTGAGGGATTCTTGTCTGGATCAGATCATTTGAGGTGGGAAGACCCACCTGGAATCTGGATCACGCCCTCTGGTAGCAGCCCACATACAAAGGCATGGAAGAAGGAAGCGGCTGCTTTTTGCCTGCTTGCCCTCACTCTCAGGGGCAAGTCCACTTACCCTGCTGCTGAGACAATGCTTTGCTTGTAATAGAATCCTACTTCCTCGGGATTCCAACACAGACTGAAGACTAGCTGAGACATCCAGGCTTGTCTCCAGTCAGAGACAACCATTTTTGGACTAGTCAGGCCACACCAACAGGCTGTAGTCATTCTAATAATTTTTCTTTACACACACACACAAACACAAACACACAGAGACACACACAAAGAGATAGTCAGACAGACAGACAGACAGACAGACACACACACACACACTAGTTCTTTCCTCTAGAGAACCCTAACTAATGTAGACTCTTAAGTCCCTGAGACCACAAGCCCAGAGTAGCCCTTTCTTCTACGTCTATAGTTGCCTTGGCCATGGAGTTTGATCATTGCAATAGAAAAGAGATGAACACAATACCTTTCTCTTTTTTATGTTTCTTGGTTAGTCTTTCACATTCATTTCTTATGACTAAGACTTAAGATTTTGTTGTGGTTGTTGCTTAGGAAACTGGTGGAGACTAAGGGCACTTGCTGTTCTCCAGAGCACCCACAGAGGGGGCTAAGAACTGCCCCTGCTTCACAGATCCCATTCCTCTGGCCTCTGTAAGGACCTGCAACCTTGCCTAATACCCACATAAATAATTAATATTAAAAATTAAATTTCAAAACAAGATTTTTAAAAGTCCAGCTGGCATTCTGATTTGATAGTACATTAAAAAAATTAACATAGAAGGGCGTTCACCTTCACAGTGTCTTCTAAAAACAAAGTCCGTCTCTGCAATAGTCCAGAGGACAACATTTTCTGGGTATGCAAGCATGTGGATTACTCGTCAACCTCACATTATTCTGTCTTCATCGCTGCCCCTATTTGGGCAAAATAATTCTATTTGAACTCAATAGTTAACTGACAAGACAAAAATTGAAAACTCCAGCTACATTTGAAGTATGAGAAGCTGTGCCCCAGTTACAGAGGGGACTGTTTGTGTGTTTCTAACTAGCTTCCTTTCCTGAGGAGGATTAAAGACGAAATCCTGGGATTCACAACAGTACTCTAATGCTCACCACCCCTTTCGAGCTTTTCCTCACTCCCTTCTTTCTTCCCCTTCACTTCCATCCCCTCTCCCTGTCTCCTCCCTATCTCCTAGCAGATGGACTTGTCCTTGTCCTCATTGTCACAGAAGACATGGCTGTCTTAGGATATACTCCCTTCCATCTCCTTTCTCCTTAAAGACACGGTCTTTCCCTTAGGTCTTTTGGCTCGGTGGAAATATTCATTTTGGGGCTGGGAGGTGGCTCAGTGGGTAAAGAGTCTGTGTCTACTGCGTGAGCATGAGGACCTGAGGCTCGATTCCCAGCACCCATGTAAAAGCCGGACATCCCATCTGGGAGTAGAGACGAGAGACCCCAAGAAGTTGTGGGGTGTGGGGGGGTGGGAGTGGGGAAGGTTTGCGGGTCAGACAATTTAGTTAAATTGGTAAGCTCCAGGTTTACCTAAAAAAATAAGGTAGAGGGCAATTGAGGAAGACACTCCGTATTAGCTGTCTCCAGGTTCTACACAGCCTTATGTGGGTGTACATATCCCTAATACAAGTGTGCATGTATTATATACAGTAAATAATTAGATGAACAAATAAATTAAATAACCTTCATTTTGTTGGAAATGAATCTTTTTCTGGGCACGGATCCACCCTTTTCTATCTCTGCTAGAGCATTGCTCTGTCGGTCCTCCATCTTTCTTTCCATAGTCTCCTTTCCTCTGTGTGTGAGTACCAGATCTGCCTATTTAGAAAAGTCCTTTCTATTGTGCCTTTTTTTTTTAAAATGAAGAGCTATTTTTGAAGCTTTCACAAGGAACTTTCTAGACCATTAGTAGCAACAATTCACTGCCTCCATGCAGTCGTCAGCCTACTGTGTTGTGAAAGAAAACACTTCAAGCCACCACAGTTTCTACTGCTAAGCAAGACCAACAACAACCTTCAAGTTGTCAAGGACAGAGGACCTGTTTTGGTTCACAACTTGACCTTGATGTGACATTGAGCCATGCTGAAAGCATTGAGCAACGTTGATGACTATTGAGGTTTTCTCCTTGGTTTCTTTCTATGCCCTCCCTCCCTCCCTCCCTCCCTCCCTCCTTCTCTGTGTGTGCACGTGCAGGTAGAAATGCTGGTGCATGCTGTAAATGTGGAGGCCAGAGGACAACCTCAGGAGCCACCCCTCTGGTGCCATCCAGCTTGAGCTTCTTTCGAGAGTGCTTCCTATGGGAGCTCACCTGTTAGGCTAGGCTAGCTGACCAGGGAGCCCCAGGACTTGGCTCGCCTCCCCAGCCCTGGAATTAAATGCAATGTTTTCTTTCCATGGCTCTGGGCTGGAACTCGGGTCCTCTTGCTTTCCCAGGAAGCACTCGACTGTCTAAACCGTCTCTCTAGCCCCCTGCTTGCTATTTTGAATTAACAGCTTCTTTCTTTGTAAAACTTTCTCGTCTTTCTTTTCCTCCTTCCTCTGCAATAAATCCAAAGTCTCTGTGGAAAACTCCATGCGCATGTGTCACACACATGGCAAATTCAGAGTGTCCCAAACTGAGCTCCTGTTTCCCAACGAATGTGCTTTTCCCCAATGAACGCTTTCTTGGGATAAAGGACACCACTGTCGCCTTTCCACCCAAGTTGGAAACCTGAGACATATCCCCCTGTCTTCCCCAGGACCCTCCTCATCAAGCCCCTTTTCATGTGCACCATAAAGTCTACCCAAGTTTTCATGATTCCTCTCCAGTCACTGTCACTGTGTCCCCTTCTCTGGATGTCCTTCCTGCTGTCACTTCCACCTTCCCCATTCCTTACACTACTGGGGCAGGCAGGCTCCTGAAGGGTTCATTTGCTTGTGCTGCTCCTCTTGGAAGGTGTTTATGGTTACCATACCAATCTCTCAAACTCCTGGTCAACTAAAATAGCAACACAATATTCCAGGACAGGTTGTCCTGGCTGTACTTCTGAATATACCTCTTCTCTCCCTGAAATGTTTTATCTCCTTGACTTTATACGCCATGCAACTTTAAGATTACACCGAGTCTTCTCCGAAGACTTGAATTTTCTTTGGTTTTATTATAAACATTCTCTTCCACGTGACTGGGTTAGGCTAGCACATGCCATGTGGCCAGCAGTGTCTGTCACATTGTATTGTGAGAACTTGTAGGCCTTTTGTCCCAGCATGCTCACCGAAGGCAGGAACTATGACCCATGGTGGATGACCAATGTAATTTACCCAGTGGTTCGAATTAACTGTCACACCACAGATCCAAATAATGTTGAACATTGTTCTGCAGGACACTTCAGAACACAGTACCAACTGTCTTGTAAAGAACTGTTTCTGTCTCCTTAGAAGAACTGGATAAGCATCTATCGAAGGAGACTATCTACAGAGCAGAAGCCCTATATGATCCAACTGTTTTCTCGCTTGAGTACAAAGGGATCAGGATCCAACTGATAGCCCATGTAAACACCCTTCTTTCTCTGGATGATCAGTATCATGTTGCAGGGAGCACCCACGTCTTCCGGTCCAGTACCCACCCGAGGTTGTGGCACACCTTTCCTTTCTTCTTTTTGCTGGGGCCTTCCTCTAAATTATTATTATTCCTTTATTATTATAACTATTATCACAATATTATTATAATCTCCATTGCACCATTACGTAGGTCCCTTGGCCTGTGTGTTGCTGGTAGATTCCTCCACGTGTTGAGTAAAGCAAACTCCCTGATCTTTCCTACAAGGGAGGGATGCCTGGAGGTCACCGGCGGACAGATACCCACCTTATTCCAGAGAGAGAGTGGATTCCGAGGCTGTCCGAGACAGATCAGAGAGCACTCCGACCTCCCAATCCCTGTGTGCAGCTGACACCACACGTTTTCCAGCCCGGGCCTGCTGTGTACTGACCGCCCACTGTGGTTGCCTAGGAAACCCGCTCTCCGCCTCCCTTGACCTCTAGGTCACGAAGGGGATGAAGAGGGCGGGGAAATCAGCTGCTCATCCTTGTCTGTATCACGTGGTGGTAACCTCCAACCAATCAACATAGGCGGGTAAGACACCCGCTCCCCCGCGCCCCAAGACCCTACCCCCATCCCTCGCTAGTGCTTCTAGGGGAAGCGGTGAGAGACCGTTGCTAGGCGCTAGACTCTACATCTTTCCCCCCTTATTTGCTTCCAACCACTGAGTGGCAGTTTGCAGACAAGCCGGTGAGGACGTGATTTAGGCATTTTCACGGTGAAAGTTTTTGACACTTGGAGTCTCGAAGATAGTATTAACTGGTCTTGATCCCCACCACGGCATGGAGTAGCGGGGTCAAAAGACCTTATCCCTCAGCTGCTGACCTCTGCCCCATCTGCCGCGCCCCTGCAGCCTCCGGAGCCTTGTAAGCCCCGGAGAGAAAGAGCAAGAACCAGGCAGACAGAGGAAAGTATGGATGCCACTCTTTTCAAAAGACCCCTTGGGTCTTCTAGTTCTCAGGCAGGTTTTCGAGAGTCTTTTGTTTGCCAAAATGCTCAGGAGGCAATAATTATTTACAAAATAGAGTAGAAATGGGGAGGGGGGCAGTAAGAGACTGACGAGAAAGCAATGAACTTAGAAAACAACCCAAATCATCCCCAGCTAGCTCTCTACGTTCTTGAGATTCGCTCTGTACACTACTAGAGTTAGCAGTGTATGTGCCTTGAAATATGGTAGTCCAAACCAGTGTGTAATACAACAAATACACTTTGTACCTTAAATACCTAGTGTGCAAAGAAGCAATAGAAACGGTTTCGTTAATGACTTTTACCTTGGTCACGCCGAAATATTTGGGGTTCACTGGGTTAAATAAAAGCTTTTTATTTTTTTAAAAAAGAAAACAAACTATCTTTTTTCATTATACATTCCAATCCAAGTTTCCATTCCCTCCCCTCCTGTCCTCCCATTTTCTCCACTTACCCTCCCCCCACACCTTTAAAAGCTTTTAATGTTGAAAATTTGACTATCAGGGCAATTTATAATTGCTTAGGCATTGGCTTATTTTGGGCAGAGAATGTCGCTGTTTGCTGTCTATTGCAAGGGTTAAACACTGTGGCCCAACTCAACTTGAGGGGAGGGTTTATTTGACAAATATGGCCAGATCACAGTACTTCGAGGGGATAGACAGGGAGGGTCTCAAGCGGGAGCAGAGGCAGGAACTGCAGGGAAATGCTGGCCCATTGCTTACAGTCCTTTGCTTGCTCACCTTGTTTGCCTATTCAGCCCAGATCCACATGCTCAGGGTGGCACTGTCCACAGTGGGCTGGGCCCTCTAGTATCAATGTCCCACAGACATGACCTCAGAACAATTTGATAGAGGCAGTTCCTCAGTTCAGAGCCCTTCATTCTATCGAATTTTGTACCAAACTCACAAAAAATAAGAAGATACCCTACAGACTTGCCTTCAGGCCAATCTGATGGAGGTGCTTTCTCAAAGTTCCCTCTTACCGGATGACTTTAAGCTTGTTTTTACAATTCATGGAGGTTTTGTTAATATTTATGATCTTTGGGTCTTCCTGCAAAATAGTGTCTGTAATGCTCTTTCCCATCACTGGATGGCCTCTTTGCTCCTCCTACTTTTAAATTGGTCTCTCAAGAAAAATTTCAGGTTTTAAATATTTCTATTTAATGACTCTAGAGTTCAACGCCTATGCCGACTTTACTATCTGTGATACCTCCGGTAAACAAACTCACAGAAAAAGTAAATTAATTTTCCTCCGTGTTTTCATTTCACTGAACATTGTTTCTCCCTGTCAGTGTCAGATTAAAATTAAACCAATTAGAACATTTGTGATTTGAAGGTAAAACTAAAATCAAGGTTTAAAAAATCTGAATTATGTTTTACTTTTATGATAGTCCTCTCTTGAGGATCTAATTGAACAAGATAACCTACACTTGGAGAAGCTGCTTTTTTTTTAAAAGAATTTAAAGACTAATTAGAAGGTGCTGTGATAGTTTCTATTTTAAAATTTTAAGGAAATTGCATTGTAAGTCAGTCAGACAAAATTATCTACTGATGCATCAAAATTTTCACTTTGGGTTTGCTAGTTAGTTTTTCCCTTCTTTCCTTCCTTCCTTCCTTCCTTCCTTCCTTCCCTCCCTCCCTCCCTCCCTCCCTCCCTCCCTCCCTCCCTCCCTCCCTCCTTCCTTCCTTCCTTCCTTCCTTCCTTTCTTTCTTCCTTCTGTCCTTCCTTTTTTACTTCCCTCCCTCCCTCCCTCCCTCCCTCCCTCCCTCCCTCCCTCCTCTTCCTCAACTTGACACAAGCTAAAGTTATCTGGCATGAGAGAACCTTAATTGAGAAAAACACCTCCATCAGATTGGCCCAAAGGCAAGTCTGTAGGGTATCTTCTTGTTAATGATTGACATGGGGGAACCCAGGCCACTGTGGGCGGCTCCACCTTGGGCAGATGGTCCTGAATTGTGTAAGAAAGCACCAAGGAAGCCATGGGGTGGGAGCCAACAAGCAGCCTTTCTCCATGGTTCTGCTTCAGCTCCTGCCTCCGGGTTCCTCCCTTGATTTCTTAACGCCTCTTCAGGGATGAAATGTGGTCTGGGGTTTGCAAGATGAAATAAACCCTTTCCCATCTAAATTGCTTTTTGGCCATGATGCTTATCAGAGCAATAGAAAGCAAACTAGAACAGGAAGAATGTAGTGTTTGGGGATGAAAATACAGAGATGATCAGAATTCATTGTTTTGAAGGATGGAAATCTGTTGTGATTTCCCTAAAGGAGAAAGTGCTAGCATACAGTTCATACTATATAAAAACAACTTAAGTGTGAGTGCATGCATGAGGAGGCCAACCCTGCCTCATTCTTCAGGAGCCGTCTATCTTGTCATCTGAGACAGGGTCTCTGGCTGGAACTATGGTGAGCTGGCTGACCAGAGAGCTACCTGCTTCCATCTCCTCCGTCTGGGATTATAGGCAGACACTACTTACCAGAGTCTTTAACCTGGGTTCCAGGTCCTCATACTTGCCCAGCAAGCACCTTGCCTACTGAGGTTCCCCCTGTACCCCCCACCCCCCGCCGCCACATCATGTGAAGAATGCTTTTTTCTTCTAGGGAAAGCTCAAGGACTCTGTCAGCAGGAACTGAATTCAGTATCCTCTACAAGTTCAGAGTAAAAACCTACGGTGACTCGTCAAATTAAAGACTCTGTCCAAAGTAAGTTTTAAAAGATTGCTTGTTTATTCCAACACTCCAGATTACAGTTCAATGCCACAGAACTGGTTTTTATTAATCTCTTCTCACTCTGGGCTTGTTTCATTATACTTTTTTGTGTGTCTGTAAAAAACAAAACAAGACAAAAAAAACCACAAAACTCTAACAACAATGAAAGTGAAATCCCTAACAGAGCTGAAAGGAGAAGTGGTCACACATCCCATCCCTAACCCAGGAGCATCTCCAGTGGACAGCCACTTGCAAATGAAAATTTAGTTTTCTCCAAGGGACTTACACTGGGGAAACAAAGTCCTTTTAAGATGAACTCAGGCATCTTTGGAGGTTCTTTGTTTCATGATATTGTCAGGGCTCCCCCCATCTTACTTTTTATTTTTATTTATTTCATTTTGCCTTACAGGTTCTTTTTGTAGATATTATGGCTTCCAATTTAGTGTTTTTATGAGATTCCTGAGTGTGTGAGTGGGTCTCTATACCTATATCTGTTTCCAGAGCCTCTTCTTGGTCTCTTTTCCTCCTGTCTAATGTGTTAGTTTTTATTTTATCTTCTTATTTTATATTTTATTATTATCCCTTAGAAGCCTGTTTGTTTTCTAATTAGGGATATAAAGGGGAAGGATCCTGATGAGAGAGGAGGTGGGAAGAAACTGGAAGGAGTAAGGGGAGGAAAACCATAATTGGTATATATTTTGTGAGGAAAAAAAATTCTATTTTCAACAAAAGGAAAATTCAAAAGAAAAATTTGAATGGTGCAATCATTCATTAATTAACATCCTTTGGATTAGCCTTTAAATTTATTTATCCAAGAGACCTATCATTAAGAAGAGAGAATGACAGTGATTTCTAATTACAACTCTGCTTCATCATCCCATCAAATGTGAGACCAGAGAATTGAAAGTCTGGAGACTTTAAGTGCTAATTTGAATTTTATATTCTTGTAGACTCTTGATCTTTATATAAATGACTGCTTTGCGGTTAATGATTTCATTAGATTGTCTGTAAAAGTTCACTATCTCATGCTTGAATTTTGCATGGCATAAAAACCCACAAATGAAGTACGATTGAAGAATTACTCAGGCAGTAGACGGAGTAATTATGCGGTACTGACAAAGTCACCCTCAGAGGCCTTCTTATTCACATCTATCAATGAATATTCAAATTCTAGGAAATGAATATATTAATGTATAATTAAAAGTTAGAAGCTGTTCTAGACAAACTTTTAATTAGGTCAACGTAATTCTCTTTCTGAGGTTTCTATCTAGAAGAGTTAGCCTTTGGCTATGATGCATAAGTAATGCATAGAAAAAGGCACCTCCTCTGTCTCAGATAACTTTACCTTCTCATTGTGCCATTCTGGTTATGTTGGTATTGACCTCTCGGCAGCAGCCCAAGGACGGGGAATTTAAGTCTGAGTGTTTGATTTAATCCACTGGAGAAATGACTCCTTCTTCATGAGGGAAAACCCTGTTTCCAGCATTTCTGTATTTAGAACTTAGGATGAAACTCTTGATCATGTTCTTGAATCTGAACACGTTACCTAACTGGGCACACAAAGACCTTCTCCATTTTCCTCTTCAGCTTTTGTCTGTCTCCTACCTCCTCACAAATTAAGGTTTCTTATTATGATTAGTACATGTCAGTTACACAGAACAGTGGGTTTCTTTGATATTTTCATACACACGTTACGTATTTTGATGGTATTCACCCTCTAGTACCCCCCTTCCTCAATAGATCTCTGTATATTTTCATGTTGTTTCTTTTCTCCCCTCCCTTCTCTAGATTCCAAATATGATAGAAAACATGCAATGCTTGCTTTTCTGTGTCTGGTTTATTTCCCTTAACATAATGACATTATGCTCTCTCCATTTCCTATCAATGGCATCACTTTTACCCTTATGGATGAAAAATATTCCATTGTGTGTGTGTGACATGTCTTCTTTCCTTGTCTATTGACTCACTGGTGACTACCTAGACTTATTCTATAAACCAACTTTGTGAAGAGTGCCCTAACAAACACAGATAAGCAGATCTCACTGTTGTATGCTACCCTTCATAACCAGGACTGGTATAGCTGGGTCATACGGTAGACCCTCCTCTAGTCTTTTGAGGAATCTTTATGTTGATTTAGAAGGCACACCTAGTTGCATTTCTGCCTGAATCCTCTCCAGAATTTACTTATTTTGTATTCTTGATGATAGCATCTCTAACTAGAGCAAGATAAAAGTCTCAATGTAGTTTTGATGTGCATTTGTCTAATGTTAAAAAAAGTCCAAGTTTTTTTTTTGTCAAATACCTACCAACTGTCTGTACTTTTTCTGAAAAGTGTCTTTAGTTCATTTGTATATGTATTGATTGGATTACTTATTCTTTGGTGTTAAAATTTAAGTTCTCCTTCTTTGTTTTCTTTTGATCTTCAAGACAGACTTGTTTTGTGTGTATCCCTGGCTGTTCTGGAACTAGCTCTGTAGATCAGGCTGGCTTTGAACTCACATGGATGTATCTGCCTCTGCCTCCCGAATTAGGGAAATAAAGGAGTACATAACTTTAAGTTTTTTTTTTTTTAATGGATACTATTCTTCTGTTGGAAGAATAGCTGGCAAGGATTTTCTCTCATTTTGTAGGTTGCAATTCTAAAATATGTTTTTAAAAAACATTTATTGATCACGTGTATGTATGTACATGGGCACACATGGGCCATGACTTGCATGTAGAGGTCAAAGGACAACTTTCAAGGATCAGTTTTCTTCTATCATGTAAATCCTAGGGATTGAACTCAGGTCACTGGCTTTGGCAGCAGGTATCTTTACCCACCAAATTTCAAGGTTTTTGACTTATGCAGTACAATCATGTATGTTTTATAAACCTAATATATTTGCCTTTTAAATGCTTTGTATGTCTGTATTTTTATTTACATACATGGAATTTTGATGTAAACTTTATTTTGATTTTTAAATCTTGTGCTATTTTATATATGTCTGTGTTTCAGCATGTACATTCAATGAACTGGTTCTGTATTCTGCACTCTAGTCTATAAAGCATACCAACCATTGTTGTCTTGTTGTTATGGTTCCTAGTTATGGGCACTCAGATGGATTCAAATAAGCAACACCACACTGAGAAATCTGTAATTGTTTTCTGAAGGACAATTTCTGTAGGCAGATGTTTCTTTCCCAAGTCCAGATGCCAGTCCCCAATAAAAGACTCAGAGGCTTAATATGAGTTATAAATGTTCAGCCGATAGCTCAGGCTTGTCTTACATTTAAATTAACCTGTATTTCTTATCTATGCTTTGCCACTTGGCTCAAGGCTTGTTTCCTCAATTTCTATATGTTCTGACTTCTTGAAGACTGGCTGGTGTCTCCTCTGAGTCTGCCCTTCTTCCCATCATTCTCCTACTTTGGTTGTCCCACTTATAATCCTTCCCTGGTTACCGACTCATCAGCTTTTTACTAAACCAATCAAGAGACTAATCTTCACAGTGTACGAAGGGATTATTCCATAGCATTTTTTTTTTTTTGGTCTGGGATAAATAGCAGGAATAGAACTATCAGGCTAAAGCAAGCCTACTTAATTTACCAAATACAGTCTGGTAACTTCCTTTCTGCCAGTAGTTCTTGAAGAATCTCACTCCTTTTGTTGGGCAAGCTAAGTGAAAACAAAATCTCTGACCATCCCCCCAAATCCTTTCCACAGCATTGGAAGAAGTCATATTATTGTGACAAGTGTCACATAGTCAAGCCCCTAAAGAGAAGACAAGTACAGGAAGACATGCAGGAGGACGGCTGCAATTCATGGCACACATATTCTCAATGAAGAGGGCTTGACAAGGGCCATTTGTCACACCTTTAGAAAGAGTGTAAACATCATCCTAAATTCTCCTGGTAACTATCTTGAATCACCTGTGTTGACTAAGTGGCTTGACCAAAAGGAAAAACAAGCTATCTCTATGACAGAAGACAGATGAAGACGGAGGTGCCTTGCGTTAATTAAGTTCCTCCTGTACCATGACAATGAGAAGGAAAGGTAACCATCTCCCTTGAGGATTACATTTAAAAGAGCTGGCACCAAGGTCAGGAGAAAGTCATTTGTGCCTTTTAAAGCTGGCAAGAAAGACAACTTAAAAAAAACACATGTATACCTATAAGTCAAGACTCTAAAGAATTTATAATGTGTTCTAAAGAAAGTACCTTGGGGATCATAGTCTCTCCCCTTTCGTGTCAGAGAATTTTTCTTTCCTTATTTGTATTTACACCATTGCTCTGATCTTTGCTAAAGATTTGCATAGTGTCTGCTTCTACTATAAGGCCCTGAGCTCTGTGAGAACATGGACCATCTCTATGTCATTTGTGGTTGCATTTCCTGTATCTAGCTTGATAACCATCCCATGAGAAAGAACTATTGACAGCACGCTTACCAAGTAATATGCTTATTACTTCATTTAAACTACATCATATTTGCAGCAATTTTTCTCTCTAAAATATTCCAGGTTCTTCCCCTTTAAGCAACGTAATACTATGTGAAGACTGGGATTTATAAAGCTCAAATTAACAATCGTGACTTACTACAAGTATCTAATCCCCCACTCTGCAAGACGAAGGACTTCAAACTTCTTACTGTTTCTTCACCTAGCGAAGGACTAAGTGAATGCCATTGGACATCCTTTATGAGCATTAATCTCTTCCATGAGTGTATCTCACAATCTATTCTTCCCAAAGCCCCTCCTTCTAATCAACATGGAGTTAGAATTCCAATGTAAGAATTTGGGAGAGACATAGACATTCTGGTCATTGCTTCCCATCCCTGGTTCTCCCCAGTTCATATCATTTTCACATGCTCACTTCCACCCCAACTGCTCCCCAAAGTCAAGTATCAACTCAGAGCTAAAGTCAAGAGCCTTAATGTTATCTGAATCAAATATAAGTGACCCTCAAGGCAAAGTCCTGGTTGGTCGTAAATCTGTAAAATGTGCTTCTCAAATGAAACAGTGAACAGGCATAGAAAGACCACCCCATTCTGAGAAGGAGACACAGGAAAGAGGAAAAACTAATATGCAGCATTTATATTCAAGCCTACACAAGGAAAATATTAAAAATTCAAGGACAAGGTTAATCTTTTACTCACTGTCCCGTCTTACAGACACACTGGAGCAAAGGTTAGACCCCCAGTCCTCTGGGTGGTGCAGACTTTGTGAGTGTAGCTCTCCTGCAGCTCTCCCAAGTTATGTTGCATACTTGCATTTCTTTCAGGATGGAGTTGCATATGGGTGGCTTCAGCATGTGGTTCTAGGGGTGACTCTCTCTTCACATATCCTTTGGCCATTGCTTTTGCTCAGGCTCTATGCATTTTTATAGGTACAAACTCTACAGATGTTGTGAGCCAGTTCACCCACAGCAAATACCAAATAGCATTCCCCGTGCCGGTATAGCTTCTGTACATCCTTGACAAGAAAGAGTGACATTTTTCTTGAGGTTCCGGTGGCTGAGGACAGGAAAGGATGGTGGCGAAGAGAGAATATGATGAAAGGAATTGTACAGAGTGCTGTTTGTTTACAAAAAGAGCTGGCAAACTATGGCCTGTGGTCCAAGTCCAGCTTGTGCCATGTTTTTGTAAAGTGAGCTTTCATTGGAACACAGCCACACCCATTTGTTTACTCACTACAATGGCAGAGTTGACTGGTTACACAACAGAATGCAACAGAAACCCCATTACCTGCAAAGACTAATATTTACCATCTGGATATTTGCAGCAGCTTTGGCAACATTTTAGATCAGATCTCAGCAGCTCAGAATGTGGAACAGTGGTTATTTTATGAGTTTTAACCGAGACTGTGACTAAGGATTTCAAAGACTTGACTTCAGAGACATTCCCAGAGTTCTTGATCCATCTGTTGAAGAAACACTTGCCGTTTACTGTTTTTGAGTCAGAGTAAACGGCAGTGAACCAACAAGACTCCATCCCCTCCTGGAGCTGCTCTTCTATCGAGAGAAACTGCTTCAGTTCCAAACATTTGTTCCTTGCAACCGGTTCTCATTTCCCGGCTTCCAGATTCCGGGTGAACGGGTGTAAAATCCGATTGGCAGAGATTAGCAAAGGACCCGTGTTTATCATGCCAGAGGTGATGGTTAATTTTGATTGACAACTTGACTGGATCTGAAATGAGCTAAAACACAACTTGCTGGATACTCCTGAGAGGGATTTTTTTTTTTTGTGGGTACATGGTTGGTTTACTTTTGTGATATATTCACACTCTTCATAGTAAAATACTAAAGCAAAAAACAAACAAAAAAACCCAAACCCCATACAAATACCCTTCTGCTGTTCCTGCTCCGAGGCAGGCTAAAATAACCCTCTTAGGCCAGGTACCAGGGTATATGCCTTTCTCCAGTAGGCCAACAGTTTCGTGGATATGGCCTCAGCATCTCCACATTTTTTCAATTGTTTTTATTGAGCTATATATTTTTCTCCACCTCCCTCCTTTCCTCTTCCTTCCCCTTCATGATCCCCATACTCCCAATTTATTCAGGCGGTCTTATCTTTTTCTACTTCCCATGTAGATTAGATCCATGTATGTCTCTCTTAGGGTCCTCATTGTTATCTAGGTTCCCTGGGATTGTAAATTACAGGCTAGTTTTTCTTTGCTTTATGTCTAAAAACCACTTATGAGTGAATACATATTATATTTGTCTTTCTGGGTCTGGGTTACCTCACTCAATATGATGTTTTTTAGATCCATCCATCTACCAGTAAATTTCAAGATGTCATCATTTTTTTCTGCTGTGTAGTATTCCATTGTATAAATGTACCACACTTTACTTACCCATTCTTTGGTCAAGAGGCATTTAGGTTGTTTCAAGGTTCTGGTTATGACAAATAATACTTCTATGAACATAGTTGAGCACATGTCCTTGTGGTATGATTGAGCATCTTTTGGATATATACCCAAAAGTGGTATTGCTAGGTCTTGAAGTAGGTTGTTTCCTAAGTTTCTGAGAAATCGCCATACTGATATCCAAAGGGGCTATACTAGTTTGCATTCCCACCAGCAATGCAGGAGTGTTTCCTTTACCCCACATCCTCTCCAGCATAAGTTGTCATCACTGTTTTTGATCTTACAAGTGTAAGATGGAATCTCAGAGTGGTTTTGATTTGCATTTCTCTGGTGGCTAAGGATGTTGAGCATTTCCTTAAGTTTCTTTCAGTCATGTTATATTCCTCTGTTGAGAGTTCTCTGTTTAGGTCTGTACTCCATTTTTTATTGGTTTATTTGTTCTTTTGGTGACCGATTTTTTTCAATTCTTTGTATATTTTGGAGATGAGCTCTCTGTCTGATGTGGGGTTGGTGAAGATCTTTTCCCATTCTGTAGGCTGCCATTTTGTCCTATTAACCATGTCCTATGCTTTACAGAAGCTTCTCAGTTTCAGGAGATCCCATTTATTAATTATTTCTCTCAGTGTCTGTGCTGCTGGAGTTATATTTAGAAAGTGGTCTCCTTTGCCAATGCCTTCAAGTGTACATCCCACTTTCTCTTCTATGAGGTTCAGTGTGGTTGTGGTCTTTAATCCATTTGGACTTGAGTTTTGTGCATGGTGATAGATATGGGTCTATTTTCATTATTCTACATGTTCTTATACAGCTATGCCAGCACCATTTGTTAAATATGCTTTCTATTTTACATTTTACATTTTTTGCTTCTTTGTCAAAAATTAGGTGTTCATAGGTGTGGTGATTTATATCTGGATCTTTGATTTGGATTCCATTGGTCCTCCTGTCTGTTTTTATGCCAATACCAGGCAGTTTTTAGTACAGTAGCTCTGTAGTAGAGTTTGAAGTCAGGGATTGTGATGCCTCCATATGCTCCTTTATTGTACAGGATTGTTTTGGCTATCCTGGAATTTTTGCTTTTCCATAAGAAGTTGAGTATTGTTCTTTTGAAGTCTGTGAAGAATTTTGCTGAGATTTTGATGGGCATTGCATTGAATCTGTAGATTGCTTTTGGTAAGATTGCCATTTTTACTATGTTATTTCCACCTACCCAAGAGCATGGGAGATCTTTCCACTTTCTGGTGTTTTCTTCAATTTCTTTCTTCAAAGATTTAAAGTTCTTTCATGTCTTCCATTTGTTTGGTTAGAGTTACTCCAAGATATTTTATGTTATTTGTGACTATTGTGAAGGGTGATGTTCCTCTGATTTCTTTCTCAGCCCATTTAAAGGAGGGCTACTGATTTTTTCGAAATAATCTCATATCCTGCTACATTACTGAAGGTATTTATGAGCTGTAAAATTTTGGGGGTCACTTATGTAAACTATCACATCATCAGCAAATAGTGAGAGTTTGACTTCTTCTTTTCTGATTTGTATCCCCTAGATCTCATTTTGTTGTCATATTGCTCTAGCTAGAACCTCAAGAAGTATAGTGAATAGATATGGAGAGAGTGGACAACCTTGTCTTGTTCCTGATTTCAATGGGGTCACTTTGAGTTTCACTCCATTTAGTTTGATGTTGGCTGTTAACTTGCTGTATATTGCCTTTATTATGTTTAGGTATGTTCATTGTATCCCTGCTCTGTCCAAGACCTTTATCATAAAGGGATGTTGTATTTTGTCGAAGGATTTTTCAGCATACAATGAGATGATCATGTTTTTTTTTTTTGTTTTTTTGTTTTTTTTTTTCGGTTTGTTTATATGGTGGATTACATTGAAAGATTTTTGTATTTTAAGTCCTCCCTACATCTCTGGAATGAATCCGACTTGATCATGATGGATGATTTTTCTGATGTGTCTTGGATTCGGTTTGCCAGTATTTTATTGAGTATATTTGCATCAATGTTCATGAGTGAGATTGGTCTGTTATTAGATTTCTTAGTAATGTCCTTGTGTTGTTTGGTTATCTGGGTAATTGTAGTCTCATAAAAAGAGTTTTGCAATGTTCCTTCTGTTTTTGTTGTGTGGAACAATATGAGGAGTATTGGTATTAGTTCTTTAAAAATCTTGTAGAATTCTGAGCTGAAACCATCCGGTCCTGGGATTTTTTTTAATTATTATATTATATTATATTTTATTTATTTATTTTGGTTGGGAGACTTTTGAGGACTGTTTCTATTTCTTTAGCACTTATAGGTCTGTTTAATTTGCTTCTCTGCTCTTGATTTAATTTTGGTAATTGATATTTGTCCAGAAAGTTGTCCATTCCTTTAAGTTTTTCAATTTTGTGGAGTACAGGTTTTCAAAATAGTTCTCTGGATTTCCTCTATGTCTGTTAGCATGACCCCCTATTCATCTCTGATTTTGTTAACTTGGATATTCTCTCTCTGCCTTTTGGTTAGTTTGTATAAAGGTTTGTCTAATTTGTTGATTTTCTCAAAGAAACAACTCTTTGTCTCATTGAGTCTTTGCATTACTTTCTTTGTTTCTATTTTGTTGATTTCAGCTCTCAGTTTGATTATTTCCTGCCTTCCAGTCCTCCTGAGTGAGTTTGCTTCTTTTTGTTCTATAGTTTTTAGGTGTTCTGTTAATTCACTAGTGTGGGACTTTTCCAGATTCTTTATGTAGGAATTTAGTGCTATGAACTTGCCTCCTAACACTGCGTTCATTGTGTCCCATAAATTTGAGTTATTGTGTGTTCATTTTCATTAAATTTTAGGAAGTCTTTAATTCTTCTTTTATTTCTTCCTTGACCCATTGATGATTCAGATGAGCATTGTTTAATTTCCATGTGTTTGTGGGATTTCTAAAATTAGTGTTGCTATTGAATTCTAATTTTAAACTATGGTGCTCTGATAAGATACATGGGATTATTCCAATATTTTTGTATCTGTTGAGGTTTGTTTTGTTTCCTAGTATGTGATCAGTTTTTGACAAGGTTCCATGAGGTTCTGAGAAGAAATTATATTCTTTTCTGTTTGGGTGGAATGTTCTATAGATGTCTGTTAAGTCCATTTGAGTCATAAAATCATTTAGCCCCCTTATTTCTCTGTTAATTTTCTGTCTGGCATACCTGTCCAGTGGTGAGAGTGAGGTGTTGAAGTACTGCAAGGGATTTTCTTGACCTGATTATTTGAAAAAGGAAGAACCATGTTTACTGTGAGCAGAACCTTCTGGTGGCAACCAAAACAAAAGGAAAAAGGTTGTTTTGTGCCTGCTTGTCTTCATTTTTTAAACATATTTTTTAAAACATAATTTCTTTATTGGTTCTCTGAGCATTTCACATCATTCTCTCCAATTCTGCTCACCCACTCACCTCTCAGTCTCCTTATATCCTCTCCTCACCTCTACCCACCCCCTAAAGAAAATTTTAAAAAGTCAAAACAAAACAAAACAAAGCAAGCAAACAAACAAAAATAAGAAACCAAAATAAAACAAAACAAACCCCTTTGCTTTCCACCTTTCCCACCTCTCCAATCAGGTTACTAGCAAATGTTCATTGCAATGCATCATTGGTCTGGTTCAAGGTCTCTGGTTTCTGGTACACCATCCTCACTGGATCCTCAATGAGACTCCTCTGGGGTATCTCATGGCTGCCCCAAGTCATGGAGATCCTGCTTGGTTCATCTTCACTCTTGCTGGCAAATTTATGCCTTTGCTGAGGCATTCCTCCACCAATATTAGAAGCAGCATCTTTGAGCTTCCAACAAGGATTGAAGACCAGAAGTTCTCCCAGAACCCTCTACTCTAGTGGTTCTCTACCTGTGGGTCTAGACCCCTTTGGGGGGGCCACATATCAGATATCCTGCAAATCAGATATTTACATTGTGATTGATAACAGAAGTAAAATTACAGTTATGAAGTAGCAATGTGTAGTAGGAGGCTGTTCACATCGAGCTTCCCAGACTCCTGAAATAACCACACAGAAATTATATTAATTAAATCACTGCTTGGCCTATTAGCTTTAGCTTCTTATTGGTTAGCTCTTACATCTTAATTTAACCCATTTCCATTAATCTGTATATTGTCACGTGGCTGTAGCTTACCAGCAAGGTTCCGTCCAGCATCTGTCTCTGGTGGGGCTACATGACTTCTCCTGACTCTGCCTTTTTTCTCCCAGCATTCAGTTTAGTTTTCTCTGCCTAGCTCTATTCTGCCCCATCACAGGCCAAAGCAGCTTCTTTATCCATTAACCAATAAAAGCAACACATATACAGAAAGACTTCCCATACCAGCAATAGAATAATTTTATGGTTAGGGAGGTCATGACAACATGAGGAACTAACTGTATTAAAGGTCATAGCACTAGGAAGCTTGAGAACCACTGCTCTAGTCCTTCAGTACCAAGTTGGCACTGCTGAGGTGATCAGCTCTGGGGACTGAACAACTACCAGGTTCTTGGTCTGTCCAGCATGGGGCAACCATTGTTTGACTACCTAGACCACACTGTGCAAGCAAATCTAAAAAAATAGGGTATTCTGCCTGGTCTTTTCCTTTAGAAAACCCTGACTAAAATGCTGGTTGGAAAAGAAAGACCTAGTGACATGACTGTAACAGGGGAAGATGATAAAGGCAGGGTGGCAATGGTTTCCTAAGGGTCATTGTTCTCTCTTTTGGGTGAAATAGCGTCTCCTCCAAATTCAAAATGAAACCTCAGAATATAACCTTACATGGGATTTTTTTTTAAGATAAATTCTTCCTACATAAACCTGGCTGGTTTAAGACTTACTATGTAGACCAATCTGGCCTTAAACTTGTGGCAATCCTCCTGTCTCTGCTCCCCAAGTTCCAGGCATGCACCACTATGAAAATAAAATGATTAAATGTGAACTAGCTGGTAACAAGATAATATTACATTAGGGTGAGCCCTACCTAAACCCAATGACTGGCATCTAGAAGAAGGTCTTGAGTGGTCAGACATGACTGAAGGAAGAAAGGTCGTGAGAAGACAAATCAGGGATTGGAGAGACAGTCACAAGCTAAGGGTGACCAAGATGGTCTTCTTCCTCTAGAAGGCAAGAAAAAGTGAATTAAGTCACCAAGGGCCACTAGAGGGAGCAAGATACTGCTAACACTTTGATGTGGGACTTCTGGATTCCAGAAGAGGAGAAAATAAACTTCTGCTGTTAGTAATGGTTTGTCACAGTAACCCTAGAGGATTATTGCAGGGACTCTCAAGGACAGGGACCTTGTCCACAGTAACCATAGAGATCCTTTTGGGAACAGAAAAGGCTATCCTTCTGGGAAGACACAACTTAGGGCTAACACCTCTGAACAAAGAAAAAGGAGGCCCTTCTCTCTGGAAAAGCTCATGGTACATGGAATGCAGCTCCGACTGTGGGCCCTCTGCCAGTACCCCTGCATGCCCATTGCCACACCCCTGTGTGCCCTCTACTGGCACCCCTGCATGCTCTCTGCTGGCACCCCTGTGTGCCCTCTGCCAGCACCCCTGCATGCCCTCTGCCACCATCCCTGCATGGTGCTTAGACTGCCTCCCATGGGTTACAGCCCTATCCAAAGTAAATAGGAGGAGGTACCTACAGCTCCTCCTCACTGTCAACTTGACTGGGTTTTGAATCACTTATATCTACGAACTAGTGTCCAAAAAGGTTCAACTGAGGAGGGAAGCCACCCTCTGAATATGAGAAATATTATTTCTTAGACTGAGGGGTCCCAGACTGATTAGATGGAGAAAGCTCTCTGTTTGACTGTGGATGTAATTTGACCAACCAGCTTACCCTAATAAACAGTTTCTCTCTCCTCTCCTCCCCTCCCCTCCCCTCCCCTCCCCTCTCCTCCCCTCCCCTCTCCTCTCCTCCCCTCTCCTCTCCTCCCCTCCCCTCTCCTCTCCTCTCCTCTCCTCTCCTCCCCTCCCCTCCCCTCCCCTCCCCTCCCTGTTTTCAACGAATAACCTGGGGTTTTGAAAAACAGAGACGATCAGCAGCAGAGCAATCATGTAGTGTATCAGCCAAATGAATTATTTTTCTTTTTTTTCTTTTCTTTTTTGAAAGGGCATATTTAATGATTGTGCCCAGAAAAAAATGACAATAACAAAACCTGATACTGTTTTCAGTACAATGAAGATGTGTGGTCATCCCAGTCATGAGGATATTTTAATATTCAAGGCAGGAGTTCTTGGCATCTTGTACAATGGTGGTAACAGCAAAAAGATGGGTGGTAGATTGTGTATATGGTACTCTAGGAAGGTGCTACTCTAGGTTTTGTGAAAGATCAGCTGTAAGATGTGCAAGGAAAGGAGTACAATTTCAAATCTCTGTCCTGAGCAGTAGGAGGAAGAAAGCACTATTCTCTGAAACAGGGGAGTAGCAAAGGGGAGGGGTTTTTGGAGTAGGGAGCTCTGGAAGTTTAGTGTTTGCTATGCTGGATTCGAGAGACCCAGGGGAAATGGTAAGCAGTAAGCTGCAATCAGGAGTCTGAAGTTCAGGAGGACCGGTCCATGCTGGAGGTATAAATTCGTGCATTATCATCCCAACGATAACATTTAAAGCTACAAGACTGGATGAACTTGTCAAAAGAGTTTGGCACAACTGGGTTCCAGGACATTTGAATATTTAGAGACATGAGAGAAAGCTAGCAAAGACTCAGCCTTAGCCACAAAGGGGAAGAAAGTGATGCAGCCACGGGGCTTGAGAAGCCCAGTGAGCTTTCCACAACTGCAGTCAAAATAGCCAAGAGGACAGCTTAAAGGGTCATTACTGATTTTGGTTTTAGAGGTTCAGAGGTTTCCATCCATAGTCCTTGGTTCTGTTGATGTGAAGCAGAAGAGCGTCAGGCAGTAGGAGGATGTGGCTTGTGCTACTCACTTTAGGTAGACGGGAAAGGATGGTGGTGGCTGCAGACCGGGTATAACCTTCAAAGGTAAATGCCCAGTGACCTACAACTCCCATCCAGATTTTTTGATTTTGTGGATGTGTTTTGCCTGCCTATATGACTGTGCATAGCCTTCATGCCTGGTGCTCTCAGAGTTCAGAAGAGCGAGTCAGATCCTCTGGAACTAGAGTTATACAGTTGTGAGCCATCATATGGGTGCTGGAAATTGAACCAGAGTCCTCTGGAAGAGCAGCCAATGCACTTAACCACTGAGCCATCTCTCCAGTACCAAATAAAGGGCTCTCAATGAGCTCGTTTACTTGTTATTTTGAGACAAGGGTTCTTTGTAGCCCCCAATGGTCTTGAACACACACTTTTCTTACAGTGGCAGGTGGGTGGCAGCCCCTCTGATCTTGGTATAACAGGAATCATTATTAAAATGAATTATTTTATTGTTTTAGTTTTCTGAGTGAAAGGATTTGTGACTGGGCTCTTTCATTTGGTTAAGGAAGGGGAGGAGATATGAAGTGGATATGCTATATCCTCAGATGCTCTTCTGTGGGAGTGTTGTCCCTGCTGCTGGTCCCATTGACAGAAGAGTTGTGCTAAACTCAGATGAATCACAGCCGAATAAATACTAGGAAATGGGACTCAAGTGGAGGATGGGACACTGGGACTTCATCTTTGATGGGCATGTCTTGGGGAGCCTCTTGCTTTCTGCTCCCAGGCTTCCACGTGCTAAGCGGCTTCCTTGGTCTTGTGCTACCATCATCAAGGTTCTGTCTCTGCTCGAGCCAATCTTGGACTGAAGTTTCGGGAATCATGAGATGTCTTCCTTCCTGTAAGTCGATTTTCTCATTCACCCTCCCCCACCATCAGTGGAAAGCTGCCGTAGAACCAGTGAGGGGAACTAATATATCATGTAATCAAGTCAGTGGGGAAGTCACCATGTTCTCTTGAACCTCAAGCCATTGTCCTCTCTGGTGAGCAGAACAACTCCTGGTGACAGACCCTCTCTCAGTCTGCCCTCAGGTCTCATGGTTATGAAGCAACAAGTGTACGCATGGTAATGACAGTAATTATGAGTCTTCTTCATGAGACAGATCCAGGAAATAACCTGGAAGTACTTGCTGTTTCTGTCTATGAATAAAAGACAGTTAAATTAAGATGATACCCGAATAGAAATTATTTAAAAAAAATTACTATCATCCTTCCCATCTCCAACTCTTTTAAAGGGTTTAATCATAATTATGCTTTAATTTGCTCCACTGCTGAAATCCATTGATTGAGTTCAGAGTGGAAAGAGAAGAAAAACAAAACCAGAGAAACGAGATGATTGATTGTACATCACAGTCTTAACAAGATGATTGATTGTACATCACAGTCTTAACGAGATGATTGATTGTACATCACAGTCTTAACGAGATGATTGATTGTACATCACAGTCTTAACGAGATGATTGATTGTACATCATAGTCTTAACGAGATGATTGATTGTACATCACAGTCTTAACAAGATGATTGTACATCACAGTCTTAACAAGATGATTGATTGTACATCACAGTCTTAACGAGATGATTGATTGTACATCACAGTCTTAATGAGATGATTGATTGTACATCACAGTCTTAATGAGATGATTGTACATCACAGTCTTAACAAGATGATTGATTGTACATCACAGTCTTAACGAGATGATTGATTGTACATCACAGTCTTAACAAGATGATTGATTGTACATCACAGTCTTAACGAGATGATTGTACGTCACAGTCTTAACAAGATGATTGTACATCACAGTCTTTAGTTTTAGACGGCTCCTTCCTTAAATACTTTCTTTCCCTAATTCTCAGTACGTTTGCTTTTTCTTAAATCAGGTGTAGTGGTTATTTAACTTGTCTTCAGTCTTTGTTTTGAATGCTTTTGTGTTCTAGATTGGCATCGAGAACCTTCCAACTGGTGGTATATTTAATGAAATAAAAGCCCAACCTTGCAGGCCTCTAAACACCGCTAGGTGTTTGATTTCATCGAGGATTTTCTTTCCACCATCTTTTCTTTGTAGTTTAAGAAAGTTGCTGCGCAGCAGCAGTGCTGTCTGAGTCCTCAGCACAAGGACCCAGGCTGTATAATAGGGTGCTTCAAAGTATGAGTTTATTGCTTTTAAAATAACAATAACATAATTTTTGCTTTCTTCTCTGTAGAATATCCTTATTTACAATGTTGTATAGACTACCCAACAACATTGACTAGTTTTTAATTTAGAATTTAACCAGGATGTGCCTAGCATACTGAAGGGCCCAGGTCCTATCCCCAGTACCATATAAAGAGAACATTTTTTTTTGAGACAGGTTCTCATTATGCATCTCTGATTGTTCTGGAACTCACTTACTGTGTAGATCAGGCTGGCCTCGAAGTCACAGAGATCTGCTGCCTCTGCCTTCTGAGTGCTGGGATTAAAGGTGTGCATCACCACAGCCAGCAAGAATTTCTGATTATAACAACTATTCTTAAACTGTTGAATCTCTTTTCTAACTCTTAAAAAATATATGTAGTAATATAGCCTAAATTATTCTACTCTGGAGACAGAAGCAAAATCTATCTAACAAATATTTTACATGTCAACATAAATCATGTATTTTATAGAACTAATGGTATCTGCTGAAGGAATAATTTAGTGAAAAACACATTGGCTTATACTTTTAAAATCTATTCTCTAATAGTTGACTTAAAAGAAACCATCATTTATCATACTGCATTTGGAGTCTGTCTTAGCATAAACACGAAGGAGCTGTGACTCAGGAGCCCTGATGCTACCAGCCACAGTTTAGAACAACAGCTGTCTTATGGAGGAAAGATAATATGGATGGTTATGATTAGCTGTGAATGCATCTACAACACAAGGCTTAGAAGCCGGTCCATTAGTTATTACATCATATTTTACAGCATCTTTTCTCTGGGACTGAGAGATGGCTCAGTGGGTAACAGCAATTGTTGCTCTTGCAGAGGTCCTGGGTTCAATTCCCAGAATTGATATGACATTCAACACTATCCTAACTACGGTCTCAGGAGACTGTGACCTCGAGGGCACCAGGC